>NW_025999900.1:60655410-60836296 GCF_001458135.2 Marmota marmota marmota | reverse complement strand
AGACAGGCATAAAACTGCCTGCTCTTACTTTTGAGCAATGCAAAGAATAAAACGAGTCTCTATTTTTTTAGTGCAAAAGTGTGATCACTTCTAACCATGGTTCCTCACAGTAGTGGCTCGGGGCTCACCCCCACTCCCCATCTTTGCACCCCTCCTGTCACCTCCCATCCTCCTTAACTCCTTTTCGACATCCATCTTATGAGTCCCCTATGGCTCCTGAGCGTCTGTAAAAGTCAAGTCTGTCCCTAAAGAGGGACATCTGTCAAGGTCAGGGAAGTTCAGAAGGGACAGCTCTGAGAGCCCAGTGAGCGACACCACCTTCTGGGCCTGTGGTTTTAGTGCCTGGCCTTCGGATCTCGGTGGCTGCCATTCCTGAGTGTCTGGGAGAATCGGGGCCCCAGTCACGGCCTGTGTGTGACCGAAGACCGAGAGAAGGTAGAGGTGGTCCTTGCAGGAGCAATGGGCTCTGTGCCTCGCCCACACGGGCTCATTCTGTGACCAGGGCACAAGGTGTGGCTCTGAAGGCTGTGGCATCCAAGGCTTTTGAACCAAAGCCCGAGAGTGCTCTAGGGACAGGCGGTGGCACCAGTGTGGAAGGCAAGTCCACACAGGGACTTGTGGTGGACTGAATGGTGGCCCTCAGAAAGCTACGTCCACATCCTGACTCCTGGCACCTGTGCACGTGACCTTGTTAGTAAAGGGCCTTTGCAGGTGTCCTCCAGGGAAGGGTCTCAAGATGAGATCATCCTGGGTCATCCAGGTGGCCCTGAATCCAGCAAAGAGGAGAGACCCAGATGCAGGAAGAAGCCATGGCGGGGGGCAGGGACTCGGGGTGGAGCACCCCCTGCCTGCTCCAGCTCTGGCTTTGTCCCCAGCAGGGCAGAAAGGAGGCAGAACTGCAGGGAGGGGTCGCCCAAGGCCAGGCGTCCCCAGAGGCTGGGCTGGGGGAGAAACTCTGCTGCCTTGGGCCACCCCACCTGTGGGCAGAAAGGGGCTTTCGCCATTCTAGGAGACTGGGATCGTCCCAAGTGGTGGCTGGCAGGGAGAGTCGGGGATGAGAGCAACGGGGTGGTCAGCAGGCCCGGGCCTGGTCGGCAGGAGCACGCATTCTGCTCAGATGGAGCCGACAGAGAGGCTCACTGGTGGGTCATCACTGGGTGGGGATGTTTTTTCTTTTGTCTATCCTTTGTAATTATTTTCTACAAGGGAATTTATGATTAAATAACATTTTAAGGTTTTCCTTCTATAAGATCCTGTGGTGAAGTTGAAATTTAATCTTTTAAAGTGACATGGTACAAAATCATCAGCCAAGTGACCTGCCTACCCAGGAAGCCTCTAACGCTGCCAGGGGAAAGTGGATGACATCAGTTCCTACGAGAACAACTGGGCAGTGTCTATTAAAATTTAAACTGTGCATACCCTTTGATCAGCAATTTCACAGCATCTATCTTAGGGAAGTTCTCTAATGTGCACACAAATTGCGTGTACAAAGTTTTGTTGAAACATTGTTTAGAGTAGAAAAAAAGGAAGTAAATGTTCATGGATAGAGGAAGAATTAAATAAATTATGCTTATTTCTGTTGTGAAATACTACATAACCATTAAAAATAAGATAGAAATTAAAACTTCACTGAGATTCCATTTCACTCCAGCCAGAATGGCAATTATCAAGAATATAAGTGTTGGTGAGGATGTGGGGGAAAAGGTACACTTATACATTGCTGGTGAGACTGTAAATTGGTGCAACCACTCTGGAAAGCAGTATACAGATTCCTCACAAAACTTGAAATGGAACCACCATTTGACCCAGTTATCCCACTCCTCAGCATATACCCAAAGGACTTAAAATCAGCACACTACAGTGACACGGCCACATCAATATTTATAGCAGCTCAATTCACAGCAGCCAAGCTATGGAATCAACCTAAATGCCCTTCAAAAGATGAATGGATAAAAAAAAAAATATGGTACATATACACAATGGAATATTACTCAGCCCTAAAGAAGAATGAAATTATGACATTTGCCAGTAAATGGATGGAACTGGAGACTATCATGCTAAGTGAAATAAGCCAATCCCCAAAAGCCAAAGGCCTAATGTTCTCTGATATGCGGATGCTAACACATAATAAGTGGAAGGGAAGAATAGAAGTTCATTGCATTAGACAAAAGGGAATGAAGGGAAGGGAGGGGAGATGGGAAGAGGGAAGACAGTGGAATGAATCAGATGTGACTTTCCTCTGTTCACATATGAATACACACCAGTGAAACCCACTTCATGTACAATCACAAGGATGGGAAGTTATACCCCATGTGTGTATGATATGTCAAAATACACTTCACTGTCATGTGATTCTAAAAAGAACAAAAAAATAGGCAGAGAGATACAGGGGTGTGTGTGTGTGTGTGTGTGTGTGTGTGTGTAAATGTATACATATGCCAACATGGAAAGATTTTTGAGATGTGATTTAAAAAAAAAAACAGAAAAGCAGCAATTTGAACAACAGTAGGTCATATGATCTTGGCTATGGGAAAATAACCAACCAATGTACTTTTACACAAATACACAGGTGAATACTTACTGCTTAGATAAGGGGTAAGTGGGTGTGTTGAGTCCCCCCAGGTCCCCTCTTGTGAGGACCTTAACCATGATCACCTTAAGGCCACCTGGCTGATCCCGAGTGCTCTCCCTGTCTCGGGAGTCTCAGTACCTCTGCACCTTGCTTCTGTGTCACTCTGCTGTGGCCAGGGCGGGAGCTGGTTCTGGGTGGGGGTGCAGACTGGACCTTCTTGTCTCTATAGCTTCGTGATGTTTGAATAACATACGTTAAGAGCACCGCCGTGATTAGTTTACTAGAATAAACAAGCAGGAGGAATAGAGGACTTGGAGGCCATTGTGCACCTTCAGGGCAGGACTGAGTCCCTGTGGTGTGGTCCCAGGTCCCCTCCTCTCTGGGCTCCTAGTGTCCTGGGGCTGGGATGTGGCTGCACCTGAATTTGGGACTCCAACAGTCCTCAGTCCTCTGCTTGTGATGACAAAGGAAGAGATGACTGTCCCTCCCTCCTGCGGACCTCGAAGGCAGGGCTGGGGGCCCAGCACCGGGCTCTGCTGGCCAAGTGCGCAGACCCTGAAGGCCTGTCTACCCGGAGCGCAGTGTCCCCCCAGCCGACTTCCACAGTCCCCTGAGTGAAGACCTTCCCAGGCTCCTCGGGAGGAATTTTTTAGTATCTTCTCCGTAATAACCAGAAGGTGTTTAATAAACATGATATGCAGCAGTTGCTAAGAGAATCTGATTTATGTACAAAGCAATGCAGAGCCTCGGTGCGTCAGGGTTGCGCCCTTTTATTTGACTGTGAATCCTGATGTTCTGATGGAAGCCATCGGCTGCACTTTATTTATCATCAGCTTACGGCGCGGATGGCTGTATCGTAGGTGCCTCTCAAATTACATAGCAAATCTTGTTGTCTCCTTAGGCAAATAAGAGACCCACATCATAAGCTTTAATTGTGATGCAGGTCACTGTCAAGGGTGAAATATCTCCCAGGCCCTCTGATCAGCGGAATCACATATGACTTAAGCCCAGGCCAGGGCCACAGCCACGGCACCTGAGGACAGCTCAGAAAGCATCCAATAAATAAATGTCTGAGGAAATTGACATTAAGGAAGATCTCATTACAGAAAAGCAATTTAATTTTTCTGCATTTGTGTTGAAGAGTTCACCACCAAGTTCAGAGCGCTGGGCCTGGGGAGCTTTCTGATGTCAAAGCGAGTCCTGAACAGATTCTGGGGAGGGGGAGGCCAGCAGGAAGCCTCATCCATGGCTGAGAGGGAACCAGAGCAGGTGCGGAGGCCGGGTCTCCAGAGGCCGGGTCTCCAGACCCCAGGTGAGGGGCAGCCTTCCTCCTTTGCGGAGGCTGCCATCAGCTGAAAACGAGGAGCGATTCCTGCACCACGTCTAAAGGACCCCCAGGAGGAACCCCACACAGAGGGTCCCAGAGGTCCCCAGACACCTCTCTGCACCCTTCTTTCCATCACCATCAATGGCGAGGCGTGGGATCCAGGCAGCCTGTGGCCCAGCACCCTCCTCCATCTCTGTGACCTGGCCGTCCAGTTCTGCAGAAGTCAGCCCCAGGGCCTCCACGTGGCCCCCTTCTCATCCAGGCTCAGGTCAGAACCCAATCAGCTGGTCGTCCCTCCGAGGGGCTGCGTGCGCCCGGCCAGCGCTGGGGTGCAGGCGAGCCCGGGCCACACAGCCGGCACCTGCAGGGGTCAGCCAATGCCGGCCAGGCCACAGTCTCCACTGGGCCCTGCCGCGGGTCTGCAGGTGCGAGTGTGACCCAGACCGGTCGGACAGAGCCCAGAGATTCACCAGGAAAGACGAACAAACAAGAAAAGAGGTGGAAGTTGGGACAGCTGCTGGGGACGAAGCCAAAGCCATGGAGACAGAGGACGAGGACCCCGGGGGTGGTGGAGCGACCCTGGAGACCTGCAGGTCAGGGAGAGGGTCTTGTCATGTAGAGACGGGGTCATGCTGGCTGTACAGTGGCAGGTGCCACCTGGCTGCGAGATGGCTCGCAGGGGTCCTGCAGCTTCGTGTCCTCTGGGGAGCCAGCGTGGGTTCCAAACCTGGGATGCAGAGCAGAGCACAGGTGCGAATCACAGGCGTCGTCAAGTGTGAACAGTGGCTGCGCCCTCCCTCTGGCTCCACACCTCTGCTCTGCCTGAAGGCGTGCTCTGTCTTACCCCGGAAATGTCCACAACCAGGGTCACATCAGAGCCAGGCTGCCCTCAGAGCCCGCAGGACACATCTGTGCAAGGTAGAAAGCAGCAGCCCTTTCTTCATCGGCTGAACACAGGCTGGGGCAGCTTCTCTCACACTGCACATCCCCACCCAACTGCCTGTGTAGCTTGTGCTGTGGACAACCTGGTCCACTGCACACAGCAATCCTAGATAAGGAGATCCTCTGACATCTGAACTATGCTTCCCTCCTCTCCCCTACTCTGCTGAACAACTCCTGGGCTCTTTCCTACAGATGGACCTTTACAAAAGCTGTCTCTCTTGTTCTCTCTTCTTCTCAGCTTACTGATGTTTAAATCCTGATTCCAGGTACCCAACCCATCCAAGTGGCAAAAATCCTTCCTCAGATCATCCTGTAATGGCTCTTGCTTCTCTCTGTTCCCATCTCCACTCAGTGGGGACAGCAATCTTTTTGTTGTTGTTGTTTATTTTTGAGTTGTAGTTGGACACAAGACCTTTATTTCACTTATTTATTTTTATGTGGTACTGAGGATTGAACCCAGGGTCTCGAACATGCGAGGCTAGTGCTCTACTGCCGAACCACAATCCCAACCCCAGTGGTGACAGCAATCTTTAAAAGATGAAAATCACATCATAATACTCCCTTGCCTAAAAGCCAGTCCAAACCTTCCTGTCTACGTACATCAGACAGACCCTGCTCAGAATGGATACAGATCAAATCCTCAGTGTCCACAGTCACCTCATCTGCCTCAACTTGTGTCACTTCCTCATCACCATCACTCTGACCCCTTTCCTGGCCTTCATTTGAATTTTCAAATTTACAACTTTATGCCCCAGGGCCTTTGTATGTGCTTTTTCTCTGCCTTGAAGACAGAAGAAATGTCCCTGAAATGTTAGACCAGCTGATGATAAATAATGTATGCTGCTGACACTGGTCTAGAGCTTTTTGTGACTTCATTTATTTGATCTCCACCCTGAACCTGTGAGGGGGATGCTGCTGGTCTCCCCAATTTAAAGACTGGGAGGCCCCAGGAGGCTTGTTAAGTAAAAAGTGCAGGAGGCCATTGTTTCAGACCACACCCTCCACCAGGCCCCAAGACTGCACATCCAAACAGTCACATGGGGGCTGGGGGATGGCTCAGTTGGTAGCGTGCCAGCCTCAGATGCACAAGGCCCTGGGTTCAGCCCCAGCACCAAAAAGAGAAAAAAGCACCAAACAGTCACACGGAGGAAGGCCCCCACATGCTGCTTCAGGGACTCACACATCAGCAAGACACGGCAATCCTAGATACTCATCCCCGAGCAGTGGAGGGCTACGTACATCAGACAGACCCTGCTCAATCCCAAGAATCCAATAGACCCCAACACAGTGATACTGGGTGACGCCAACATCTCACCCACTGGGTAGACCCTCCAACAACAGCTCAATAAAGAAGTTATAGATCTAACTAATAAATCAATGATTTAGACTTAACAGACACATATAGAACAGGTCATCCGTCAATGAGCAAATACACTTTCTTCTCAGCAGCACATGGATCCTTCTCTAAAATAGAGCATATCTTATGCCACAAAGAACTCCCAGCAAATACAAAAAAAAAAAAAAAAAAACGAAAGAAAAAATACTACTCTTCATTCTATCAGATCATAAAGGAACGAAATTGGAAATAAAAATAAAATAAAAAATAGAAGCTACTCCAACACCTGGAGACTAAATAATATGCTATAGGATGATGAATGGATAGTAGAAGAAATCATGAATGAAATAAAATACTTAGAGGTGAATGAGAAGAATGATACAACATATCACATATCTGGGTCACTATGAGGACAGTTCTAAGAGGAAAGTTTATTGCACTGAGTGCATTTTAAAAGAATAGAAATTTCACCAAATTAATAATCTAACATTACATTTCAAAGCCCTAGGGGAAAAAAACAAATCAACATCAAAAGTAGTAGGAGACAGGAAATAGTTAAAATTAGAGCTGAAATCAATAAAACTGAAACCAAAAAAAAAAAAAAAGAAAAATTCAAAAAAATCAACAAAATGACAAGTTGGTTCTTTGAAAAATAAATAAAATTGATAAACCCTGGTCATGCCGATGAACAAAAAAAGAAAGAAAACACTCAAGTTTCTAAAATTGGTGAAGAAAAATGAAATATCACAATGAACACTACTGAAATAAGGACAATAATCAGAAACTCTTTTGAAAAATCTATCCTCCAACAAAATAGAAAATCATGAAGACACCAACAGATTTCTAGAGATATATGGCCTACCCAAATTGAATTAGGAGGACATAGAAAATTTAAACAGATCAATTTCAAGCAATGAAATTGAAGACACCATCAAAAGCTTACCAAGAAAGAAAGCCCAGGACCAGATGGATTCTCAGCTGAGAGAAGAACTAACTAACCCTTCTCAAATGATCCCATGAAATAGAAAAGGAGAGAATCCTTCCAAACTCATTCTATAAAGCCAGTATCTCCCTGATACCAAAACCAGACAAAGACACATCAAGGAAGGAAAAACTTCAGACCAATATCCCTGATGAACATAGATGCAAAAATTCTCAATAAAATTCTGGCAAATTGCATACAAATGGGGTCCCAGATGAAATGGGGTTCATTCCAGGAATGCAAGGTTGGTTCAACATACAGAAATCAATAAACGTGATTCATCACATCGATAGACTTAAAGAATCATATGATTATCTCAGTAGATGCAGAAAAAGCACTTGACAAAATACAGCATCGTTCATGTTCAAAACACTGGAAAAACTAGGGGTGGCAGGAACATACCTCAGCATTGTAAAGGCTATCTATGACAAACCCAAAGCCAACATCATTCTAAATGGAGAAAGATTGAAAGCATTCCTTCTAAAAACTGGAACAAGACAGGGATGCCCTCTTTCACCACTTCTATTTAACACAGTCCTGGAAACTCTAGCCAGAGCAATTAGGAAAAAAAAAGGAAAAGAAAAGAAAAAAAAAAAAAAAGAAAAGAAAAGAAAAGGAGGAGGGGAAGGAGGAGGAAGGGGANGAAAAGAAAAGAAAAAAAAAAAAAAAGAAAAGAAAAGAAAAGGAGGAGGGGAAGGAGGAGGAAGGGGAGGAAGAAGAGGAGGAGGAGAAGAAAACCAATTAAAGGGATACAATTAGGAAAAGAAGGGCTTAAACTGTCTCTATTTGTCAATGACATGATTCTCTATTTAGGAGACCCAAAAAACCCCACCAGAAAGCTTCTAGAACTCATAAATGAATTCAGCAAAGTAGCAGGATATAAAATTAACACCCATAAATCAAGTGCATTTCTATACCTCAATGATGAACCCTCAGTAAGAGAAATTAGGAAAACTACCCCATTCACAATAGCCTCAAAAAATTGAAATAAAACAAAAAACTTGGGAATCAATCTAACAAATGAGGTGAAAGAGCTCTGCAATAAAAGTACAGAACACTGAAGAAAGAAATTGAAGAAGACTTCAGAAAATGAAAAGATCTCTCATGTTCTTGGATAGATAGGATCAATGTTGTCAAAATGGCCCTACTACTAAAAGTGCTATGCAGATTTAATACAAGTACCATTAAAAGTCCAATGAATGTGTATCAAGATTTGTAATGCAAAAGAGTACATGTATAAAGGCATAAATTGGCATGAACATACTTTATATACAGAGATATGAAAGACTGTGCTCTATATGTGTAATAAGAAGAAATGTCCCTGAAATGTTAGACCAGCTGATGATAAATAATGACTATTTGTCCCTGAAATGTCCCTGAAATGTTAGACCAGCTGATGATAAATAAATAATCCACTGCTGTAGTGTATTAAAAAAATAAAATCAATAAAAGATTAAAAAAAGAATAACAGAAAAAAAGTCCAATGATGTTCTTCATGGAAATAGAAAAAGCAATCATGAAATTCATTTGGAAAAACAAGAGGCCCAGAATAGCCAAAGCAATCCTCAGTGAGAAAAGTAAGTGGGAGGCATCACAATACCAGACATTAAATTACACTCCAGAGCTATAGTAACAAAAATGGCAAGGTATTGGCACAGAAAACAGACAGGAAGACCAGGGTACAGAATAGAGGGCACAGAGACACCCACATACATACAGTTCTGTGCTAGACAGAGGTGCCATAAACACAGGTTGGAGAGAAGAAAGCCTCTTCAACAAATGGTGCTGGGAAAACTGGAAATCCACGTGTAGCAGAATGAAACTGAACCCTATCTCTCACCCTGAACAAAACTCAACTCAAAGTGGACCAGAGACTCCCCACTTACTAGAAGAAAATGTAGGCCCAACTCTCCACCATGTTGGCTCAGGAACTGACTTCCTCAACAAGACCCCTAAAGTGCAAGAAGTAAAATCAAATATCAATAAATGGGACGGATTCAAACTAAAAATCTTCTTCTCAGCAAAGGAAACAATCCGTAAAGTGAAGAGAGCACCTACAGAATGGGAGAAAATCTTTACCACCTACACCTCAGGTAGAGCACTAATCTCCAGGATGTACACAGAACTCAAAAAACTTAATACCAAAAAACCAAATAACCCAAAGGGCAAAGGGACTGAACAGGCAGTTCCCAGAAGAAGAAATACAAATGGCTAACAAATATAGGAAAACATGTTCAACATCTCTAGCAATTAGAGAAATGCAAATTTAACCACACTGATCCCATCTCACCCTAATCAGAATGGCAATTATCAAGAAAACAGCAACAATAAATGTTAGTGAGGATAGGGGCTGGGGGGATGCTTCACTTATACTTGGCTGGTGAGACTGCAGACCAGTTCAACCACCCTGGAAAGCAGTATGGAGATTCCCCAGAAAACTAGCAATGGAACCACCATTTGACCTGGTTATACCACTGCTTGGTCTATACAAAGCACTTAAAATCAGCATACTACAGCGACACAGCCACATCAATGTTCATAGCAGCTAAGTATGGAACCAACGGAGTTGTCCTTTAACATGAATGGAAAAAGAAAATGTGGTATATACACACAATGGAATATTACTCAGCCAAGAAATAAATTATGGCATTTGCTGGTCAATGCATGGAACTGGAGACTATTATGCCAAGTAAAATAAGCCAATTCCAAAAACCAAAGGCAGGATGTTCTCTCTGACATGCGGATGCTGACTCAAAATAGGGGTGGGGGAGGGAAGAATAGAAGTTCATTGGATTAGACAAAGGGGAACGAAGGGAAGGGAGGCGGGATGGGAATGGGAAAGACAGCAGAATGAATCAGACAGAACTTTTTTTTTTTTTACACAACTTCCCAGTGTTCACATATGAAAACAAGACCAGTGAAACTCCACATGATGTCCAGCCTCAAGAATGGGATCCTAATGAGAATAAGCTTTACTCCATGTGTGGGTGATATGCCAACATACACTCCACTGTCATCATATCTAAAAAGAGCAATGAAAAAACCCACACATGCTCAAGTTCCAAACCCAAACTGAGCTGCTCTCTGACCTCCTGAGAAATCAGAACAGTTTTAGTCGGCATGTGCTACAGTCGATCTAGAACATCCCCCAGGGCCCATGTATTGAAGGCTCCGTCCTCAGCCCATGATGCTATTATTAAAAGGTGATGGGACCTTGAAGAGGTGAGGCCTCAGGGGCTTGTGAGACCCAGGTTGTGAGTCCGTCTGTCTCCACCCCTTCCACCGCCCCCCACACATATATATACTTCCAGCCATGATTTAGACCAGTGTCTGGAGCATAGGGTACTTAACATTAGCTACTATTATGAGACAGCAAAACAGAACAACTACATTTCAATAAATCAGGGACATTCCTTGTGGTTTCTAGATAGAAGGAACAGCATATGCAAAGGCCCTGGGCCAAAAAGTTGTGAATTTTTAAATGGGCTACCTCTACCCTTTTATGGGCTGAAGTCTCCACATCTATGAACCAAATAATCTTTTCCTCTTTATAATTTCATTATAGTAACAGAATTCTGACACAATTATGAAGTTCACTTTGCCTTGATCCTTACCCCCCAAAATAACCTGATGTTAACCTCTCATTATTTTTCTATGTTCTGCCTGCCCCCCATCTTCCCCTTTCAAGGAAAGTAACTTTGAAATGATCAACTTGCTTTTGTTCTTTGTTTCTACTTTCTTTGACCCTCTCCTGACTCTGACCTCCCCTTCTCAGCCCATCTGAACTTTCTCGGTATTTCGTGGAATCAAGTGTCGCCTGATTCCAGAATCACAGACCCAGTGAAGACCTTTTGGTTTGGTGTGATTCTGTCCTTTGACAGGCTGCAGAGACACCCCGCTCATTGGAGCCACTGGTGGTGCAGGCAGCATGAGTTGGAGCTGTAGATTTCCCTGACCCTGGGGAAGTCGGATGGTCACAGTGGACTGTGCGCAGCTCTGCCTTCTATTTGTGGGTCCAGCGCTGGGGAAGGCACCTGGGATACCCGAGGTGCTCAATAAGTGCTGAGTGTGCAGATCCACCAGCAAGTAGCCCCCAGTGAGCCACGTAGAGCAGCTCCCAGAAACCTCCTCACGCGGGAGCCGGCCGCGGACCACAGGTGCATCGGGTCCTGCGGCGGCCAGCCCACGGCCAGCAGATGGTGGGGGAGGACGGCGCTCTGCTTCCCTGGCACCAGGACGTCCCCTCCACGCTGCTGCCTGTCCCTGCTCGGGAGTCCCACCCCGTCCCTATGCTCCTGGGCTGGCGGCCTCTCCTGCAAAGCCAGCAATCCTGATAAGGACACGTGGTCACAGTCTGGCCACCTGGACGAGGTCTCTACCTCAAGGCGTCTGCCTAGGCCACCTTGCCAGGCAAGCTCCACAGCCACGATTGGAGTCTGCGCGTCTCTGAGGCCATGGTTCACCTCTACCACGACAGCTAAGCACGGACGCCAACGGTGGTGGGCACATCCTGCGTGTCCCTTGGCAGAGCTTCAGGAGGGTGCTCCTGTCTGGTCCTGCAGTGGTGGGTGCTCCTACCAGATGGGGGCTGTCATCACCGTCCCCACGTCCCAAACCAGAAGACCAAGGCTCAGGAAGTCACAGAGTCAGGATTTGAACCCAGGCTGTGGGGACCAGACTCATGCGACCAACCAGATGGTGCCTCTCAGTCCAATGGCCACCCCAGAAGCTCCTGAGCACATGTGGCTCTCAGCTTCAGGTAAGGCCAGACATGTGTGCTCCAGGGGTCTTGGCGTGGTGGCGACCCCTCTCCAAGGGACCCCTGTACCTGTGGGCCAGGAAGGAGGGTGACTGGCCCGGCCATCTTCACTCAGTACCCATTCTGAGCGCCTGGGCCTAGCAGGGCTCCCTTACAGCCAGCCCCCTGCCTCCAGAGCACCACGCCTCGTTAATGTATTATTTATTTTATTACCTTATTGTGGAAGTGGGTGTCTATAATTTGCTACTTTATGTAATGGCCTTCTAATGCACACACTGCTAAATAATTCAGCAATGTCCTGCCACTGGCTCTCAGGAGCCCGATCCCTTCAGCTGCTAACTAGGTCAGCTGCTCAGTCCAGCCGCGACCCGCGCCGTGCTGTAGAGCATCTGGTGGAGCGGGGTCACCAAGAGGCAGGCCTGGACTGGGAGTGACAGGGACGCCGGCACCTGGAACGTGGGGCGTGTGGCCTACCCCCGTAACCCTGAGGACACAGAACTGTGAGGCTGGCCGAGGAAGTCCCCAAGACATCCTGACCCAGGAGCCCGTGGACGCGCCCCGGCAGGCAGGGCAGGAGGGATTTCACAGACATGACTAAGGACCTGGGGACAGAGCTATCCTGGATCTCCGGTGGGCCCTGAGAGCAGCCGTGTGTCCCTGCAGGAGGGAGGGAAGGGTCAGAGGAGAGAGCAGCAAGAGGGACAGAGAAGCAGACCCTGACAGTGTCACACGTCTGGTGCTGACCGGGCCACCAGCTGAGGAAGCCAGGCAGCTTCTCTAGCAGCTGGAAAAGGCAGGAAGACTCTCCAGAGCGCCCAGGGACCTGCCCCGCTCACTCGTGACCTTCCCCTTGTAGGACCCAACTTCTGACTTCCAGAACCGTCAGGGGATAAAGTAGTGGTTAAAGCCACCAAATTTGTGGCAATTTGTGATGGTAACAAGGAACCTAGCACACCTGTCACATGTTGTCATCCAGCACAGAATGGAGCACACCGTGTCACTCAGGGCAGGCCCAGAACCATGAGGGGCTCAGGCGTTTGTCGGCAGGCAGAGGGTGAATGGAAGGTCCCACGAGGACAGGTGACAGTGGGTGACAGCAGCCCCTCCCATCAAGGCCAGCCTGGCAGGCCAGTGACACCCACATCCAACCAGATCCCCTGCTCTCCCGGGCTCCACTTCCCATCCTGCCCAGCTTCTGTCCAGTGGTGCCTGTGACCGCTCATTCCTAGGGGTGCACACTACGTAGGCCTCAGAGTCCCCCCAGCCCCTGACAGTGAGGTGACACCAGGTTTATAGTCCCCCCAGCACAGAAGAAAGTGAGACTTGTCCAGGATCGCAGAAGGCAGTGCATGCCAGCCCCAGCTGAGCTGGGCCGGGCCTGGCTGAGAGGCACGTCCTTTCCTCCTCCCAGTGCTGACCCACCCCAGGGCAGCAGGAATAAAACTGCCCGGGCCCGAGAGTCCCAACAGGTCCCTAATTTGATAGCCGGATTCTGAATAATTGATGGCCTTTTCAAATTAGCCGTAGGGTGGGTGGCAAATGGCTTCTTCGTCCCATCTATTATCTGGCCTCTGGTCAGCGGGTCAGTCATTGTCTATGATTGAGTGGCTCCCCCAGGACCCACCCAGGAGGAAATTAAACATGCTGCGGGTCTAGTTCCCATCCCTGGGGACCCAGCATCTGCGGGGGAGATGGACAGGGCTGGGAAAGCCAGAATGGAGGAGCCGAGGCCAGGTAGACCCCTGTCACTTTCTCCTGTCACCCCATGGTGCCCGGGCTCCCAGGGGAGACAGACGAGGGGAGGAGTTACTAAAGCTGACAGGTGGGGAGGAACTGAGCCCAGGCCCTCCCTCCACACCACAGCCCCGGGGTCGGGGTAGCAGCCTGCTCACTAGTGCGACTTTCCTGAGAGTCCTGCTCCTGGAAGCGAACCCCAGGGTTCATCTCTCAGACCCTGTGGAGGGCATGTGGCTGGCACAGAGCTGGGTCCTGCCCTCCCCTGACACTGCTGGGTGTGTGGGGGGGTGCCCCGAGGAAGAAGACGGTGCTGAGGGTTGGCATGGACATCACCTCCCCAGCTCATCCTGCAAACGTGCATTGAGAGCCCCGTGGTGCCAGCCATGGCTGAGACCCACCTCAGAGGCCACCAGGACCCCAGACGTGGCCTGTGGAATCTGACATCTGTAGAGGTCTGCAGGGACCCTCCCCCTTGCCTGGACTATGACCTTCCTGGAAATGTGAGCCCTGGTCCCCATCCTGAAAGACAGTGGGGCTCACCTGGTTGGAGGTGGGAAGTTGCACTTGAGAATGAGAAGCCCAGAAGTAGAGCGCACTGGTGCCTGGAGGGAGCCTCGCTGGCCAAGGAGTGGGCTCCTTGCAGCCAGGGCACCGGGGCCTTTCAGTGTGAGCAAGGCAGGGCCTCGCTCCTTTGTCAACAGCATGGGGCAGGGGGCTGCTGACAAGCCCTGGCCAGACTCTGGGGAGAGGGCGGCAGCCCTGAGGCCATCCACCCTTGCAGGTGTGCCACAGGCAGGGGTGATTGACACCTGGAGTGCCTCTGAGACACCTGCTGGTGATCTGCCCTCTTGGCCCTGGGAGGAGACCTGTGTCAGGCTTGGGTCAGAGCGGACAAGAGGCAGTGCCCCAGGTGACCACTGAGGTGAGGGCAGCAGGTGTTGCCTTGGAGACCCTGAGTGGACAGTGAGTCCCCTGGCTGGTGGGTTACTTGTGAGACTCCTCCACCTTTAGACCTCCACCCTCAAGTACCTCAGATCTCCTTTTTAAAGCAATAAGAATTATACCCCAGCCCTTGGACATGAGGGGGTTGCACCCAAGAGCTCAGGAAGAGCACATGCAGGAGATGCCCTCAAGCCACGTGGGCCAGCTCAGCCAGTGCTGCGGGAGGGCACAGGCACCTCCAGGGCCCCTTGAGCATGCACACGGGGAACCCGGCGATGGGAAAGGGATCCATTCCTCACCTTCTCCACCTCCCTGCAGGTGCCAGTCATCTCTCCCTGGGTGGCCATTGAAACACCCAGAGAAGGACCAGAATCTTCACAAAAGCCCTGAACGCCCAGCAGATGGCTTCTGGAGCCCGCAACCCAGAGGTGACCAGACAGGATCCCACAGAGCTGCTCACCAGCTCCCAGGACAAGGTGACCTGAGCAGGGCTGCTCCTTCAGGGCCTCAGGCTTCCCTTTGTCCACAGCCCTGTTCCCTCTGCAAGATGGTCCCAGCAACAGGCCAAAGAGAATGTTCCAGAAAGCTGGTGAGACTCAGGATGACGCTGCAGAAGTTGCATGTCTACGGTCCTTTCCATCAATGGGGGCTGGGGTGTAAGCACACGTGGAGACTGTGACTCGCATTGTCACTATCATTGCTTTCATCCTGTCCTTTCATCCTGCCTATGGTGGCAGGGCCCTGACTTTGCCCATGAGGGCTTCGCCATCACTGTCGGGTCTCCTCAGGGCTGCTTCCCCACGTTCGAGGGTCTTCCCCTCCTCCTACCCTCGGGGGACTCAGAGCCCAGGGGGCCACATGGCGCTGGGGTGAAGCCACATAGTCAGGGCATCCCCACCCCTGGAGACAGTGCCCTGAGGGGTATGGGGCCTGCCGGGCCCTGGCACCCCACTGCAGAGCCCTGATCTTTGGAGCCTTGTCCTGTGCTCAGTGGCTCTGGTTCAAGGTCCCACACCATGAGGCTTCCTTCCTGTGACCCTGGGCACTTCTGTCCACCAGACCTCAGTCCTCTGTGCCTCCCAGGGCCACAGATTCTTGGGGTCTTTCTCTGCACCTCACTGGCGCTGGTGAGGTCATTGAGCCCGCCTTGGCCACCCAGCTAAGCCCTGCCGGTCACTTCTGCTCCTCAACAGAGTGAAGGTTCCCCTGAGCCTGGGCGGGTGGGGCTGAGCGTCCTGTCGGGGTCGGACCCTGGGAGCGAGGGGTGAAGACACTGACACTGCCTTCTACCCACCCCTGCCCCAGAGCCCCCTCCTAACCCCAAAGCCATCCCTTCCCTGTGACATCCATGTCCCTTCTGCCACAGCCTGGTGCTTCCTATCTCAGGTCTAAGCTGGTTCTTGAGTTGTACAATCTGGTTCCAAGGCATCCTGAGACATGGCTTTGTTCTGGAGAGCCCACCCTCCGGGACCAGCACCTCACAGAGGGTTTTATTTTTCAAGGGCCTTTAAACTCTAAGCAGAGCAAAGCTTCTCAGCTCCCAGGGTGCTAGCCCTCCTCCCCAGGTGCCAACTCTCATGCCCTCATCTCAAAGTCCCAGGTCCAGCGAGGGAGCTGGGGAGGAGAACGGGAACTTCCAAGAGGAGAAAAGGCAAGTGGCATTTCAGGGTGCTCCGCCGTCCCTCCCCTCTCCTTCCCTCCTCCTTTCTTCCCTCCCTCCCTCCTTCCTTCCCCGTCCTTTCCTCCCTTTCTTCCTACTTTTTAAATTGGACACTGGTTTCCTTCCAGCTCCACCCTGGACATTGTCATGCCATGCTCTGGAGATGTGTCCATTGAGCATGACCAGTCTTGACCTTCTAAGCCTCTAAGGGACTAGGTGACCAGATGTCCTGGTTGCCTGGACAGAGGGGTTTTCCAGGTGGATGGAATGAGGTGACCCCTGTGCAGGGGACAGTGACTCACTGTGTAAGAAGGTGGAGACTTCCGTGAGCCAGGAAGGAGTGGGTCAGCTAAGCCAGGAATCGAGCTATGCTGCTCCTGGGAGAGGGGACATGTGCGGTGCCAACCTCAGCCAGTGCCAAAGATCTACCCATTTAAGATCTACCCATTTAACATTCACCCGGAGGTGAGTTACTGCTATTGCTGCTGTTTCACCAGCGAAGAAGCCGAGGCTCGGGGAGGTTGAGGGACTGGCCGGTGGCACCCCGCTGGCCTGCAGGGAGGCTTGGTTCCCATTCAGACAGAACACAGCTGTGATCTTCCCACCACTGACCTGCAGTGTCTCGGGGATGAGCAGGACCGTGATGAAGAGGTGGGGGGGGGGTCCAGGCAGGTGCCTGGGTAGGGCTGGGCTGGTGGGAAGGACAGGAGGGACCTGGTGGAACCCAGGTTCCAGGGCCAGCCGGTCTGTGCCTGAGTGTGAAGATGTCCGCGTGTCCCTGAGGAGTGCGGAAGGCTGTCAAGAGCAGGAGAGGGTGGAGAGGGAAGGGGACTCACGGAGCTTGCAGGCCCCAGGGCCACCAAACCGAAATGCGAGTGCCTTGGGCTCAGGTGCACAGAGACCCTCTCCCCACCTGCTCTGGTGCTGAGCATGTGCACATCTGTCACACAGCCTGGTGAGCCCCAGGGGAGGGCAAGTGCAGGTCCACCCAACAGCCTGAACACAAAGCCTGGGTCGTGGGTGCAAAGAGCTTGGGGACAAAGAGGAGGTATTCGTTTCCTGCTGCGCTGCGACGAGTTGCCACGCACGCAGTGGCTCGGGCAGCACTTACTCCCTCAATGCTGGAGGTCAGGAGTCTGCGTGGCCCGGCAGGAAAGTTCACCCAACGCTCTAGGGAAGACCCCGTTTATGGCTTTTCCAGCTTCTGGAAGCTGCGCCCGCCCCTTGGCTCATGGCCCCTTCCTCACATCACCCTATGTGGTCACATCCCTTTCCTTAAGGACCCTGTGACTACATTGCACCCATCCAGATAATCCAGACTGAGCTTTCCACCTCAAAATCTTTAATTTAATCACATCTGTGAAGTCCTGTCTGCATTTAAACTGTCATACTCTCTGCTCCAGGGTTTAGGATGTGGACACCTTTGAAGAGGAGGTGATTCTGCCTTGGTAAGGGGACAGTGAGGAGCCTTGTCTGGGACCAGGGAAGCCTGCGACCATCTGCCCATGAGCAAATGTTCTGAGCCTTGTATGGTATCAAGCTGGCATTCATTGCTGGAACAAAAACCCCAAATACCTAATTCTTATCCAGAAGAGAGTTGCGATTCTCTTTCAGGTAAATAGTGGGGGCATAAACAGCAGGGCTGGATGGCTGCCTCACAGTGTCATGGGCCAAGCCCCTTCTATCCCGTCACTCTGTGTTCTTGGCCAGGTAGGCCAAGGTGGCTCCCCATCATGCCCTAACCCCAGCCTGTGGGGAGGGGTGGGGACACTGTGCCCACTCAGGAAGGGCAGGATATGCTCTACTCCATTCCCACGAAGTAGAGCAAGGCCCATGGCCACTCAACAGCCAAGGAGGCAGAGCTGTGTCCCTGCTCTAAGGGCCATGTCCACAGCTGTGGAGGACAGAGTGGGTTCACACTGCAGCACAACAGCCTGCAGGGTCTTCCCGAGCCCCTTCTGAGCGTGTGGACACGGCTGCGGTGCTGGGGGTCCAGGGGGAGGAGGCGTGTCCTTGAGGAGCACTCAGACTAGCAGGGAGACAAAGGACTGAACATCACACTGTGTTCCAGTGATGCCCGTGCAGGGTGCACAGGAGGCCCCGTCGAGGACGAGACAGAGGATCAGAGTGGGTATCCTAGGGAAGTCCCCATAGTCACTGTCCTCCCTTGTCCTGTCCCAGGTCTGTAACCCAATGTCCTCATAGTATCCCCACTTCACCCTCTACCAGCTTTCTGGCCCTTGGCCTCCCAAGGGACTTTGTCCTGAGCTGAAAGCAGCACTTCTCTCTGGTGTGTGCAGACACACTTACTTCCTTGGAATTCTAGAGCCCACCCCAGCTCTGGACAGATAGCCTGAGGCCCTTGTGGCTCCAGAGAGGCTGGTTTTGAAGCAAGAGAGCAACTTTGTCTAAGCCGTTTGTGAGCAAAACTCACCTCAGTTAAACACCCCCACCCTGAGTCACAACACTGAAAAGCATCTTTGCCACCCTAAAAATGGGACTCTTCTGCTTAAATTAGCCAAGTCCACGGCACCACAGCTTGCATGCCCGTGCGTGTGCACACACACACATACGCACACTCACGCCCAAATAGACAGTTTTTCAGAAATGAGGATGCAGATGAGAGGCTCAAGGACAGGACTTACTTGCCCTCTGTCAGTTTCCAGGAGAATTTATTCCACATATTCACCCATGAATATTTAGCAAGGCAACAATAACATCCAATGACACCCACGAGATCCGCAACTCTGAGAGCCCTCTCCCAGGAACACACGGGTGTCAGCGTCCTGGTGGACCCTGTGCTTGAGATGCAAGCGCTGCTTAGGAGAATCCTCCCCGCCTCCTCCGCCTGCTCTCTCTCTCTCCCTCTTCTCCTTTTGACTTCTGTTCCCGGCCATTTCTCCCATTTTTTATGCAAACCACCAAGCAAATGGCTAGGGGGGGGGGGTGTATGTCTAAGGGCAGCTGCAAAGAATTTAAGTCATTCTGATGGCACCAACGAATACTCAGATGGCCAGTCTTTCTTTTTGCTCAAGAAAACAAAACCAAAAGCCTCCTTCATGTTTGGCCAGGCTGTTCTGCATTGGCTAAGGAGTTTAGCCTTGGGTAGAGCTGAGAACTTGGCTATGTTTCGCTGCAGTAGCTGCATCGTGGCCCCCAAGGTATCCAGATCCCAGTCCCTGGAACCTGTGAGTGTTCCCTTCCATTGAACTTGCATATGGGACTAAATGAGGCACCTTAAGATGAGGAGAGGATGCCGGAGTGTTAGGTGGGTCCCAAAGATCAGCACAAGTGTCCTTATGAGACGAAGAGGGGGACTCGGCTAAGGGAGAGAGAAGGCAGTGCTGAAGGTGTGATGCCCTTCAAAGGCGGAGGGAGGTTCCACAAGCCAAGGAGCGCAGGTGGCCACCAGAGCCTGGAAAAAGCAAGGGAATTGATTCTTCCCTGGGCTCAGAAGGAAGCAGCCCCACTGAAGCCTGGACTTCAGCCCTGTGCCTAGGACCTCTTTCTATTGCAGTTACAGTGAGCCAAGACTGGGTGACTCAAAAAGGAAAAGTTTCTTGGCTCCTGGTTCTGGAGGCTGGAAGTCCAAGGTTGAGTGGCTGACCCCCGTGACGGCCCAGAGCTACATCCTAACATGGCAGAGAGCAGGAGGGCAGGTGGGTGCACAACAGACGACTTGCTGTGTGACAGCCAACTTCCCTGAGAACAAGCGTCTCTTGCCCCCAAGAGAGGCATCCATCTCTCACAGCCCCCTGCCAACAGCACCACAGTGGAAACCAAATCCCAAGGGGACAGACCATGGCTCCCAGCAGGACTGACTTCAACTTCTGATTCCAGAACTGGAGGAAAATCAGTCTGTGTGGTTTTAACTCATCACATTTGTGATAATTTGTTACAGCAGCAACAGGAAACTCATACACCCACAACAGCCCCAGAGGCGGGCTTCGACTCCTCCACAGGAGGACATGAGAGTCCCAAGTTCTACCAAAGGGTCCCCCCAGCAGTGGGACCACTGGAAACCAGGCACACACTTGGGGGTTTGTGTTTGTGGGTGTGTTTCAAAGTCCTCTGTTTTTCTAATAATGAAGTCAAGATAGGCCCTCTGCTGGAAAATTGAGATCTGAAGAAACGTTGGAAGAACATGAAACAAAAAGAAAAAAATACAAAACAAAAAGAACACGAAAGCCACCCATACCACACCCTCCAGAAACAGCCTTCTTAAGAGCAACTTGTAGCTACAGATTGATGTTAGTGACTGTTTTCTTAAGATTGCCACTTTGTTCACTCTAGACAACCAGGCCCAGAAGGCAGGGCCCACTTTATTTTGTCTGTCCTATTTCCAATGACTCGCTCAGGCTGACGTGTCTGAGATGTAGTAGATGATCAATTCTGCAACCCAGGGATGGCCTCTGCTGATTATTCCAGTGCATTTGGTACTTGTCTTTCTGATATTTTTCCTATGTCTAACACATATTTTTATATGTGGGAAGCTGCTCAATAGCCACATTGTTTTGCTAATTTTTTTCACCTGAACTTTATCCTGAACTTACTCTGGTGTTCAAGAGTCCTCCGTCTTCAGCACTTTATTTTAACGGCGGTCTAATAGCTCATGCTATGGATATTCCTTTGTTAGGTTACTTTCCTTTTTCCTTTTTTATTTTTTGTTAATGAACATCCTCATGCATAAATTTTTATCCATGTTTTTAATTTTTTTTGGGGGGGGGCATCCATTTCTAGGACAGGGAGGAAGGGACATGGCCCATCGTTGTTTTTAAGGCTCACAATAGCTATGAGGACAGGCATGAGATACTTTAAATCCATTCTGTCATCAAGAGGGGGACCTCAGGGACCAGACAGCTGGGCACATGACTGCCTGCTGAAGCTGAGTCTCTGCTTTCATGTGTGTGGAGAACTCTGGCTGGGGACAGGGGACGGGGGACCGGGGTCTGACACCACCTTCCAGCCATGCTCATCTTTCTCTGAGAAACTGGATGCCCTGCTATGTCAAGCAGGGGGACTGGTGATGACCCCAAGCTCTCTTTTATAGGAAAATTCTAGCAACTCCTCTTGGAGACTGTTACCAAAAGGGAAGCCAAGGAAACCTAGTGGCTGGCGAGCCCGAGCATCCACTGTGGGTAGAAAAGGCAGCCTCACCGCCCTGCGGGTGGTACCAGGACAGGGAGCAGGCTGCCACTCCCCGCTCTGTGCAGACGTGGCACTTGTCCCACCACACGTTTGTTAAAGAATGATTTAAATAATCTGAAGAAAGTGCAGAACCTTCACCTCAACCAATGGACAACAAATCCCACCTATGCAGAGTCAGAGCAGACAAAAGGCGATTTGTGGAAAGTGCCTTTGGCGGGATTTGAAGCTGTATTATTGAACTGTTGTATCCCAGTCTTGCAAAGTGTGGGCCACGCCTGCCACACGGGGCAACTCTGTGAACCAGTGTTCTTGCTGTCTAGTGCGCCCCCGAGCAGGGCACCTCGCCATTCCCGACAGCTCCCACTCCACAGCTGTCTTGGAATCTGACATCTGCTCATTCGTTCATTCATTCATTCAACAGTCGCCGGAAGCTGTGCCAGGTGCATGGGATGAGCAAGGCATGGTCTCCTTGGCTTAAGGAAAAGGCCACAGAGACCCCAGCTCTGCTTCAAAGTGACCCTACAATGTGAGGCGGTGCACCTCTCCTTTCAGCTGCCTGTTCCTCACCTATGAGGGGGACCGTTATTACCTCACCTGGTCCTGTCATAAAGGATGGAAGAAGGTATGTGACCTGGGTGGCCCACAGCCTGTGCCAAAGAGACACAAAGTGTGGGTCCCTCCACCCTGGCCTAGAGACACTCACAGCTCGACGAGCAAGACAGAAATGTAGGAGGCTGTTTCAGCCTCAGAGGCTTCACAAAGCTCCGTGCAACCACGGGGAGAGGGGCCAGCGCTCTGGGTGTCCCCAGGTGCACAGAGGGGTGGGAAGTGCGTCAGGAACAAGGCGAAGGGTCTGCAAGCCCCGGTGCTGTCCCTTTGGAGCCAAGTGTTTAGATGGGTCTGCAAGGATCCAGGCTGATGGAGGTTTATTTAGACACACATGCCAACAGCCCATAATATGTGCCCAGACGAGGGAAGGGGGCCAGCAGATTGATAGATTCTATGTGCAAGGAAGAATCGCGGCTGTGAAATTCGAAGTGAAAGATGCCTCATTTTCGGATTAGGCTACGGAGAGAGAAGAACTGTCTCCTCCCCGGAGCTCGAGAGCCGGGCCAAGGAGGCCTGCGGGGAGGGCGTCTGCCTGTGGGCTTGGGCTTTGGGGCAGCCAGCCGCGGTTTGTGTCTCCTCTCTGCCACTTTCTGAGCTCGGGATACCAGGCAAGCTCTGTTTCCTAGAAAGTTCCATCCCATGCCAGAGAGCAGCAGATGTGGCCTGAAGCATGGAGGACCGTGTGAGCCCTGAATGGGACAGTGCTGGGCACATTCAGTGTCCCAGTGGAGCAGGTGCTGAGTGAACCTTGGTCACTGTGCTTAGTACCGCTGGGCAGGAGCTGGCTGGTGTGCCTCCAGGGGTCCCTTTGCACCCCAGAAGTTCTTGCCTTTGACGCTTCCCATGGTGTTTATGGAGGGTGAAGGGGAAACATAAAAAGAGAAGAATATGGGCTGGGGTGTGGCTCAGGGGTAGGCCTCTTGACTAGCATGCTCTGAGTTCAATCCCCAGCACAGCCACAAAAAAGAGCAATAGAGGAAAGGAGAGCAGAAACGAGAAGAGAAGCTGAGTGGGTCACCACTCACGTAACTGGCACTCGGCGGCCAGGCTGGTTGTGAACTCAGGAGCTCAAGTGCTCCTCCTGCCTCAGCCTCCTGAGTAGCTGGGACCACAGCTCAGCCCCAGACCTGAGGAAGGGGTGTGAAGCCCCAGGGGTCACATGTAGGACAGCTCAGCTGCCTCCCCACTCTGGAATTCAGCAAATGGTCCATAGATGTGGCTCCCCGCCTCACGCCCAGCCACCTTCACTCATGGTCTGGACAAGGGACTCATCTCCTCTTCTCTGAAAGCCTCTGTCACCTCTCTCCTGCTGCATTTGGAGAGTAGGTCTTAAAACCCTTCGGGGGTGGTCTGCTGTACAGCCCCATCTCTTCAATCACCTCTCACCTCCGGGAGACATGTTTAATGCACTCAATCCTTAGGAATTCCTCATCTTCTCCACATGCCCCTGCACCCCCATGCCTCCCAATTTGATCTTTTCGAAGGGCACTTCAATATGGCCTGTTCTTCAGTACTGCAACCCTGAGAGGCAGGGGTTCTTAACGTCCAATGTCTGTCCTTTCCTTTTCCTCCCAAGGACGAAACTTAGACCCAGAAAGGCTGAGACTTACCCAAGGCCTCACAGCGGGGTGGTGACAAAGAGAGGCCCCAGCTTGAGCCAAGACTAAGCGAGGGTCCCCTGTCCCTGGAGCCAGTCCTGGCCTGGACATGAGCCCCACGAGGAGCCAGGCCAAGCTCAGGCTCTGATCACCTGCTGGACCTGGCAGCCTCTCACCTGGGCCAGGTGGGGTGTGGCCATGGCCTTGGGGCCTCCTGCTGGGCAGCCCCTCCTGCCTGCCCACAGGCAGCCTCAGCCAGCTGCCCTCCACCGGCTGCTGATTCCAAGCTTTTCGGCAAACTGGCACCTAATCACCCACCATCTGCGATCCGTGCGAGGCTTGGCTACCTCTTGGTGCTTCTTCAAATCAACTTGCAAGTTTTCAAAGTGACGCGAGTTCTTGGTGCTTGCAAAAATGTCAGCTTCCGTCACATCTTATTAAAACTGAAAATATGAAAAGGTTTCAGATAAACTGAGAGGAGCCCAGCTTCCCTCTTTCCTTAAGTGAGATGGCTTCTTTCCCTCCTTCCTTCCTTCTTTCTTTTTTTTTCCTAAAATGGAAAGAGATTAGTTGTCTCTTTCCGGTTATTGAGTGACAGTCATTAGCTTTGGTCCCACTGCTCTCCAAGGGGAGCCACGCCTCACTGTCCAGGGTGTGTGAGTGGCAGGTGGGGTCCCCTTTCTAATGGTGGCTTATTAGTGTGAAGGGTGTCCCTGTGTGAGGTCACGATTGAGGAGGAGACACTGACAGCTGGGAGCACCCTTGCATCTGGGACAGTCCCACAAATCTTAGAAGTAGATTCTCCTTTTCTGTCCCTGAGGACGAGGCAACTGGGCACTGCCATCCACCAGCTGCATGGCCACTGAGTGGCAGGCTGGGAGGTCATGACCACGTGTGCTCATGCAGACCCAGGACACACTCCTGCTGCAGAGCCCAGCATGAGGGGAATATGAAATGGATAAGATCCAACTAGCAGAGGTGGTGCAGTCCCCCCCGAATGAGGGCAGGTCAGTCCTTAATCCACTTGCCACCCTCTCTCCCTCCACCTGGCCCTGAGGACCTGTCAAGCCACAGAGCTTACCCTCTGTCCCTGGCATCCTCTTCCCAACTTATCGCAGAGGGCTGTGAGTGGCCCTTTGGGACACACCTCCAGCTGTCCCTTGGGAAGCAGCTGGCCCCTCCACCCACAGTGGCCTTTTCCAGGGAAATTGAATCCCTCCATCACTTATTTATGGGGGTGAGGGGCAGTAGGCTCCCTGGCCAAAATGTGGGTTCCTTGGGGATAGGGGTCTTTGCTCTCATCTGGACGCCAGCCCTTCTCAATGGCCCTGGTGCATGGGTGGCCTTGGGGCGGGGGCTGCAGTCAATGGAACGCGGGCCCCTTGGGGAAGCAGGGGTGCAGGAGAAGCCCGAGCCAGCAGCCTGGCTCCGCCACCTCTTCATGGCCTCAGATGAGAAGGGGCATGAACTCACAGAGCTGAGGGGGGCTAAATGCTGGGCACGTGGCACTGGGCGATGCAGACGCTCTTGCTGCTGCTGCTGCAGCCATTGCTGCCACCAGGGCCACCAACAACACCACTACCGTCACCACCCCATGCCATCATTGCCACCACCGCCACCACAGCTACTCTTCTCCCTTGTGCTGCACCTACTGTCACCGCTTCTCCTCCTACTGACACGACCAGGCCACCGCGTTGCTCCTGTTGGCAGTCTGCCTTGCTGCAGTTGGGCCAAGGAGGAGGGGCTGGTTCCCAGGGTGCTGCTTTTGGGCCATGGTGGCATCTTTAAAAGAGGGAGCCAAGTGGGAGGGCCTTGAAGTGGACATGGGACCCCAGGCCCCTTGCTGCTCTCTGCTTCCTCCGTGAGGTGAGCGTGTGCAGCCCTGCCTCAGGCCAAAGCACCAGGACTGGTTGGCCATGGAGCAGAACCTCCACAGCTACGAGTCAAAACAGAACTTTCCTCTTTATGAGTTGATTATCTCAGGTATTTTGTTACATTGGCCAAAAGCAGATGGCACGAGACTGCTGCCATTGTTACTGAAACCTCTACTGCTAGAAGAAGAAGACACACAGAAGGGGTACGATTCGTTCCCCCAAGAAAATAGCCATTCTGGCTGATAAACAAATATACCCACTTTACAGTGCATTTGGGATTTCACATTATGGCAATTAATTGGGGGAAATATTTTAAATAGTCCTGTACAATGCTAGTGAGAGGAAGCCGAAAACTTGGCTTAATAGTGTGTCATGATGATGAACCACTTTGGGCTGGCAAGACACGAAGACTACCAAAACCTTAAAAAAATGCCCTTCAGCCAGCAATCACTGCTTGGGGAACCAATTCAGGAGATGAGGAAGTTGGAGGAAAATATATTATCCAAAGCATGGTCAGCAAGAAAAATGAAGGGGAGAAAATGTCCATGTTTGAGGCTTGGAATGACGGCCCTGACTGGCACATCTCTGCTCATGGGAATATTTCATAGCTTTGAACAATTATGGTGATAAAGAGTTTATACCATAGGGTAGACTAAAGATTAAGGCAGAGATAGTATTTACACATGCTTACAGTATTGTAAAATATGCATGCACGCAGACAGGTATTAGAACAAAACACAAAAAAAATGAAAATAATTGTTGCAAGGTTTGAATAGTCAGACTAAGAGAATTTTTTTTCACAATGTTCTTTAATGTTGCTGTCATATTGTTTCTTCAATACAAATGGAAAGGAAAAAGAAATGTCCCAACAGTCTATTGATAGGTCTTTCCCCCTGTGAGTATAATATAGATGTGTCTATTTAAAAGATTTCTCTTTTAAAATTTTCATTTAGCACCACAACAAAGAGGGTCCAACTTTTAGTTCATTTCAAATGAGTTCCTAGTAACAAATTTATTCCCATTCTTAACGTGTATAATTTGTGCACTTTAGGAGATTCGGTGATTATACAGGAATTCAGCGGTTTTAATAATTTCCTGACGGGTTTTTAAAGCACACAATGTGCTTTTCCTATTTTCCAAACAATCTGAATGATGGAAAATATCCAAAACAGCTACACCTGAGTCTTTCTTTCTTCCCTCTAATTTCACAAGCGTTTTGTTGTCGTGTTGTCCCTGAGCTTCTGCGAGAGGAATTCTCCTTTTGAAGCCACATCCTTGCCGAGGAGAAATTACAGTCATCTTATCCTAATGCGCCGCTGGATAAGAAAGGGACTTATTATCCCTCAAGAATCCGAGCAGGAAGGCGCCACCCCAGCGGGCAGGCGCTATCTCCACAGGGCAGGGAAGTGGAAAGTCTGACCCCAAGATTTCAGAGCCACAGGAACAGGGCCTTATGTCAGCCCACTGCTAACGACTGTTCTGATTCCTACTCCATAGAGACCAGGAGCAGGGGCTGGAGGAACCTTTCCGTCATCCGGCCACGTCATTTCAGAGATGGGGAAACTGAGGCCTGGCAAGAGGCCAGGGCTTGCAGAAGGCCACACTGCCATTTTGTACCGGGCAGGGATTGCAGCTGCTCCGGAACAGTGTCCTCCCACCTTCTTTAGATGACCATGGCTTCCTGTCACAAAGGGGGCCAAGCCTTCCTAGAAGGAGCAGGCCCCAGTTGTGAGTGTATTTATGACACACAGAGCCCACCAACAAAGCCACATGTAGGAAAACGTTGAGCGCTGACTGGGGCTCCTAATTGTTTCAGATTGCGTTTAGGAAAAATTCAATGTCACTGGGTTATATGATCAATCCTTGTTATAAAACAAAGTGATATTAAAAACAAACAGAACTCATTCCCCCAACTCATCCACCCCCATAAAAGAATCTTTTGTATTTCCCTATATCCTGTCACTTCCGAAGTGGACTTTAGACAGTTCACAGTGGAACACGTGGGCATCAAGTTGGAGAATGGATCTAACTTAAAATCAACTCAAGTTTGATCTCAAGTCACGTCCCTCTCTCCTCCTCCTCCAAGTTAGAAACTAGAGGCTGGAGACAGGCTCAGGGCCACACGCGGATGAACCCTGGGCTTGGGACCTGGGGGCACTGTGAAGGCTGAACGCCCTCCCCTGCCTTGGCTGGGATTTCCCCTTCTCTTCCTGAGACAAAGAATTCGTGCAGGTAATTTCCTTGGGAGGTGATCCCAGGAAGCCTCAGAGGGAGTAGGGGAGTGAGGCTGGGTCAGAGGGGAGCCTGCCAACCACGGCAATTGGGACTCTCGAGAGCCTGAGCAAGAACGCCCCAGACTGTTCCCACCCCAGAACAACGCGAGCCTGGGCATTTACCCACTGCTGCCCTTCCCCACCGCTAAGGGTCCCTGCTCCAGGCCGTGATTAAAGGCTGGACTAAATTGCTCTCTCCTTTGAGACACCAACGAACCCCCCAGGACGGTGGAGACTCTTCTGCATGGCCCTTTCCCAGCCAGAGACTGGCTTCAGGCCCCTGCCCTCGCTCAGCCTCTCATGCTCTCTGCCGAGGCTCATGGAGGCAGCAGTCTCGTACATGCACACCCTCAAAACTGATGACGACCAACAGATTTGACTGATTAGGGAGCCCCAGCCAAAGACTGGGGCACAGATGCATTAGGTGGACATCTCAGGGGTGAGGCTTTCTGGCTTCTTAAGCAGCTCTCAGAGCTGGAGATGCACCCAATGTAGAGCACTTACCTAGCATGCACGAGGCCCTGAGCCCGATGCCCAGCGCTGCCTAAAACCACCCAAACCCAAACCCCACAGACCCTTCATTAGTGACCTGCCAGGTCTCCTGCTGAAACAGTGCCAGGCCCATCTCGGGGAAGGCATGGGCTCACCAGGGAGAGGAAAGCACTATGGCTGAAGTTCGACCTCTAGTGTGCATTCACAGGGGGCCTTGACAGGATGTGCCTCAGCTTCCTCAACAAAGCCCAGGGAGAAGGCATTCCCCAGCCCCAGGAAATATGAAGTATATATATCTATGAAATAACAGCACGCACAAGCTGCAAAGGGGCCACCTACCTAGTGGCCTGGAAGGGACTGACCACCTGGACAATGGTGATGATGATGATGGTGGTGGAAAGTTTTAATGAGCATATTTATTCTGTGCTGCTCTGTAAGTATTTGCACAAAACCTTTCTCGAGGAAATAGACCTTTTCATCTCATTTCACAAAGAATAGGCTCTAATACAGGGCAGTGAGCAGGCTGGTGCAGGAATCCGTGGGCAGCCAGCACGGAGTCTTTGCGGCCCTGTATCACAGCCTGCTTCTGCTGACTGGGGTTCTGTCTCGGGCTCTGAGAGAACAAGGCCCCTTTCCTGGAAATGCTTAGGGCTTGGTTCTTTTGTGGCTCAAGACAACCACAAGGCCACATGGCCTCCCTGGCCTAGTCCCAGACTTAGAAGAGACATTCCCAGCCTCATCCACCCCTCTTGTCCCCAAGCCCAGATGACTTGGTGCCTTTGTGGGGTCTGCTGGCCGAGAGGTGGGGGCAGCCTGAGGATCAAGCAGGAAGCATCTGGGCCAACACAATGGTTCAGGAGGAGCTACCAGACTGGGGCTGAGAGCTGCTCCAGGGCTGAGGCTGGACTCTCGGCTGAGTGCACAATGCAGGGACCTAGGGGCTGAGGCCCGGGAGTCAGGGATGGATACTTGATTGAGGGGAATAACATTTCCCAAAGTGAGTTCCTTAGAAAGCCAATCACTCCACTGCTTCCTGGTGGAGGGCAGGCGGAGTGGGTGGGGCCTGACCAGACTCACAGCATGGGTTCCCGGCATTGATCCAGACCCTCAGCTCCCCCTTTCACAAACACTGACTGGCACTGGTTTCCCACCTCCGAGCAGAAAGGAAGCCCCGTGGGTGAGTCCACAGGGCTTGAGCCTCAGCCTGCTTCAAGGGAAGGAGAGAGAGTCCCAGCAGCACCCTGACCGGCCTCCTCCCTCATCGACGTGAGTCGTGCCAAGGTGGGACGACCTGCCCAGCCTCTGTCTCACCTTCTGGAAGGGCACCCTGTTTTCTTGCAGGCACCCCCACCTCTTGTAAATAGTGGTTTTACTGAAACATCATCACAGACCATATAATTCGCCTATTTCAAGTGTACAGTTCAGAGGGTTTTAGTTCACTCACAGGTAGGTGTGACCATCACCACCGTCAATTTCAAACATTCTCATAGCCTCAAAAGTAAAGCCCTCACCTTGAGCTCCCCCGATGGCTCCCACCTCCCACCAGCCCAGCAACCGCAGGCTCCGTGGACCTGCCTAACCTGGATGTTTTCCATAAGTGGAATCGAGAAGCCTTCGTGTCCGGCTTCGCTGTCTACCGTGATATTTTCAAGGACACCCACACAGTCACCGGCAACAGCGTTTCCTCTCTCTCCATGGCTGAGTGCCACTCTGCTGCAGGGAGGCACATTCTGTTTGACCACTGGTCTGCTGGTGGCTGTCTGAGTCGTTTTCACCCTCTGGATATGAGCAATGCTGCAGTGACATTTGTGTACAGGTTTCCGAGTGGACCTGTGTCCTCACCTTTCTTGGTGATACACCCAGCATGGAATCCCCAGGTCCTGTGGTAGCTCTCTGGCTCACCACCCCAGAGCCTGCAGGACTATTTCCCAAAGGGGCTGCACCAGTTGACCTTCCTGCCAGCAGGGGATGAGCCTTCCTCACACCACCTGCTAACATCCGGCCTCTCTGACCCATCACTCCCAGGAGCTCCACAGTGGGCACAGACTAGGCTTCAGCCCCATTCCCTCCCTCTACCTGGACACCACTTCCACAGTTTAGGGCATGGGAAACAGAATTTATGCCAATTGTCAATCCAAGGGCAGTCGGGCTTCTGTTTGTATTTTTTAGGTTGTGTGTTATGGGTAACTTCTGAGAAGTTAAATACTAGGGAAACAGAATTATGGGTACAGAGACCCTGGTTTGGAGTCTGAACTCCTGCTTTTCTTAGACTGAGCCCTTGGTCTCCTCAGCTATAACAGGGACAGCAAGACTTCTACAAGGGCTGTCACAGGGGTTGTCTGAGATGACACTTGTACTGACAGTTGTTTGAACTCCCCTCAGTGTTGGGACCTCTCCCCATTCTGCCTCCTGGGACCCGACACAGCCGGGGCTTGGCTCATTGTGAGCTGTGCGGACAATTTACCTCTCTTCTCCCCCTGGGGGGATGCGGTTATGGTGCCTTCCATCTAATCCAATGCCCAGTACCTGACAGGCGCCACGCTGGATCTTCAGACTCCACCTGGAACCCTCACAGCAACCCCAGAGAGCAGGCTCAGCCTAACCAGCTTCCTGATGCAGACATGAAGTTCCCACAGATCTCCCGATCAGGACTGGCAAAATCAGCACAGCAGACCAGGCCTGGCCGCACCCGGTGGCTGTCCCTAGGACCACACCCAGTATGAATCCTTCCCTTTGTTCCCTCTTCATGAATGGACAAAGGGTGTTCCAAAGACTAATCAGGTCTGTCCCAGAGCCCCACACCGAGGCGGTGGCTTCATGGGCAGATTTCTCCCAAGGCGTCAGGTGGGAAGCCCCTCTTCCCAGCTATGGTTTCCAGCAAGGTGCCTCGCACCACCTCAGCCCTGTCCCCCGCCTGGTGCCATGATGAGCAGAAGCTTCAGTCCCAACACAACAGACTCCTCTTGCGCTCTGCACTGAGAGTCCATTAGGGGTGGCCTCTCCCCTGAGTGTGGCACCCCTAGGTTTAATCCTGTAAGCAGGTGTTTACTTTGAGTGAGCCGCTGGGTAGGTTGTTACTGGATGTTCCACAGGTCCTCTAGATGGGGGTCACCAAAGGTTTCACTGCAGAAAACTCTCCACTCGACACTGCCTGCGAACAATGTGCCAAGCGGGACAAAAGGTGACTGTCATTAGAGAGGGAGAAATCTGAACAAAGCAAGAGAAAGCATTTCTGCCAAAAAGAGATGGTGCATTTCTATTCAGCGTGGAAATGGGTTCGATAAAGTTCAATTTTCCAAGTATTTCAAATGACAGTGACAACATCTATCTGGGTACAGAGGACAGGCTGCCAGGAGGAGATCATCTATAGGCCTTGAGCATGCAGTCCCCATGAGCCATTGGTGATCTTCAGTGCCCTTCCTGTGTCTCATGCCACCTTGCGCCTGTGGTTGGGGGCATTGGCGGAAGGTGGCAGTCCACAGTGTTGGCCGTTGCTCCTCCTCCTCCAGCAGGCTCTGCTCTCCCTCCTCCCTCCTCTTTCTTCCAGCCATGACTGCTTCTCACCTGTAGTCCCTAGGGAGCCCACTTCCTGGGACTGTTGGTGTTTCCTTGGGGGAGCTGGATGGAACCCAGGACCTTGTGCATCTAGCAACCACTGTCACTGAACCACACCCCAACCTTCACTGGAGGGTTAAGAAAAGTGCTGGGCGGAGTCCTCCAGACAAAGGTGTCAAGTCTCCTGGCAGCCGTGGCCTCCACCTGGGCCCCTGCCCTGCAGTGGGTTCTGAGTCTCTGCCTGGGCTCTGCCACCTCGTGGCCTGCTAGCCCCCCACTTGGTGCACCTCTGTCTCCGGCATGGCCTCTTTCCTGCCTGTTCCACGGGGGCCTAGCTGCCACCTCCCTCCCTCAGCTCTGGGTTTCTACTCTGTCCTTATCTGAGAAAAGTCCTTCTGCCCTCGGCACAAGACTGGCTTAACCACCTGCCTCGTGGTGATCTCCAGAATCCACGTACTGCCCCACCGAGCTGGCCGACCCACCTCGGCCTTCTTTTGCCTGGACAACCTGCTCCTCTACTTCCTTGCCCTCCCTGTCCCACATCTGTACCCTGTGGCCTACTAAGTGCCCCCTTCCTACCCCTAGTGCCCCATGTCCAGTCCACACCATAAATAAGGATAGAACTCTTTCTTATTCCACCTTCTGAGTGAGAAGAGTGGAGTCCACAGAGGAAAGGGGACACGACCATGAGCACTGGCCAGGTTAGCTGGCTGCGATGGAGCATCTCGACTCCCATGCAGTACACACTGGTCTTGATAACAGTAAATGCCAGGTCCTTATATTTATATGGTGGTTTGAGGTTCAAAAGCAATTTTCCATATTTTATCTTATTTGAATCCAACAGAAGCTTGGGAAAGCAGGCAGGAAATGAGATTTTAGACCATTTTTTAAAAAACAACTTTTAAAGAGTGTTTTAGGTTCACAGCAAAATTAAAAAGAAAGTACGGAAATTCCCATATGCTCCCGTCCCCACCACACACCCAGCCACCCTCATTAAGGACGTCTCTCCGCAGAGTGGTACATATGCTACAACTGAGCTCGTATTGACACATCAGAGTCGCCCAATGCCCGTGGCTACATTAGGGTTCACCCTCAGGGCTGTATGTCCTCTGGGGTGGGCCCATTTTCCACTTTAGGAAGCGTCCCAGCGTGGCTCAGTGGCACGGCGAGAAGAGCCTGGGTGTGGAGTCGGGCAGCAGTTCTGCTCCCAATCTGGCCGGGCGTCGTCTATGAAGTGGAGATGAGAAGTCCTGCTTTCCAGCTGGGGACGTGGCTCAGAGGTAGTGCACTAGCATGCTCAGGCCAAGGGCTTGATCTCTAACACGGGGCGGGGAGGGAAGGGGGTTCTACTGCCAGATCTGTTGAGAACTAAGTGAGAACGTGTGTGAGGCGTGTGTACATGGGACATGGCAGATGCTCAGCAGATGTCATCTCTGGAGGAGGCTGGTCTGGCCCAGCCCTTCGCCCTTGCCTGCATTCCACTCCCCTGTGGCCTCATTCTGGACAGAGAGCTTTCCCCCACCTCTCGACTTTGAACTTGACCGCAACTTTCTCTAACCATAGCATCCATGCAGAAGTGCGCTGGTTTGCTCTGAACCTGGGCCTCCCAAGACCTCATCTTGCACTCTGTCACCGCCACGAGACCCACACCATCTTCATCTGGGCAGCTGCTGCCCCTGTAGCTGAGCCTATAGTGAGCCCGTGTGGCACAGAGCCCCCCACCAAGCATGGCCACGCCCTCAGCAGGAGACAGAGCTGCCAGCTGAGCCCACCAGCTTGCAGATGGGGGAGACTGATGTTGGAGAGCACTGGCTCCCCAACACATCTCCCCACCTGGGGGCTCCCAGGCCCCATTTGCTAACTTACACCCTCAGCATTAGCCCTGTCTCTCCTGAAGACGATCCGCCACTGTTCCCTACCACAAGGCCGTGTCCCATGCCTCCCCCATGCGTAAGGTCCACCTCACACATCCACACCCCACAGACAGCCGTGAAGCACCCCTCTTTTCAAACAGCGCATTAACAATGTCCGCTGCAGCCAGAGAAAGCAGAGGCCTGCCTCTCGGCCTCGAGAGAAGCCTTCGCTGGTGCCTTCAGCAAGGTGCTCACTGTCCGTGACCGACCACTTAGCATGGGTTAGGGACAGAGGTGTTCCTCTCCTTGAAGCTGCCCACTTCAGTTTTCTCTTTGTCAAAAGAAGCAGCATTCGGAGTGCTTCCTGTGTACATTTAAGTGCAGCATTGCCTCCTGAGAGCTTTATCCTCATTACGGAGCGCTTTCCCCCCACACAGGAGACCTTGACTGCTGCACCACGCACCGCCTTCTGCTTTGGGGCTCCTCGGACTGGCGCAATCTGGGCATTGTTCCCCTGCGTTATTGATGCCTGATGAGAAGGAGCTGGAGAGGGTGCTCTCCAGGTAAATAGTCACGCTTTCTGTTTCCATTCAAGGCTTTGAGCCGTTCTCTAACCTCCACTGAGGCTGGATGAATCATCTGTGCCTACGAGGTCAAAAAAGGCTCAAAGGGAAGAATTTTCTTTGGGGACCTCCATTTATCTCAGTAGATGGTGGGGACACACAAAGGGAGGAGAGGGTGCTGGGCAGGCTGGAGATGGTTCGGGGCCATTTGGTTTGGTTGTGGAGATGGCTGGATGAAGGTTATATGGAATGTAAGGCACTTACCTCTCATGCAGGTACCTCGTCCCTCCTGGCAGAAGACAAAACAGAAAACGCCTGGGAGCCCTGCAGTTGTTCTGGAATGCGGTCTCACTTGGCCTCCAGGAGGCTGGTGTGGACAGGTCCATCCTGTCCCCTCCTTGCTGCGGCCGCTCTCTGAACTAGCCGTAACAAAGATCTTCTGGCCTCTGTAGACAACATGGCAGTCCACGCTTCCCCTTAGCCTTGGCCCTAGGGGAGGAGGGCAGCAGGGCAGGAAGGGGACAGGCAGGGAGGGTCTGTCAGCCAGGGCACTCTGAGCTTGCACACACGGGGCCAGGCTGGGCCCCGACCCAGGACACTGTCCACTCCTAACTGAGGAACAGACTCGTCGGCCGTCTGAATGGTGGTGGGAAGCACACCTGCAAATTCCTCGTTCCTTCACCAAGTGCTCGTTGGTGCTGCCATGTGTCAGGTGTGGACTTTTCAGGAGCTAACAGTTGTCCCAACATTGCCAGATCACAGGTCTGAAAGTCAGTGATGAAGTCTCTTGTGACAGGGTTGTCTCAAATCACCGTGATGTGAGAGAGACTTTCCCAAAACTTCCCAAATGTCCAGCGGGAAGCTGAGAAAGGTCTCATTTCCCATGAGCCATGCAAGGGCAGAAGCTGGGCTTTTTTGTGTCCCCATGTCCAGCACCTGGCACACACCTACCTGTGAGGGGCTTAGAGTGTGCTAGCCCTTCCTCACCCCTGCCCCCCAGGGCCCCCGCCATGTCCTGTCTGTCCTTTCCCCCCCTCTCCTTCCCAGCTCACCCCTCTAGGCTTTGCTCGCTTCGCTGCTAGAGGAGCCAGCCCTCTACTGGCTTCCAGGGCCCCTCAGATGAAGTCAGAGCCACCTGACAGGCCCGATAAGGTCCTCCTTGGTGAGGGCACCTCCCTCCAGCCTCACAACAGCTCACATGCACCTCTGGCTGATTTCTCATTGTATATACTGAAGGTGTACTACATACTGATACATATACACACGATTGCCAAAGTCATGCAAATTAACATATCTAGCCCCTCACAGAGTTACCTGGGCATTGCGTGTGAAGAGCACGTAAAATCCACTCTTGGCAAATTTCCAGGACACGCTACTCTATAATTAACCATGGTCTTCGTGCTGCTTGTCAGACCTTGGACTTCTGCATTCCACGGAACTGCAGCTGCAGCTCTCTGACCTGCCCCTTCCCAAACCTGCCCTGGTAACCACTCCACTCTCAAGTCCTACTGTCCTAAGATTCCACGTGTAAGTGGCATCATGCAGCATTTCTCTTTCTGGGTCTGATATTCCATGATGTCACTAATGGCAAGGTCTCTTTTTCTTTAAAGGCTGAATAACATTCCACGGTGCTCTGGTTTGAATGTGTCCCCTGCAAAATTCAGGTCTTATCCAGATGATAGTATTTAGAGGAGAGAGGCCACGAGGGCTCCTCCTGCAAATGGGATCAGGTGCTTTGATAAAGAGCTTCACAGAAGCTTTTATCAAGGGGATTCCTGGCACCCCCACTAGTGTCCATAGCGTTGGTCTCATGGCACAAGTACGCAGTCTCCATTTCTCTATGTGTAAAATGGGAACAGTCAGAATTGTCACCTTAAAGGGACTGTGAGAGTCAGATGGGCCGATGATGTGAACTGTTCGGCACAGCAACCTACACCTGCAAGCACTGTGCGCCACAGGAGCAGGCTCGGGAGGGAAGTATGCCAGGAGAGGTGTCCTGGGGTGACTGAGCTGGTGGTCTGGGAAGAGCCCATCTCAGAGGGCATTAGGAAGGGTCAGAGGAACAGGTGGAGAGTAGGAGGAATCACTGCAAGACTGCTGTTCCTAAAGCCAAAGAAGGAAAGAAGCCAAGATGGGGGGCCTGGTGGGTCAGAGGGTCAGCCCAGGTTTAACCTTGCAAGCCCTACGTGGGAGCCCCAGTACCCAAGGGGGCAGGAGGAGAGTGGTTAACAGTGTCCAGGGCCCACAGAGGTCAGCACAAGAATAGTAGAGTACTGGATGACCCCAGCAGCCACCAGCGGGTGATGCAGTATGGGCTTGTTCTGCCCTCCGGCCTCCCATTCCTGCACACAGCCCTACTTCCCAAGGCCCAGCCTCTGCACAGACCTTTCTCGCTCTGTGCTCCAACCCCTGTGCACATTCTTGACCTGGCAAAAAGCCCTGGACTACAGAAGAGTCTCCTGCTTTCCTGGATGACAGGCGTCATGGCCCCTCAATGGAAAGTGAGGCAGAAAGAGTACTGTGTTGACACTGTGTCACAGAACTACCAGACCTCAGGAGCGCAGGCTCCAAGAGAGGAAGCAGGAAGGACAGGAAGACTGGGGCTGCTCAGCTGTGGGGGAACAGAGACAGTGCCCAGAAAAGACACTTGGCCCCGTCTGCACCTGGGAGAGGCAGGCACAGCTTCCAGCAGAACGGAGACACCAATGCGACCTTCAGGCCCAAACAGCTTCTTTGTACATGAAGTGCAATTTACAAATCTGTCCTCAAGATTCAAGGAGAAAGAAACTTGGTTATTTTTAAGAATGAGAAACTAAAGGCAATTAAAAAGAGGGGGGGGGAACCCATCAAATGTCATTAGACTTCATCAGAAGCATTTCTCACACTGACAAAAGAGAAATAACAAAGAATGTGTTCTCGTTATTTTTCCAGTGGGACAGTCTGTGTGCTGGTGGAGAAGGAAGTCATAAAAGATACCAGGGAAATGCAATAACTGGATATTTCAGTGCCTGGGAGTCTTATTCTTTGGGGGCAGGGAAAGCCACAGCGGAACACTTTAGACGCCCTACTTAATTTTGAAAGAAAAGGAAAATTATTCGCAATTTCAATGGCAGCCCCATCATAGGCCTCTACCACCGCCTCGGCAAGGAAATTAGTTGCCATGGCAACTTCAGGTTGCATCATTAAGAATTTTTAAAATGTTGAGAGTTGGGAGGCGGGGCTCGAACCCCGAGGAGGAGGGAGGGGAGCCGAGAAGAAGCCATCGGGGCCAGGTGGGGATCTTGGCAAAAGAAGGAATTCGGGAGTGGGGCCTCCCTTCCCCACAAGAGGACATGGTCATGGTCTCTACTGGAGTCGCCAAAGGAATCTGCAATTTGTCCATTAAAGGGAAAAATTGAAAAGATAAAGTAGATCACGAGAAGCTGCCTTCACCTGTTTCATTTCTAAAAGTATTGAGTAGATCATTCTATTTCAAGTTGTCTTTCCAATGTTCTTAAGTGGTGGGTCCTGAACTCACCCCAAATCAAACTTTGTAATCCACATTTAACTTGTTAAAGGTCTCCTCCTGCTCTTCACTTGTAGGGAAAGAACAACGAGGTGTTACTGGAGACAATCACACTAATGACCGGGAAGCCCCACACGGAGCATGCCCATCACTTCGGCACTGCTAAGTGACTCCTTTTGTGTTCCTCTTGCCAGGCCTTCCTGGAGGAGGAGAGGAACCCCTGTGGCCACCAAGAACCTGGGAAGACCTGGAAGGACTCCACTTTCAGCTCTGAACTCTGCTGACCTTTCCCTGTCTGGGTCTTCACTCTTCTCGCCACACCCCGGCAGTGCCAGCTCCTCCTTTGGAAGGAGTCCCCTTGAAATCCTCACCTGCGCTTGTCACAGTGTCTCAGCCCTCTGAAGGAGGCACCTCTGCACACGGAGCTTTCCCCAGGGCCAGGGGGTCTGCTCATCCCCTGCGAGGCCAGTGGCCACACTTGGGCATCATGACATGCTGGGGCAGTGGCTGGAGGAGGGCCGCTGCTCTGCCCCACTGGGGACCAGGAGGCAGCACCACAGTTGCGGCCCTAAGCAAATTCCCCTTCCAGTCTCCAGGCCTGTTTCTTCCCAGGGAAAATGGGAGCAGGAATCACCACTGCTGATACCTTGAAGAACCCGTGGGAGTTCCAGGTGAAGGGGACATGGGGAGAAGCCCGAGCAGTCAGTAAAGGGCTAGGGGGTGCCAGGCAGCATCCTCGGGGGGACCGGCTCTAGGATCCAGGCTTTATACAGGATTGTGTTGATAGCAGTGCAGGGAGCCCTCAAGGACCCAGCTCCTGCCATTCTGGGGACTTTGAGGCCACTGTCTTGGCTCTGAGGTGAGTGAAGGCAGCCTGATGAGGTCTGTACTGCCAGAAGATCAATCCAGAGAGCAGCCCCCTCCTCAACAGGCCACAGTGAGCTTGCAAGGCGCTCCTGGGTGGGGAGTGGCCCACCTCCCCCTGCCTCCACTATTACTCCCCTCGCCGCCCATGAGGCTGTCTCGCTGTGCACCCAACTCTCCTCCCAAGCCGCAACCCAGGGCCCTGGCTTCTCTCAGTGACCACCCTCCTGAGAATGCCCCCCGGGGCCCAGAGAGGTCTTATTTTTCCCTCCTGTGTAAATGTTTTCCTGGTAGTAAGGCTCTGGCCTTGACTCCAGGGCTTGGGACACTTGGTCCCCGGAAACTCTTAGGCTTGTCCTTCTTTCAAGCATCCACCTCTCTACGCACACCTGTAGCACTTGGCTGGACACGCGGCAGAACCCAGGTCCCTAGTGATAGCCAAAGCCAGTGCAAATGCACTTGCACCCGCTGGTTTAAGTGCTGGCTGTGGCTGCTGTCACACTACAGTGGCCACACCGAGTGTCAACAGCAGAGTGCTTATGGCCTACAAAGCCCAAAGCACGCACTGCCTGCTCCTTCACAGGAAAAGCTTCAGCGACACAGGCCAGGCACTCGTCAGGGAGGGAGGGCCGGTTATCAGAAGCAGGCAATAGAAAGCACAGTCAAGGGCAGGTCCAGCCCCCAACAAGCTCACAGGTAGAGGAAATAAGCACGCTATTGTTCTAGAACAGGGGTCCATCCATCCAAACTCAGAAACTGCAAAAGTGAGCAGGACTTTCTTTGGGGTCTGAGAAATTGCAGTTCTGGAACTGTGAGCCACTGTTCTGAGGAAGCAGGAAGAGGGGGACTCCTGTTCCAACAGGGGCTGAGTGACCAACAGAAGACAAAGAATGTGAGCCCAGAAGGGAAAGGTGAGCCACAGGGCATGATGTCCCTGTCCAGTCCCATCTTGTCATCCTAGAGGCCTACCATCACAGGGTGGAGGTGACCAAGGTTCACAGTCCAGGCAGCCGCCAGAGTCTTACCAAGTCCTGCTTCCTCGTGGCCAGACCCTGACTCCATGCTGAGAAGCTCTTGCAGGGTGGTGTGCGTCTTGAGTTGCGCCTGGTATTTTCACACCGGGGAGGCTGACCTCAGTGGGCAGCAGAGAAGGTGCTGATGAGCTCCAGGCCCAGGAGACTCAGGCAGGGGTCTGAAGACTTGTGCACATGAGGTGAGGGGAACGAGTCCTCACGCAGGGCTGATGGGTAAGGTGCCAGCTCGGGATAAGAGCAGAGGACCAGCTGGCAAAAGGACAAGGTCGGCGTGAAGAGAGAACGTGAGGAGAGCCTCGGAGGCGCAGGTGGGAAGCAGGCTAGGCCAGGCCCTGCCGGTCTTGCCTGCCCCGACAAGGAGTCAGGGCTTGTTCTCTAGACATGGAAAGTTCTTAGAAGTTTCTGAGCTGGGGAATGAAAGGAGAAGTTGTGCTTTGGGACCATTAAAAAGGCAGCCAGGTACAGAATAGACCAGAGATTGATATTTCCAAGAGAAATTAAACCTTAAGATTTATTCTCCCTAACCTAGTCAAATGAAGTAATCTATAAGAAGGATTTCATCAGCTATAAAATGTATGGGATTGTTATGATTATTTATTATAACAATAATGCTAACCCAGGTAAGATTTAGGCCTTTGTGTTCAGATTCATTTCCATGTTTCAATCACTTTAACAATCCCCCATCCTGGGCTGTGCTGAGACTTCCCCAGACTGTAATGATAGCCCACGTAATAAGGGGGTGTGCTGTGATTAAACAGTAATGTCCCCAGCTTTCATTTCTGGGGGGAGGGGTTGTTTTTGGTGTGACACAGAACACAAGTGGCATCAGAGTGTCACGACAAAGGATCAGCTCCACCCAGGGAAGAACTCCCTCCCCCAGGGCCTGGCCCAGGAGGGCTGACCCTGCCTTAATAAGGTCTCCACCAGAGGGCCAGTCAGAGGACACCACTGAATCACCAGCCTCAGCTGGCCAGGAGGAAGTGGAGAGGGACTGGGTTTGGGAAGTCTCATCTCAAGGAGGGAACCAGGCACCAGTTGGAAGAGAATCCACTGAAATCAAGAACCAATTTTTTATGTAACTGGTAGAAATATGAGCTGGGAACTGTGTCTTAAAAAGTAGAATCCTGAGGGCTGGGGTTGTAGCTCAGCGGTAGAGCACTCGCCTAGACATGTGAAGCCCTGGGTTCAATCCTCAGCACCATATAAAAATAAATAAATAAAATAAAGGTATTTTGTCCAACTTCAACTAAAAAATAAATATTAAAAAAAAAAGTAGATTCAAGGAGAGAAGGCAGGTGAAACAGTCAGTCTGCACCAACTTTGTCCCATCTATATCCATTTTCTATTGCTGAAGAGCGAACTTAGTGGCTATACCACCCACGTTTATTATTTCACAATGTCCATGGACAGGAGACCATGACTGGCTTAGCTGAGTTCTCTGCTCAGGGTCTCATGGGGCCACAGTCAAGGTATGGGCTGAGGCAGCAGGCTTACCTGAGGCTACTATTCCTGCCCAGGAGGTAGAACTCCTGGTAGCTTCCTTCTTCAAGACCCTTTGGAGAACATCTTGCTTTTAAAGAGCTAGCCTGATTAGGCCATGCCCACCCAGTAGCATTTCCTTTTTTGTTAGCTTATAATCTACTGATTAGAGACCTTAATTACACCTGAAATATACCTTTGCCATAGCCATATAAGTAACCTAATTATAGCACTTATGTCTAACATAGTCATAGGTCCCATGCACACTCAACAACCAGGAAATACACAGGGCATGTACACTGGAGATTTAGTCCATTTTTCATTACTATAACAAAATACCTGAGGCAGGCTAACTTTTTTTTAAATAAAAAGGGTTTATTTAGTTTGGGTGGCTCAAGAGCAGGGTGTCAACATCAGCTCAGCTCTGGTGAGGGCCCTTTTGGCTGTGTGACATCATGGTGAGAGTGCACTGGTGAGAGAAAGAGGACACCTCCAAACAGGAAACTGCAGAGAGACTGGCTCCCACTCTCTCTTCTGAAGGCACATCACCAAGTCCCCTAATGAGCCCCCTGCCACAGGCTCCACCTCTCCAAGGTTCCACCACCTCCCAACACTACCCCCTGGGACCTGGCCTCTAACACGTGAACCCTAGGGCACTTTCAACCATGACCACAGGGGAGCCAGCCAGAGTGCTGCACACCTCACCAGAGAAGGCTGGAGATCGGCTGGAGGGAGCAAAGCAGGAGGCAGGGAGAGGGCTCCAGGCTGGTCCATGTCCAGGGGGAGCACAAGACCCAACACCTCTGCCCACAAACCTGCTGAGCCTCACAGGAAGCAGAGTGGAGAGCAAGAAGGAACCCAAAGCGGTGGAGCAGGCCTGGGAGCAGCAAGGCACAGCCCCTTTCTGCCCGGAGACGGGAGGGCAAGTCACACAACGCCTGCAGAATGGACGTGGAGAAGTGAGTGGACGTGGGCTCGGGCAGAGGGCCTGAGACAGACTCCTGGAACTCTAGAATCATCAGAGTGGCCATGAAGAGCAGCTGGCCTGGCCCATGCCCCAAGAGGAGCATGGCAGTGACCGCCACGAGTCTGATGGGGAAGGTCTTCAGGCCAGGCAGAGGGACAGCTCAGGCACACGTGAGCTGGTCACCGACAGGAGCCAGAGATGATGCTCATCTCAGCCAGTGGCGCCAGCTGATGGCCAAGGACTAGATGCTCTGCCCCTTGTCCCGATGCCATGTGCTGTGTAAGTCACTAAACAGTGACAACCAGGGGAGAAGGTGGAAGAGCCAAGGGGAGGCCACAGACAAGTGGACATCACTCAGTGCAGTGTGCCTCAGGTCCACCTCCCAAGGCAGCCCTCACGAGTGACCACGAACCAGGTGGCTTAACACCACAGAAACAGCTCCTCTCGCAGTTCTGGAGGTCAGAAGTCCAAATCCAGGAGCAGGGAGGGTGGGTCCCTCTGGAGGCCCTGCGGGGTCCTGCAGCGCCTCCCTCCTGGCTTCTCCGGGGAGCTCCCTTCCACCTCGGCCTCAGCGTCTGCAGCACTTCTCCTGTCTCTGTGTCCCCTCCTTTGGTCTCTCACAAGGACACTCATCATTGGCCCACCCAACTCCCAGAGGACCTCATCTCAAGACCCGCAGTTACACCTGCAATGACCCTGTTCCCAAATAAGAGCACAGGTGCCGGGGTTGGGAGCTGGACACATCTCTTGGGGAGGACGTAATTCAATCCACCACAGGGTTCAAAAGAGGAACCCTGGCAACATCAGCAGCTGCAATCATGAGCCCCCAGCCTCAGGGGCTTGGCGGGGAGCTGATTTCTCACTTGCCAAACGCCACACTCCTGGTCAGCAGCAGGTGAGGCCCTACTCCCCAGCCACGGAGGGACCCAGGCCCTGCCACCTTCAGCCTGCAGTTTCTAAGGTCGCCTTGCCATGGCTAGCCACACAGAAGCTAGAGGAGAGAGAGGGGTCTTTCGTAAGCACTGGCCATGAGAAAATGCACACCTGAGCAAACAGCACGAGCCCCGTGCCAGGTCATAGTTCCAGCTCACAGCTTCCTGGCACACAGTCAGGCCTGTTTGAGTTCACCCCAGCTAGTGCGACAATCATCAAAAACTGGGTGGCTCGTACACAACAGAAACTGATTTCTCAAGGTTCTGGAGGTTGGAAGCCCCAGGTCAGTGCCAGCAGATCAGTGGCTGCTTCAGGTGAGGGCTGCTTCCCAGGTCACAGCCAGCACCCCCAGCCATGTCCTTGCCTGGCGCGATGGGGAGGGAACGCTCTGGTCTTTGTGGTAAGAGACTGCCCCATTCATGGGGCCCTTGTGACCCAGCCACCTCCCACAGCCCACATCCTGGTGCCGTTACACTGGGGGTTAGGATTCCAACACAAACATTCAGATCACAGAAAACCCTGAACTGGGGACAGCTGGCTATTCCCCTTGCCACCGAATGCCAGGAGGAGGGCGTCAGGAGGTACATGTAGGGCAGAATCACCAGTGCGAACACATTAGGGCCCGGGTGCTCCTCTCTCAGAGCACTGCTGACATCAGCCTGCAGTTTCCAAGGTTGCCTCGCCATGGAGGACAGAATACCTGAGTTCTGACTCTCCACCAGGGTCTGCGGCTGGCGCGTAGCAGGCAGACCTGCACAGCGCAGGGTGTTGGGCAGCCCCCGCCTCCATCTACTGATGAGAGCAGTATTCCTGCCCTGCAAACTGTGACAGTCAAAACTGTCTCCAGACATGGACAAATGTCATCTGAAGGACAAAATGACCCTCAATGGAGAACCGTTCTGAAGCAGCAGAGGCTGAGGGAGAAGCAGGACCTCAGGGCTGGGAGGGGGCTGTCCAGCCAAATGCACATGCCAGGTGCGGGCCCTTGCATTAGTCCAGTGTTCAAAACCTTAATAAAATACCTGAGGTACAGTGTTTTATAATGAAAAGAGGTTTATTTAGTTCACAGTTTTGGAAACTCCAAGATTGGGCTGCTCCATCGATTCAGCCTCCAGCAAAGGCCCCCTTGGCTGCATCACATTATGGCAGATGGCATCGTGGTGGAGATCAAGAAAATGGGAGACCATGAAAAAGGGACCTGGAGGGGGCCCAGTTGCTCTCCAGAACCAACCAGCATCCTACAAGAACTAGCCTACCCTCTTCGAGGGTGATGTCTCCAATGACCTCCCACTCTTAGAGATCTACCATCTCTCTAGAGCTACCCTGGGGACCAAGCTTGCAACTCATGAACCCTTGGGGGACAAACTACACCCAAACCATAAAAGCGCTCTTTAGGTGTTAGTCCCCCACCTCCAAGGGATTGTCCTCGCCAAGCAAGGGGTGGGCATGCCTGAAGAGGCCACCACGGGCACAGCACGGTGACCCCACTGATCAGCTTGTTCTCTGCCTCTGGAAATAGCACGTGCCAGGTCTGGGCCTCTCAATCTCCTCTCCCAGGCAGCAGGACTCACCATGGCATGCGCTTGCCATTATTTGTTAATAAAAGTGCTTTTCCTAGAGTGCAATCGAACGGGGGGAGTGGGGAGGGACAACGTGTGTGGCGTCTCTGATATTAATAGCATCAAGTGTCACCCGCTATGACAGTGAGGAGAGTGGGTATGGACTCAGGCCCCCTCTTCTCTGGGAGGCAGTGCTCCCCCTTGCAAACAGAAAATAAACACAGCCCTGCTGGAGCACAAATGCCAATAACTGTGAAATTTTGATTAAATAATAGATATGTGTTCAGAAGCACTTCTTTATAGTATGTGATTAAGAAAGATAACTAGACATTCTTGCAGCCCTAATGATAATAATTACCACCACACATAAGTGCAGAATATGACACCAGAAAGGCCATTATTAACCTTTCCCAGGGTTATTTTTTGGGGTGTATTTTTGACACCATGGACACCAGCATTCAGAAACTAAATAAAACTCTAGCTGAGGCAGTTACCCACAGCAATTGCCCTCATCTAGCCTGGATCAAGACGGGGGTGTGGGAAGGGGAGAGAGAGAAAGACAGTGCGCAGGGGCATAAAAAGTCTTTTATACAAAACAGATGCTTGTTTAATATCGAACATCTGGCCAGTCTTATAAAGATTTGTATTAACATTTCTGCAACTGTCAGTAATTCAGGAAACTGACAGAGCTTCCCTGTTTAAATTTTTGCTATAAATAACAACCTTAGACCCAGACTTTTTTTTTTTTTTTTTTTCCCTGTGCGCATGCAATTTTTGGTCTCTGACATCTGATACCCAACTGCTCAGCACTCTTGGCTGCCCAGAGGATGCAAAGGGGCGGTGGCTGCTCTGGAATCTCACCTTCCTGCACTTCCCCCAGGAGCTGCCCAAATCTCCCCACCCCACTCCAGCATGACTGGCCTCAATGCCACTCAACTGTACACCAACTGTACCCTCAGCTTTTGCCAGATAACAAAACAGCCCAAAGTGAAGGGACTTCACACAGCAGCCGTTCCTTCATGGGGGCTGGGAGGCAACACAGGCTGGGCTCCAGCAAGTGCTTCCTCTGATCCAGCCCAGGCTCACTCATGCATCTGCAGTCAGCCTCCAGCGGGTGGGCCTTGGCTGGTCTGGGCCAGTCTCTGCTGGGGCGGCTCATCTTGCTCCATCCGCTCTGGCATCCTCCAGCAGGCCAACCTGCTGCCTGCCAACTACCCTCCACTCCACGACCAGGTGTCTAGAAGGGATACCTGGACTGACACTCCATGTTCACCATATCACACAATCAAGAAAGGGGGGAGTCAGGACCCAGGTCCCCTGAGCAACAGGCTCACAAGCACACAAGAGAGAACCAATGAACATCTGGAACAGAGAGAAGTGGCAGGGCCTCAGCAAGTCCTCAAGGGGACAGAATGGAAGACAAACAGGATGGACTCTGACCTCAAATAAGCCCTGGAGGACCTTTATTCTGTTCAGACCCATCTCAGAATCAATATCATCAACCAAAGCTGGAATGTGCTAGAAAGTTAGAATGTGCTGGGTTCCATGCTCATGTGATACCAGGACAAAAAGGTTCAAATAGCCAAAATTTTTGCAAATGCAGCAGCTCCGGTGTCTTATTTAAGGAGAAGAGGAAACAAACAAAAGGAGGGTTTGGGGGCTGAGCGCGTCTGCCTCCCAGGGTGGCATTTTCTAGTGACTGCCTCTCGAGGAGCCTCCTGCTGGTGTCTCCCAGCTGAGTGCCACATTACGTGGGCACCCTGGGTTGGAGATGCTATAATGGGGTCTTGGTGTCACAGGGACAGGAAGCCGGTGATGTAGAACCTCTGAGTCACTCCAGAGCCAGAGAGAAAATTAGATGGCAGAGCTTTGAGGGTCATCAGCTATCACATGACCCTCCCCACCCTCATTTTATAGATGAGGAAAATGAGGCCCAGAAAAGGGAAGGGACTTCTTCCAGACAAGAGTTCTCTACCTACACTACAGACACTTGGGGCCAGAGAAGCTTTGGGGGTAGGGGAGAGGGTGGGGATCTGCCTGCACATTGTAGCTCAACCCTAGCCTCTCCTCACTACATGCCAGGGCCATCTCCCAGGCCCTACAACCAAGGTGTCCAGATGTTGCCATCTGTCCCATTCTGGACCACAACCACCCTGTTACGGTTTGGATGTGAGGTATACTCTAAAGCTCACGAGTAGACAGTGCAAGAAGGTTCAGAGGAGAAATGAGTGGGTTGTGAGGGTCTTAACCCAATCAGTGAATTAATCCCCTGATAGGGATTAAAAGAGTGGTAGATGAAACGGTGGGGTATGGCTGGGGGAGGTGGGAATTGGGGTGTGGCTTTGGGTATACATTTTGTATCTGGTGAGTGGAGTCTCTCTCTCGGCTTCCTGACCCTGCTTCCCTCTGCCACACTCTTCTGCCACACTGTTCCTGCCTCACCTCGAGCCCCAAGGAAAGGAGCTGACTGTCTATGAACCGAGACCTCTGAAACCATGAGCCCCCAAATAAGCTTTTCCTCCTCTAAAATTATTCTCATCAGATTTTTAGTCATAGCAGCAAAAAAACTGATGAAAACAGAAATTGGTACTGAGAAGTGGGGTCGTTGCTGTGACTAACCCGCCTATGTGGTTCAGAAGCTTTTATAGCTTTTTGGAATTTGGGGGAGAAATTTTGAGATGGTTAGCAGTGCCAGCTGGAAATGCTTTAGGTTGTTATAAGCAGAACTTAAGAGCCATTCTTGTGGGAGCTTGGAAGACCAGAATGCCAAAAGGACAGAGGACAGTGAAGACAGAGCTCAAGAGGGTTCAGAGGAGAAGGAGGACACTATTGGTAACTGGACTAGAGGCCACTCATGTTGTGTTTGGGCTGAGAAGCTGTCTGCATTTTGCACATGTCCTGAGACTTTCTGTGAGGCTAATTTTAAAAGTGATGGGGTTCTTAATCTGGTGGAAGAAATTTCTAGACAGCATGGTATTCAGGCAGTGGCATGGATATTGCTGGCTACTGTTAGCCAAATTTATTGTAATTATTAGGAGCGGAAAGCAGAGCAGAAAGATTTGAAAAACTTGGACTTGAAACAGGGAGAGTAAAAAGGGGCTAGGGAAGTTGCAGTTGTTAAAGCAGTTATCCCCACTAAAGAAATGTTCAAGATTTTGCCCAGAGACCGTGAGAAAGATGGCTTGGGGGCCCTCTCAGGAGCTGGCAAGGTCACATCCATCTCAGGCTCAAGGAAGTAAAATAAAAATTCTCTTGAGAAGAGACCAGTGGGGCACCCTTCTTGCACAAGGGGGGCCTAGGAAGTTTTTTCAACATGCTCAGCTACCCAGGCACGCAGAGGCCACAGCAGCCATGGTCCCGGAGGCTGGCTATTGCTTGGTCTTTCAGTCACAGCAGCAGAAAAGCCACCACTGCTTAAGGCTGAACATCCAGTTCACAGCAGAGGCAGCCTCTAACCAGGCCACATGCTCAACAGCCACAGCCTACGGTCTCCAACAAAACCACCCAGGTGGGACAGTCAGTGGCTGCAATTAGACATTAGGAACTTGAGCAGAAAAACAGGGAGGAGTTTGAACCCCACTAAAATGCACCATCTAATCTAATCTTTGATCGTATTTAGAACGAATTGTACTTTTTTTTAGTAGAGTGATTCGTTTCCTTATACATCATATCCACAGCACCAAAATTATTAGAAAACAGAATGATTTGAACCCTAAGACTGTACCATGTTCTTTCAATATATTTCCAAATCTGATTGCCTAGAGCTGCTCAGGATGCCTCCCAGTCACTGAGGTTTACAGAAGTGAAAGTAACCTTGAGGGTTTCCTTCCTCCTCACTGATTGGGCTGTTTGGAGGGCACACTCTAGCCTTCAAAGAGACAGACCTTTTTGGCAGGATACGGCAGGGCTCAACTACTCTGGCCTGCTACTGCTCCCCTGTGCTGAAATCAATTGGCAATGCCTCATATTTGCATATCACTGATCTCCCTTTCAGTTATTACAACAACCTGTAAAGGTGTCTAGAAAGATTTTGAACCTCTTTCTTTTTTTTTTAAGAGAGAGAGAGAGAATTTTAATATTTATTATTTTAGTTTTCGGCAGACACAACATCTTTGTTTGTATGTGGTGCTGAGGATCGAACCCGGGCCGCACACACACATGCCAGGCGAGCACGCTACTGCTTGAGCCACATCCCCAGCCCGAGCCTCTTTCTTTAGTGAAGAAGAAACTCAAAGACATAGTCATTGTCCCAAAGTCACAGTGAGTTGGAGGCTAAGTCAGAGAGAGAACTCAGATCTTCTAGGGGCCAGGCAGTGAGGGAGGGCTTTGGAGTCTAACTTCATGCTCACCGGCTGCCCTGGCTTCCGCATCTGTGGATGGAGAGGATGAGGGCACAGTGCTGCTTCATGGAGGTGTCGGGCTCTGGACCAAGGAGGACAGGTTGGTATGATCCACTCACCCAGAGACCTGGGAAGGCTGGTTTAGTTAGTTTTCTGTAACCAAAAGACCTAACAAGTACAACCTAGAAAAGGAAAAGCTTACTTTGGCTCATAGTTTCTGGGGTTCAGTCCACGGTTGCCTGACTCCATTGCTCTGAGCCAGACGTGAGGCAGAAGATCACGGCAAGAAGATGTAGCAGAGCAAAGCAACTCAGGACATGGCAACAGGAAGCAGATAGTGCTCCACTCACCAAGGACAAAATATAAATCTCTCAGGCATCCCCAAGTAACCTCCAGCCACACCCTACCTGCCTATACCCAATTAATCCACATCAGTGGATTAATCCACTAATTAGGTTACACCTCCCATAATCTAAGCATTTCATTTGTGAAAATTCTTTCATTGTCTCATACATGAGCTTTGGGGGGACACCTCATGTCTAAATCATAACAGGCCTAGTGAACTTGAAGCATACAGCCAACCCAAGAACCTCTGACCCCAGGGCACCTTAGCACTGCACAGTGACACTGCACCAAACTCCCAAGGCTCAATGGTGAACAAACTCTATTTGCTGCTCATTAGAAAAAGTTGAGATGCTGGGACACAGGTACTGGCAGGGGATGCACTGTCATCTGCTTTTGAAATGCTGCTGCAGCCTGGGAAGGAAGAGGGATCCTCATGAGCTCAAGGAATAAGCACTTGACATATCTGAAGTCTCAATTTCTCATCTCAAAGATTCCTGGTTGTGGGATTTCAGGCAAGTCATTTTCAAGTCTGGCCTATATGGCTGTGCAGGTAGTTTACCAAGCAAGGCAGTGATTAGAGGTTGAAGTCTGGTCTGCATTTTGTTTTCCAAGCCAGGACCTCAAAAAGGACTGTGATGTCCCACAGGGTCATGTTTTCCTAACTCTCACAAAGACACTAAATGAGCCAACAATACATTGACTTTTTGGAACTTCATTTTTATACTCTGTGGACTAGGGGAACCTCTGGAAGTATGTTCTTAGGAATTGTAGATCTCTGTCCTTCTCGTTTGCTATTCTTTTCCTTCCCTCCCTTTAAACAAAAACCAATAACAACAATAATGAAAAAGTTTTGGTTTTTCCAGAAGGGAAGATGGAGAGAGAGAGTGGGCACAGGTGGAGCAGAATGGACATGGCAGGAGTCAATGCTGTCTGGAAAGTGGGCTGGGAGGAGTTGGCACTTGGGCTTGGATTTCAGGTGGGCAGAGGGGACAGCAGGAGGTGGAGTCTGGGAATGGGGATTGGTGTGGAATGAACTATCCCAGACAGGTGAGTTCACAGACTGCAAGGGGAAGGCTTAGCCAGCACAGGTCTGAGACCCAGAAAGCAGCCTGCGCTGGGGACACAAAATAGAGAGTCGTGGGCACATCACAGGGAAGCCCGTGGGCTCTGTGCTCACGATTCCAACTCTATTGAAGGAGGAAGACATTTTAAAGCAAGAAGAACAGGCTCCTGAAGGCCAAATCGGGCTCTGGCACTTCAGAGGGTTGTGCTGCCAGGTGGGACTTGACGCCCTACTGTGCAGAGAAAGGGTTTCCAGGCCTCTCCACAGCAGAAAATGACTACAAGACTGAGCTGGGTCAGGTCTGCCTCCCATGGAAAATAAGCGGCCTGGGGAAAAAATGAGAGGGATTTAGGTCAAGCTCTGAAAAACGTCCCTGCCAGGCACACCTTTTTTGACCTGGGCCTATTTTTAGAAATTCCTTTTAATGACAGAATGCAAAACTACAGATTCAGCACAGTGCACTCCCCCAGGTCCCTCCACAGTGTATTTTAAATGGAGTCACCAGCAGAAAGCAGCTCTGTACACTTGGGTTGTGCTGTGTGACCACTGACTGTCCTTTTATGGTAACCACAGTAATAACGACCTCTGTAGCCACCACACTTTATAGTTTGCAGAACGCACTCACTCACTGATCTGCTTGTCATCACATCAACACCACAGGGAAGGATTAATAAATATCACTTGCACAGATGAGGAAACAGGCAGAGCGCCACAGAGGAGTGGCCCAAGGCCACACACGCAGAGGCACTCTTGAGAAGGGAGAGCTGCACCAGATGTATGCGGACAGCACCTGGGCGGCTCTGGACATCGAGGGTGCAAGGACCCCTCAGCATCTGTCAGGAGGCCAGGCCTGGGATGGACCAGCACCAGCCTCTGCCTTTCTGTCTCTCCACAAGACTCTCAGGAGCAATCCCAGCGATTCAGGAGGCTAAAGCAGGAGGGTTGTGAGTTTGAAAACAGCCTGAGCAACATCGCAAGACCCTGTTCTAAAAAAAAAAAAAAAAAAGGCCTCCTCAGAAGAAAATAGGATTGATTGGTCTTGGGCCACACCTCACTCCATGTTTGAAAGAGGGAGGATACTTTGGTGGACAGCTCCTTTCAGAGGAGCCAACATCCAGAGGACTCCCATGGCGCAGCAGTTCCAGGAGGAAGAGACCCAGGAGGCATCAAATACCCACTCCATTCTTAAAAAGCCGTGTGGAGTTGATTTCTAAATGAACAGAAGCCCGTGTCCTTTCCTCTGACCTTCACTCTCTTTCTAGCTCTATTTTCACCTCATCTCTCCATGAGTAACACCTGCCCTCTCTGGGACCCAATTTCCTCATCAACACCACAAAGGCACATTTGTCTGCTAACGTACTGGAGGCTGAGTCCTGCCGAACCAAGGCAGAGACCCAAGTTCAAAAGCCAGATAACAAGAATCTTGGAGAACCCCTCACACCAACCATCTTTCCATCCAAAATGACAAGCCCTGGACCTGAGTCCCCAGTGGCACCTTGGAAAATGTCTGCTGGACTAAAAGAGTATTCTGCTGTCCACTTCCTACTATGGGAAGATATTTACAAAGGCTCATGATCCTTCAGACCCTTCTGTGATTTGGCAGCTCCAAAGCCACCTCTCCCCTGCCCCCTGCTAAGGTGACATGAACTCTCCCTCCTGCTGGCTCCCTCTGACTCCTGCCCATTGCTGCCCCATCCCATTTCTCACCAGGCTGGGAGCACTTCCTGGGCAGACATGTGTCTTGCTCTCTGTGCTCAGTGCCCAGCATGATGCCCCGTTGGAGGCAGGTGCTTCTTCTGTGATAACGGGTGAATGGATGGATGGATGGATAAATCAACTGATGTAATATTTCCCAAAATTCACTTGGATAATTGAGGCCAGCCCTGGGTCCAGAACCCAGACCTGCCACTCTAGAACAAGGCATTCCTAAAAGAGCACCCCCCTTCCCTGCACAGCCGCTGCCGTGTTACTCTTCAACTCGGGAAATGCACCAACCCAAACAGCCACAGCCAACTGGGCTGGCAGGCGGCACAGCTGTGCTCCGAGAGCGAAGGAGGGTGGGGTCCCCAAGAGTGGGAGAGCTCTATAGGAAACTGAAAAAGGTGTCAGCCAGGAATCCTGGGGGTTCCTGAGAATCTGGGGACCCCTAAGCAACGGGCCACCAAGGACGGTGTAGAGCAGCTGCAGGGGAAGAGCCATTTCCTAGGCAGATCACCCCAGAGCGGAGGTCAGAAAAAGGAGCTTTGGGCTTGGGGACATGTGAACTGCAGACACAGGCTATACTTGCGCCACCACTCCTCAGCCCTGGGTACTTGCACCCAGTAGCCAACAGGCACGTCACTTTTGAAACTTTTTTTTAATATGACAGAGAGTGTTTGGGGAAATCCCACAAATTCCCCGCCCCTTCCCCCCAAAAAGGATGTGTTTGCCTCAACTTGCTCTTGGAGAGGGGAAAAGGAGGGGTGGGGGTGTCTTGTATGGATTCAATTAATTATTTCTTCTCTCATCTCTGTCAAAATAAATGTCACACATATCCAGATGTGCATTTGTCTATCTTCATGTGTGTTTTTATAAGGAGAACAGGAGACAAGGATTCTTGTCTTAACTTTGAACAAAGAGACGAACTCATACTCAGAATGACTGGCTTCTCCAGTTCCTTCAATCTGGAACAACGCTTTTCCTCCAGATGAATCCTGGCTCTGCAGCCAACCCACAGAACTCCTCCAGACCCGGCTCCTGTTCTATACAGTCAACGCCCAGGTCCCTCAGAGCCCTGCTGCACCACGAGTCTTTGATATCAAGGAGAGAGAAAAAAAATCCCACATGGATGACTGTGCTTCGTCACTTCTCCCAGAGGCACATGTGCACAAATCAAATCAAAATATAAATCATCACACCCAGTTATGAGCCTCATACACGGTTTCTTTTAATAAAATATGCAAATATTTTGCAGTAAATTGATTTCCCAGTTTCATTCTCTTATCTCCATATTTATTATTCATGATTCTTCCTCTCCTCACTTAAAGCATAGGGGGATAAATTTAGAATGTACAGTTTGCTTGCTTTCTTATAGTTATTATTAGCACAATGTTATACTCCCAGGAATAAAAGATACATGTAAACATTACTTTCAGTCTCAACTGGAGCTAAGAACACATGCAAGAAAGTCTTCAATGATCTAAATCCACGCCCTTGAGCTTCCTAGAACACTTTCATACAGGTGCGACTTCATGAGGGTGATGCGGAGGGTGATGAGGGTGGTTTCAATCGACCGCATGGACAGCTTTCCACTCATGAAATACGAACACACTGTGTCTTGACTCAGAATTTGGTGAAAGAAAAAAATCTGCTGAAGACCTTTGCTTGACTAGAGGATGCTGGAAAAAAAGAGTATCTGAGGGACATTCACTGTGTGCCAGATATTAAGTTCCACAACACTGTCTCATTGAAAGCGGGGAAATCCAAATGGAAACTGCAGCCATTATTCACACCACTTGAAGGACACACAGACGCCCTCAGACCTACAACACTGCTGTGTCCTGACAAACCCATCCTAAGTGGAAAACGCATGCATGCACCCACCCTACAGCACACCCCGCCTCAGCCCCACGCACATGCAGAGGGCCAGTGGTTTTCCTTCACAATCACGGGCATACAGCAGCTGCGGCTCACTGCTGCTGCCCACCATCACCAGGGGGGACAGAACCACATATCATCAGTCCAGGAAAAGATCAAAACTCAAAATTCCAAGTACGATTTCTACTGAGAGTGTATGACTTTCACTTCATTGTAAAGTCAAAAAATTGTAAGTTGAACTAACTACATGGTGAATGGTTTGTGATCTGTAGTGATTCTTCCTAACGCCAACTACCCTCTTCTCTCTTCTGAGCAGCGCCCACTCTCAGGAGCTGGCACACTCTTCTCCACACTCTCCTCTCTTGGAAATAGTGCTCTGGTTGTGACTCTACATCTATGCCTGCCTTCCCAGGCTGCAGCACCCACAGCTTCCAGGGTGGGTAATTCACCCATCGCTGCCCGTCTAGAGGGCACCACCCTCTGGGTCCAGTCTTTTCTGACTTCCCCCACTGTTTGGGCTCAAGGGCTTTCAGGGCTAAGCAGAGGAAAAGATCTTGTCACAAGGCAATAACAGCACACCATGAGATTTATTTGGGTGATACTCTGACAGGCTTGCTCACAGTATGACACTGTCTAGGGGCCACCAGGTGGTAGGGTGGAGAAGGGCATGGGAACTCCTGGGAAGGGAAGGCTTGGAGGGGTTCTTGCTGTCTAGGCAACGCTGCTAAGCAGCCCAGGGGGATTCTCTAAGTCAGAGAGCTTCGAAGGAAACAGCAGCTTAGGGACTTCCTAGCACAGGATTTACCTTACCTATGGCTAGAAGATGGTAGGCACAGTTTCACAAATGAAGCCCAGCAACAAATGAATAAAAATTTGCTTATGTGGACTGTTTTAAAAAAATGGAGTGTCTTCAAATTGGAATCTGGTGCAGGGGAGGATTGTGAGTAACCACGTGAATGTGCCTGGGCTTCTTTCTCTATCGGCAGAACTGCCTCAAAGGAGCAAGGTCAAATGTGTAAGCATTTATTGCCTCTTCTTACATTATATTTGTTCATGTTTCAATGACCCAAACAAATCATAGGGCCCAGACCAGAGTCAATAAGGAGGGGTGCTGAACACAGAACCTGGAGGTATAACCCACCTGCGGCCATTACTGCAACATTCTATCACAAAACCTAGGCTGCAGCCACAAGAAAAATGTTTTAAATGGTGTCAGCTTTTGTGTCTGTCAGGAGAAGCCATTTCAGCCTAGACACTCTTCAGGAACTTACTCTTTATCTGGCAAACAGAGCCCTCCCCACAAAGCAGATCCTGACAAAAGGACTTCGGGGCAGTAGACTTCTTGGAAGGCAAGCCCGGGAGGCACAAGAGACTGGAAATGAGATGGGTCATGAGAAACCCAATAAGGCAGGGGCTATGGAGTGGGAAGCTGGAGCTCAGTCCTGCTGGGACTTCTGAGAAACCATGTGCACAGGCCACAGACTTCTCCATAAGAGGATGAGGAAGCTGGAGCACTGATCCACCATGGACTGAGCAATTTCTGGTGATGCGGAAATGCTAAGCAGAGAAAAGAGCCTCAGGTACTGAGGCAGGAAGCTGTCCATGAGCTGGGTCCACCAGCTGCAAGTGACCCAGTAGTTGAGGGAGAATGTGGATTGGCACCTGAGACATAGAAATCGTCTCCAGCACCAAATACAAGTGCAGCTCAGTCCCCCACCCACCCACACACAGCTCAAGAGCAGAGGGAGAGAGGACCAAATGATCTAGGGAATGGTTGACCATCTGTGGGTGTTCTCCTGAGTAGAACAGAGAGGACAAACTAATAGGGTCACCAGCAAGAGAACAGAAAATAATACAGAGACAAAGACATTTTTTTTTTTCAAATAGAAATAGGGCCCAATTCCAGAAACTGATCTCCTTCTGCGAATTCTCATTGTGGTACAAAAACTGCCTGGAACTCAGAAAGGCCTCGCCTCTCTCTTGATAAGAATGGAACAGAAAATTGTTGTGATTCTTTGTAGTAGCTACAGTTGGTTATGGAGTTCTGCATAATGATGCTTAAGTCAACTGTGTAGATAACTATACATACCATATTTCATGGAGGCTAAAAAGCACATTTTTCACATTAAAAATTCCTGAAACATGGATGCCTTTTATTGAGAAATAAATTTGGAGAACACAGAATCTCTAAAGGAAAAATATCTGTTAAAATACAGAGCAAACAACTCATGAATAACTTATGAGCTGGACAAAGGAGCCTAAGGAACAGAAAAGGGTCAAATGTAAGGGTGCATTCAACAGCCCTTAAATTACTTTTTAAGTACTCTAAGAAGACAGTGAAACAGGAACAAGACCTCAATAGAAAGAGACTATTAAATCGTCAATCTAGAGGCTAAAATTTGGTTGGACCATGACCCTCTGACTGGATCAATCACTGGATCAATCACCCAACCACCAGAGACACTGATGTGATCTGAAACCTTAATACCAGCCCAGAACCCCAATCAGAAAACACAATCTTGCTCAATATTTCCCAGTCTCAAGGCAAATCCAGCCCCTCTGGATCATACATATCCCATTTAATTATGCACCGTAATAAAACTCTGACATTAAGCTCAGGTGGTGCATCTCCCTCCTGATCTACACCCTGATGAGAGCTGGTATTTTCACCTTTCACTTTCCAAGACAGTTCTTCCTCTCTTCAATAATGCTTGACTCACAGATTCTTTTCTGCAATGGATTCAAGAGCCTGGAAGTTCTGAGTGAAGGTCTCCTCCAGATGACCTCCAGTACCCTTATGGTGACATAACTGGCAGAATTTTTTCTTCCTTGGTAATAGATAAACTATGAGTATCCTTTAGTATTTCATATATGGTGACCTATGGAAGCTCTCATTTCAGAGTGTGTGTTCAACAGGCTAGAATAATCTTTCAATGACTATTTAAAGCCCCAAACTAAAGGACTTTTCCAAGTTATTTTTACAGAGATGCCTAAATCAGGTGGTCTCCACTTTCCTTTTCCATTCAAGATCTTGAGGCTCCAAGGAGACCCAAGAGGTCTCCAGCCCTCCTTACCAGGGCTTTGATTTTAAGGCTCTTACTTCTGTGTTAGTTGCACATGCTGTTATTATTCAAGAAACTCACTTTTCAAACACAAAAGGACTTACATCAGAAAGATCAAATGCTAAGAAATCTTAAAAAAAAAAAAAAAAAGGAGGAACAATGATAGAACCCAAGCAGAAGATCGCCATTAAAACTGAGTTCTAGAATAAACACCAGAAAGCCAGAACAATTCAGATTAAACAAGCTGGAGGTTCATTTCCATGTCCAGTGAAAGAAGACCAGAGGGTGGCAATTCCAGGCTGTAAAGGCAGTTCTAGAGTCATCCAGGCTCCTCCTAGCTTTCTTACCCAAACTCCGGGCGCCTCGTTTTCACCCTCGGCGTTACCTCCTAGTCCAAGATGGCTGCTGGAGCTTCTGCCACCTCGCCTTCCCAAACCGAAGAGAGAAGAAAGGCTGCTGGACAAGACAGCGCGCCTCCCCCGCCTTTTAAGAAGACCCCACAGAAGCTCCGCCCAGCAACTTCCGCCTGCATCCCATTGGCCAGCACTCTGTCACATGACTGACTGAAGGCGCAAGGGAGCCTGGGAATGTGGCATTGGCAGGTGGCAACTTTGCAGCGTCCGGTAGAAGAGGGTTAGAGGGAAGCTGGGCGCGAGCGTGGGGCAGGATAGAAACCCAGTCCGGGATGATTTTCTCGGGCTTACCGAGAGCGGGGGGCCGGGAGTTTCACCAACCCCCGGGGCGATCACAGAACCCCTCAGGGAGGTGCCCTGGCCGCAGGCAACGGACCCAGAGGGAGGCCGGGGTCAGGGTTCTGGTCCTATGGAGGCAGCAAGCCTCCTTCCACAGCTGCAAGTGAGGACCGTAGGCCCCGTCTCCACGATAGGAGAGCGGCCCGAGGTAGCAAGCGCAAAGCTGTCGAAAGGCGCTCCGCTTTCTTCTCTGGACATGAACACGGGCTCCCGCCCCGTGGCCTGGCCTCGCACGCCCATTAGCACACTCGTGGCTGCGGGAGGCGAGTAGGCCTGGTTATTAATGCACTTTCCAGGCGGGAGTTCCAGAGTGGGCCCTTTTCATGGTCACTGGTGGTCTCTGCGTCCCACCAGCTGTGCAGGAATCGGGCCACTGCAAAATGTTCTTAAAAGAGGAAAATTACCCAGAAAGCGTCTCCCAAAGAAAAGTGGGCTTTCAAAAAGTTTGTCGCGCGTTGCAAAGCATTATCTTTAAGTCCTCCAGCTAGGCTAAAAGCCTATCCCATTCCTCCCTGGGATTTCTAGTGAATTAATAATGCCACTGATGAATATTCAAAAGTAGGCAGCTATTGTGCCTCCAAGCACATAATTAATTATTCATTACACATTTTTATTCACTGAATTAAAAAACACAGGGTGCTCTGGGAAATGAAGTGTACTTCACTGCAGGGGCATGAAATTCCACACTGCCCCTTTAAGGACTATTATTCTCTATTTGTGGTTACCAAGCAACATAAATGCTGGGCAATTAGATCATGGGTTGTCCCTGAAGACTGATGGGATAATAAGCAGTAGTTAAGTATTAAGTTGACCCAGTGAAGGTCCCATATGAATAAACCTGGGTAGGACCACAGCTGGTGTCTTTTAAATGAAACTTTTACATTAATACCATACAAAGGTGATTTTGTTCCAGGAACACGTGGTTGCAAAACTCGCTCGTCCTCAAACCCTGCACGGGTTGAGGGTGTCATCTCTCTGACACTGCTACACTTGCAAAGTTGTGCAGGGAAGTGCTGCCCACTGCCAATGGGCCAGTGACTGACCTCCAGGGGCTGACCCATTTGGGAAGTCACATTCAGCCTGGTTGAATCAGTTGAGGGACTTGCAAATAGAGTGCAGGTGAAAGTGAGGAGAACTACGTTTCTCTCTGGGAGGAGCAGAAGTCAGAGTGAAGCCCAGCCCTGACAGCAAAGAACCGCCCAGGAAGGCACTGGCGGCTCCCTGCTCAAGGGCACTCACTCCTGGATTTCGGCTGCGGAAGGGTCTCCCTGTCCTTGACCCCAAGGCAGAGTCCCAAGTAGGCCTTAGGGGAGCTGAAGCTCCAGCTCTCTGCAGCTGCCTCTCTCCTAGACTCCAAACCCCTCAGGGACTGAATGCAGATCCAAGTCATGTCTGTGTCTTCAGAGAACAGCACATAGAAAGCAGTAGACAAATGATTATTGAAAAGCATTAAGGGTTTGGGGTGCTTTTCTTATTAATTGCTGTTTGATTGTAAAGCAGAGCTTGGGCTAATGATTGCAGTTAGCTGTTTCTTTATGTACTCCAGTGTTTGCAAATCTCTCGGTGCTTTTCTTAAATGTTTATAAGTGCGGCGAGCAGAGATGCCATACATGTACAGGATGTGCATGGCACGGGGGGTGCCTGTCCAAGGGGGTGAGTAGATCCTGAAATCCAGCCTGTGGTCCAATCATGCGCCTCTCCAGGGGAACACCTTTTTTCAATTCTTACAAAGATATTGAGTGGGCTGAGAAGGGCCCTGGCTGCAGTTGGAGTGTGGATGTAGCAGAAGAGTCAATGGCTGTGAGGGAGTGGAACCCCAGGTCCTGCTGAGGAAGAAAAACTGAGCAATCAGGATAAGCAGAGGCCTCAGCCCGGGAGATTATAGGCTTCACTAGTGTAGTGTGAGAGAGAAAGGTCATCAGGTAGAGCCCGCTGTCTCTCCTCTCAGTCCCTAGTGTGTGACTGTGTACAGCTCAAGGACAAGCCAGAAGCCCACAGATTATTCTCACTGCTGATTGAGGGATGTGAAGAGACAGCATGGGATGCTGGCAGTGAGAACTGCTTAGAGAGAAACTGGGCCATTCTTATTAGTTGAGTCTCAAAGCAGCCCTGTGCGATGTACATCCTCACTTGCAGGTGGGGAGACTGGGGCTTGGAGAGTTTAAGTAACCAACCCATCATCCCCAGAGCTGGAGAGACAGGGGTTTCCACCCAGTTGGGCTGTGTATCCCGGATCTTAACCATGCTGATACTGAAATAATTAACACTCAGTAGGATATTAGAATAGGCAGCAGCGTTGGGCCAGAGCAAGGACTTGGAGGCCCCTGCTGGCCAGAGTTAACCCCTCAGCCACTGGATTATTGGGTGGCCAAGGTAGTGGAAGAGGGTCCGCCAGGTACCAGGCAGCAGCTGTCTGCCAACTGGGATGCAAACATTTCTGTGTTTAACAAGTGGGACAACCATGCATGTGTCCACCTGTCCAGTGTCAGCCCACCCCACAGGGTCCCATGATTCTGGAGAGAAGTAGAAGGGGGGTGGCCAGGAGCAGAGTCCTGAGCAGGGGTTGGAGTCTGGCTTTAACAGGTACAGATTAGGCAACAAGAGTCAGCTGGCCTGGGAAACTTCAGCGAGAGCTGGCTGGTACCTCCTGCTCAGATGAGGGAGTAGACTCGCTGATGCAGATTTGAGGAATGGAAGCCAAGGCTGATGATGGAGAGGCCAGGTCCAGGACCAGGCAGAGGCAGAGCCAGCACCCTTGGACACACCTCCTGTCTCCCCACTGGCAAAGCACAGGCTTTGAGCTAGAAAATCTCCCAGGAATGCTCCAACAATATTTTATGATTCTATATTTCTAACAAATGCAAATGCTATTGAAGGAAAAGAAAAAATAAAAACATCTACACTTTCTGCCATTGAGGTTTTGTGTTGTTGGATTTAAAAAAAAAAAAAAAAGCTCAAAATGTCCTGTGATCCCCACTGGTGACAGGAGATGATGGTTTTATTGTAGTTGTGGATCATTAATTTTGTAGACAAAAATGTGAAAACACAGCTTATCTCTGTCTGCAGACACTTTGCTATGCCAGAGCCTGAAACAGTTCTCAGTCGAAGATAAAGAACTGCTGTCTAGAGTTTTGTGATATAAAGCAGGGAAGACAGTCCCCCCAGAGCAAGTGGGCTGCATGTTAGACACGAGAGATACAGCTGCAGGGTCTCTAGGTAAGGACGGCAGGGTGTCAAGCAGTAGCAGGGACAGAGGTTGAAGAAGCCACAGGAGAGGCTGGAAAAACGCCCCTCTCTGCTGCACTTCCACCAAACCCTCCCCTCCTACCCGGTCCTGTGCAGCCTCTCAGCGCTGCTGTTGGGCCACTGTCACCACAGCTTCCTTCCTCCCTGTGCACGTTTTCTGGAGAGTAAAGTTATTTGGTTTTGGTTTTGTTCTCCGAACTTCCAGAAAAGTGCCCGAGTTCTGAATGCTCGATCAAGTTGTGATAAATGAAAGACTAGATGGAGGGAGAGATGAATTCTTTGTAGCTTTCTCTCTCTGTTCTCAAGGCTCAGCATTATGCAAATGTAGGGGCTTTACTGGAAGGTTCCTTGTCATACTGTCCTCCAGGTCTTTCTATGCCTGCATCTTTACCTCTGAGCCCTTAGAAGTCAATGCCAGCAGAACTTTCCGGGATAACAGAGTGAGGCGCAATGATAAGAATGGATGAAATTGTCAAAAACAGCCATTGCAGAGATCTGTAAATCAACCCAAGCTGCACACCCAGTTGAGAACTGGTTATTTATGATGAACTCCCAACGAGGACAATGAAAGTATGGGACGCTCTTGCCTGTGGCTCCTCCCACCCTCACCCACCCCCACCCCCACCCCCCATCCCCGCCAAGGTCTGTTCTCCCAATGTGAGGCAGGTCATGAAAACCAGGAGCTTTGATGCCAGAGAAGCCTGGTTGATTTGGGAGTGGAGCATTAAGACCCCCCACACCCAGTGGCCTTGTCAGTAACAGTCACATTCTCCCTAGTGAATGATCAGGGAACAGCATCGGTTAAAGCAGCCTGAGGTTGTGGTTCTGGTTGGGACAAGTGAGACCAGCAAACTAGCCAGAGGTTGAGCAGGGATATGTGGGAAATGAGGCAGCAACAGGGAGACTTGAAAAGCTCTCAGCACATCCAGGCAGGAGACCCGAGAGGGCCAGGCTCTTGGGACATTGCAGGCTGACTGTGACCCCACATGCGTGCACTGAGGAGCTATGGAAGAAAAGGCCAGAATAAACATTAAAACTTGACAAAACATTCTTCCACCTGTACACACTGACCTCTCAGTCACTGAAGGAAGCCTTACTTGCTCAGGATGTTGGAACACATGGACCAATCGCTGGCTGGCCAGCAGACTGGAGGACACAGGGGCAAGCCCTGGGGAACTAGCCTTCAAAACAAAACTAATGGGAATCCTTTTGAACTGAGTGGAGACATCTGCACCAGGAGGAGCTTGAATGAAATAGGACCCACTTCTACCCCATCCCTGGCCCACTTGACCCTTCAGCTGCCACAAGACCAACCCAGCAGGCTGTGCAGACAGATGTCCTTTCTTTATTTAATGGGAAGGGTCAGGGCAGTTTAACAATGAGAATTCCAAGTCAGAAAGAGCAAAGGGTAAGGTTGAAAGATTTGGGAATCTCCTTTAGACTTGCAAGAGAGCCACACCCATGTCCCCTGAGTGCCACTACCCCTCTCCCCTGCATGTGGTCTTCCTGAATCCTCAGTGCTTCCTTCAGCAGCTTCCAGGCCTTGTCCCAAGGGAGTCACCAGAGCCAGGGTGGACCCAAGCTCCAGATCTGTAGAGGAGGTCTGCACACCTTCCAGTTATGCTGCCCCTAACCCCTCTGAGAGCTGGGGCCTGTGGCTTCCTTTTCCAGCTGACCATGGCAATATGCCCAGTTCCCCAGGGCAGAGGAACCCCAAGGGAAATCCATTCCTCCTGTTTGAGGTACAAGCCAACTCTGGGCACCTTTGGATCTCACCGTGGAGCTCAGAAGATGTGAGGTTCTACCTCCTCCTGGAGACTCACCCTGCAGGTGCCAGCAAGAGCCTGCCAGAGAATGTTCGTGGCACTGGCGTCTGTGGGTGCTTGACCAAGGAGCCTGGGTGGAAGGTTGGAAAAGGGAGACTTTGTTGAGTGTACTCAACCAGAGTGCAGGACAAGGACATCAGAAGAAGGTGCTGCAGGATGGCTCTGGGAACTGTGGCTAAACAATGCCTACACCAAGTGAGGCTGGAACACCAGGACTCCTGCGGCCGCTCACACAGGGATTGGAAGGCTGAGATGGGATACGCTGGAGGAGATGTGCTGTAGGAGGTCAGAAAACGCACCAGATGGCTATGTGCCTCAGAATGTCCTGGGAGACATGTCATTTACCAAGGCCATAGTAAATGGGCTGCTGAGAGGAGCCTCAGCATCAGTACAAAGCTCGCAGGGGACTCCCCTCTGCAGGCCTGGGCTGACAGCCGTAGAAGATGCCATGACAGATCTCCGTTCCCAGGTAGATACAGCTGCTGTAATGAACAATAGGATCAGAGTGGACGCCAGGGGCTCAGAATGGGGATGTCTGCTGAAACAGATGGCAGATTTATTACAAGGAGGCCAGCTACAGATTGATTACAGCCCACTCGGGGTGACTTCAAAAGTCAGGTGAGAGAAAGGCCACCAAAGAGGCGGTGCTCAGGTGGAGGACTTGGCCATTCACTCTGTGGCCTAAAGTTCGACCGTAACCAGTGATGAAGGGCAAACACGGTGGAAGGCTGGCGGGGGTCAGAAAGAGAAAGATCAGATGACCCAGCTGGGGAGGTCTGGAAGAGACCTGTGGGTGGGCAGCTGGGAGTGGGCACCAAATGTGGGGGTACAATCATCACCCACCACAGGAGCACTACACACCTCATGCCTTGGCCGGTTGGCATCAGCCAGACTCTGTCACCAGCCACCCAGGGCTAGCACGAGGGCCACATGAGAAGTGGCCACGTCCATGTGGCTGGCAGAGACTCTGTGTCCCAAGCCTGGTCTAGTCACTGCCACCACCCAATGTCCAACCCAACAGAAATAGACTAATGTTGAGTCCCCAAAGCAGCACCAAGTGGCACTTGGCAGATGGACCTGGCTGGGCCCTTTTCCTGCCTGCAGGGCTCAGCCTTCGCCTCTGTCCAAGAGCAGATGGCGTGTCGGAGCCACGGGCACAGGATCCAGGTCCCTTCATCAGACGAGAAACTTGCTTTATGGCCAAGGAGCTCCAGGAGGAGCCACGCTCATGGATCTGGTGGTCACACCGCCCCACTCAGTATTCAAGCTGCTCTTGAAGGCACAGCTAAAGCCCCAGATTGAGTTAGGGCTTTCCAAACACGGGATGTCCTCCTCCAGGATACAAAAAGCTATTTAAACCAAAGGCCTTTGTGTGGTGCTGGGTCCCCAACAGGAAAAAAAAATGCATGGGTCAGTTCACAGCTAAGGGATGGAGGGGACAGGAGTCTATTAGGGACTCGGTTGCGCTTCTCAGCCAAGTTCATACGTTGAAGTCCTAACTTCAGTACATCAGAATGGTCACTGTATTTGGAGACAGAGTCTTTTGAAAGGTGATTAAGGTAAAATGACATCATTTAACCTTACTAAGGTAAGATATGGATGCACACACAAGAAAATACAGGGACAAGGAGGCCATCTACAAGCCAAGGAGAGAAACTCTCCCTTTGTCTTGGACTTAAGGAAATTAATTTCTACTGTTTAGGTGATCCAGTCTGTGGTACTTTGTTATGGCAACCTAAACAGTCTGTGCCTATTGTCACTTCTATGGACTCGCCTGCAGAATTTGTGCTTCCTGTCCCCACAACTTTGAACTCTGAACATAAAAAGTAGAAAAAAGAAAATTTCTACCAGGGGATTGGCAGGAATCCTGTTCAATTACAAGCTGCACGTGCTGCCTGGAGGATTCAGGGTCCCTGAACCAAGAAGTGGACTGGGCTGTCCTGGCTGAGCTGATTAACCCTAATCAACAAGAAAAGTGGGGTGGCTGTCACATATTGGAAGGTAGGAGGAATACATTTAGCTCCCAGATGGACCATTCTGGGGACTTGCCCAGCTATGATTGTAAGTGGTAATGAGCAGCACCCTGGACCCAGGAAGGGTGTGGTGGCTAGGAATCAGACCCCTCAGAATGAGGGTCTGGATCATGCAACCTGCTAAATGTAGAAGAAGTGCTACCTGGGGCAAGGTTACCTAAGGAGCTAGTAGAGAAGGCAATGAGACAGCAATTTCCCTGTAGTGGCCCCAGAGGCCAGCTGCGGCCCAAAGGTCAGGGTCCCATGGCCTTCCTCCACTCATTTTCTCCTAAGAGCAGAGGTCCACTGGGGGCCTTGAGGAGGGGCTTCCAGGACAAAGAGGCGGATCCCATCAGTGCAAAGGCAGACTGTACTGGTCACTGTGATGCACCATGAGATTTCCTTCCACAGGACTTTTGACCCCTTGGGACTGCCATTGACAGACAGACTTCAGCTCTCAGATCCTGCAGATATTCTCTCAGCTGCATGAGGCTCCCAACACAAGGTCACATCTCTTCCAATGCAGCCCATAATCAACCACTGATCCATGTGGAAATACGCACAGCTTCCCCCTCAGCCTAGCTCAGGACAACGAGGAAGGGCCATTCTAGTTCAAAGTTCACCGCACTGTCCGTCCATGGGCCTGCACCAGAGCTTGACCTCTGTGCCCAATTCTGTTCCTTTCTTTCCCTCAGAGGTTTTGATTGCTTTCTCTTTAAATGTATTTAAACAGTCATTGTTTATATACCCAAGCATTGTTTTATAATTACAGATAATAATATAATTCTCCCTTTAATTCAGAATGCACACCAAAGTTCTAAGCTCTATCCACCTCTGGGCCCACACCCACTCATTCCCCTGACTCCACACTCCAGATCTCATCACTCTGGAAATTTACAGTAGCAACGTGGCTACCGTGTTTGAGTGTGTGCTTTATTCCAGGCATGTCTCCTGCGTTCTCTCATGTTCTCACACCACTCCGAGGTAGATCCCGGCTTCTTTCCCTTTCCAGTGAAAACCCTGGAGCTCGAGGCTCAGTGGCCACCCAGACACCTGCCTCTGAAGCTCCCCACCACTACTCCAAGTCCTGCTTCAAAAGGACACCTGCATGGTGGTTCCAGCTGGCAGGAGGATGACCAGTGGGTGGACAGGGCAGGAAGACAATTTTAGGTCAATGAAAGGAGGAACTTGGGCAATAAAATGGGCTTCTGTGAGAGACAGTGAAAACCCTATAGTGGGAGAAATAGTGACTGGGCAACCAGAAGGGCCCCAGGCAACCCTCAGAAGAAAGAGTGATCTCGTTCCATACGTGACATCAAATCCCCCAGCACCAGGCTCACTCGAAGGTTCCAGGAGGGGCAGAGCTCTGACTGACATGGCCCTTCACCCAGATTAAAGCCCGACCTGGCTCTGGAACTCTGCCAGAGCTGGTGGCTGCCCTGAACAGCCCCAACGCAGAAGGCCAGTCTGCACAGTCTGCATGACTACCAGAGGTCCCTCCACACCCTCAGCGTCCTTGACTGTAGTCAGCCAGGTGCTTAATGGATGCTATGGAGGTGCATGGGGGTGAATGCCAATCAGCCTCAGCGGGCAACCCCGGTGGAGATGCCAGGGAGGGGCACCATCTCCAGCCCCTCCCCTCCCATGCTTTCTGCCCAGACTGTAAGGGCATGTGGGCCACATCCCAGCAGGCTGCGGGTCACCTGCCCATCAGCATCAGGTTCTGAGCATGATCTCTGCTCCACACTCCTCTTTGGCTCACCCCTAGGCATCGGACACCCAGAGGCCAGGGGAGCGTCCTGTTCCCTGAGTGGTGACCTACTATTGCCACTCCATCCTGGCCACAAGCCTGGATTCTGGAGCCATTCACAGGGGTTCCTGGAGGAAAGCGCAGCTCTCAACTCAATCCCCATTCTCTTCACCACCTCATCCGATTGGTGTGAAAATCAAGAGAACATCAGCCTTCAACCCACACACTGGATTCACTGGGAGGTCATACTGGAACCCAGAGTGCATTTATTCAGTCAATGAACAGGCACTGAGCCAGGCCCTCTGTGCGCCCAGGCAGGGTTAGCATGCTTTCTGTAAAGGGCCAGATAGTCAATTTTCAGGCTCCGTGGGCCAGTGCTTCCCTGTCACCAGCACCCACCCCGCCGTCCACAGACAGGATGTGAACAAAAGAGCGAGGCTGCATTCCAATAAAACTTTATTCACAAGCCATACAGCAGGCAGATTTGATCCCCAGCCTTGTCTGCCAAGCCCACTCAGAGACACACAGAACAGACACATCTGTGGAGGTGGCGCGGTGAGGGGTGGCTCTTCCTAGCTTCTGAAATCTTATGAAACTGGAAACACAAGCTTTGAACTGACTGACTTTGACATGCTGCAGCAAAACCAAGTCACTGCCAATGAACGACCTTTAACCCCAAGCTCCTGAGAGCACTGGACAGCCCCGGACAGGAGATGGGCTTGAGTCTGCCGTCAGCCACGTACCAGCACCAATGCCACTCCCACCATCTTTCCATTTCCTCCTCTGTAAAAGGAGACTATTAGTACATATGTGCATCCTGGGATTATTATGAGGATAAAATCAGATAATAAATGTGGAAGTGCTCCATAAATTATAAAAAGCTGTGGGACTATAAGGCATTGTCATAATTCTCCCCCAGCCTCATGCAAAAAATTATGATTTGGACAGTCCCTGTCCCTGACGAGCTGTCAGGGGGGGAACTCTGGACCAGCCTTCTTTCCTCTAGTCACCTCAGCTTCCTTGTTGCTGGATGCTCAGAGGAGACCAGGGAGGTGCTTTGGATGGTGTCAGATGTGCACTTTCTACCCTGTGGTCTTGATCTCACCACGAGATAATACCGATCATTATCAACACTTGGTATCGTTGCAATTGTCTTTGTTTTCATCAGAGCCTTCCCTAGATATTTTTTGTCACCATGTGTATGTAGACCTTACTGCCAAAGCTTCTGAGTACAGTCATTCCCCCAGTCTTCACAGGGGACTGGTTCCAGGACCTCCCACAGATACCAAACTCTGCAGATGCTCAAGTCCCCTATATAAAATCCGCATATAACCTTTGCATATCCTGTGCACTTTAAGTTATCTCCAGATTACTTATAATACCTAACACAATGTAAATGCTATGTAAATAGTTGTTAACACTGCATTGTTCAGGGAATAATGACAAGAAAAAAAAAGTCTGTACATGTTCAGTAGAGATGCAATTTTTTAAAATTATTTTCAACCTGTACTTGGATGAATCCGTGAATATAGGACCCATGGGGACAGAGGACCAGCTGTAGTTTCTTTGCCCCTTTCACTGGATCGACCCTCCTTCTTGCTTCCAGCCAGGATCAGGACACTTCTCTATTCAAAAGAGCATACAGGGACTGTCTGTGTCTGTCCCTCCCCCTGGACTGTGAGCTCCTTGGATGGGGAAGGGGAACCTCCTTGGACTCACCTGTGTACCTTGCACCTGCCCCAGGGCCTCCTGCATGGCAAACCCTGTTCAGTCCATCCAAGGAGAGCCTCTGGATCCACCTGGCCAGGATTTTCTGATCAGTCTCCTGCCGGCTGTCCAGGAAGACGGCCCACACCCACCACCCGCCTGAGGGTCCCAGAGGGAGATGTCTACTTTCCATGTTATTTTCTTGTCAGGGCCAGGTTGCCCCATTGCTCCCGCCTGGCCTGGTGCTGTAGCCAAACCAGTCTCTCGGATCACTCACAAGGACAACCTGAGGCCCTGCACCTCACCTCTCACCCACTCCAGACCACCTCGGATCCTGCTGGAAGCACCTGGAGGTGGCCACATGACTGCAGTGAGCCACTCACAGGGGCCCACAATTCTGGGGCTTTGAGCTCATGTCTGACGGCAGCTGCTGGAGAACGTGGGCAGTGTTCCCTGTAAAAACTGAGAGTTGAAGGCCCTTGGGGCAGAGCATCACCACCAGGAACGAGGCTCGGTGGATCTAGTCTTCTCTGTTCCTTCCCCAGGACACACTGTCCAAAGCTGCAGTAGTTCACAGGCCTCCTGAGAGACACCTGTAAAGACAGGCGGCCACAGAGCTTCTCTGGGGCTCATCGCCCACTGCCTTCGATTTTCTCTGCCTGATCCTTCCCTCCAGCTTCCCGAAAAGCCTGCGCATCAAGCTCATGTTTCAGAACGGATTTTCTAGTCAACGTGGGCTATAACATGAGAGCCCGGGAAATGCCCACTTGGTTAACGCCATCTGCTCTCCACCCTCTGGATGGAGCCGTCCACAGCCTGAGGACAGGGAGGGAACACAGCCAGCAGGTCCAGCTCTTTCTGGAAGCTTCATCACAGCAGGAGAGGGGATGAGAAGAAAGTGCCTTCTGGCCACAGGTTCCACAGAAAAGAGTAGTCCTTAGGGCCTCCCGCCCTCTCTCTCCTTCCCACACAGCCTAGACACCCCCAGGGCCCCCTGAGCTGCATCCATCCTCAGACTGTAGGGCTGTATCCTGAACCCCATCTTTGTGCTCCCCCCCATCGCTCCCCAGAGTCTGGCTGTGCAGGCAGTCTGGCTGTGAGTCTCAACACGACGGAGCTGAGGTCTTAAAATCCATCCACACATCTTCCCCTCAGACCATGGAGCCTAAGCCCCTCCCTGAAGGTGGGCCGGACTTAGTGACACGCTTCTGACAGAACGTGGTGGAAGTCGCGGTGCGTGACTTCTAAAACTGGATCTCACGATGCCCTGCAGCTTCCTTTTCTCCCGTGGGCACTTGCCCTTGGACTAGCCTGCTGCCCCATCCTATGGAGAGGCCCAACTGGCAAGGAACGGGCCCTGCAGCCCGAGGCAGTCCCCACGACACCTTGACTGCAATCCCACGAGGGGCCCTGAGCCAGGACCCCCACCACGCGAGGCCACTCAGATTCCTGATCCCGATTCTGTTTGTTGCTTAAAGCCTCTAAGCTTGGGGGTAACTAGTGATCCAGCCGAAGATGATTAACATGGAGGCAACCCTTCCTGTCCTTCTGCCTGTCTTCAAGGCTCCCCTCCCAGTTCCCTCAGCTAACCTCCACCTCCTGGAGTACCCCCTAATGCCCACCCTTCCGTGCTCAGGGAAGAAACTTGTCTCCCCGTGTGGGGGCTGGAGGGGAAGGAGTGGCCGAGGGTGAGCCCCCCCCCACCCCACCCCCGTTGCCTGTCCCATGCCCTCCGTGAGGGAGCCTGCCCCACAGGGCACCCTGGCCTGCCTTCAAGCCTCTCCCTTCAGAGGAACCCGTGACCAGTGGCCCTTTCTCCTCGCCCCCTCCTGCTGCAATGAAGCACCCAGAAAGAGCAGGACACGCTGTTCCCTCACTGTCCTCAGCCACAGAAGGTGGCGTCTGCCCCTCCTCACCAACATTCCTCCAGCCCACCACAGGTGCTCCCGGCTGCCAAGCTCAGAGGGCACCTTGTGACACCAGGCACTGTTGGTCACTCCCTCACCCTCCCTCCTGCCCCCTGCCTCGGCTATGTGCTCCCTCCTGATCCCCTGACAGCGAAGGTGCCGTCGCTGCCTTGGTAGACCCACCTCCTGGCCACTGCTCAGAAACCGAAGACCCTCAGCCCATCCTCCTCTAGGGGAGGCCAGTGTCAAGTTTATCCCAGAAGCTCCTCCCATCACCCTGTCCAGAAAATGTAATGCTGCGTACCATCTCACCTAATGGCACCTCTGCCCCCTGACCAAAGCCCCAGAGCTGGACTCAACCTGGCAGTCCTTGCTGTCTTGCAAAGTCTCAGCAGGTCCTAGCCCTCTCTCCCCAGATGGCTCTTAAGTGTTCCCTTTGCTCTGCCCCCAGGGACTCCCTGTCTGTGCCACACCTGGTCTCAGACCTGGATCGCTGCTACAGCCTCCTGCTTGATCTCCTGCTGACTACAGACCAAAGAGATTCAGATCAGTTCTGCATGCTGCAGCCACAGAGAACTTTCCAGAATGCTGATCATTTTGCCCTTTTCCTAAAACTCTTCAGAGACCGCCTTTACCCTGGGGACCCAGCCCGTGTCAGTCCAACCACCCTCAGCTCCCGCTGCTGAGACTCGCACTTCTAATCCGTCTTCTGTTAGTCACATCCCACGAGGGGGACCTGGGCCTTTCCCTCATCCTCTGCCACCTGTGCCCTTGCACTTTTTCCACCAGCTCACCCTTGAGTCCCCCAAATCTCAGCACCATCCTCTCCTAGCTGTACTGCAATATGACCGCACCAAGGTGCAGCCTTGGACAAACGGCAGTCACCAAGACTGACCAGAGGACAACAGGGTGCTCCACGTGGGGCCCGGCTCTCCCTAGTATGCCCTCACCACCAGGGCCCAGCCCCCATGGCTTTGCACTGCTCCTGCCTTAACAGGGAGTTGGCATGGTAGGATGAGGTGGCCTTGCTCACCCCAGAGCCTGCACAGTGCCTGGCATAGAGGAGGCAATCAGCAAACATGGGCTGAGCAGGATGAAAGAGCTGAGGCCCAAAAAGGCAAGGCAAGAAGCACCTGTCCCCTTAAGGAGCAGTGTAGAGTCAGTCCACACACGGGTCCCCTCCAGCTCTGTCACCAGTTACCCAAGCACCCTGGTCAGATGATTCCGCGCTCCAGGCTTTGGGTCACAGGTACTCCTGGTACACAGGAGGCTGTGCACTGTGGACACACTTGTCCAGGCCACCATGAAGGGGCTGCAGGGGAGGCCCTGTGCCGAGGCTGGACCACCCTGGCTGGGCTGCCCAGGCACAGCGGGCTCCTCTCCCTCTCCTCCTTCCAGGCTGGCCAGGCGGCTGGGAGGCCCCGGGGCACACATATGGCCTGCAAACTTGCTTTCTTGGAAAGGAGGTGTCACTTTGTCCTTGTGGTTGCCCGTGAGTGCCTGCAGACAGCCTGTCTGGCCAGGACAGGGGGCTGGGGGAGCTGGGGCCGGGGCCACCCCCACACCAGGTGCCCACTGGCTGCAGTGCTGCCTCCGCCCCTGTCCCCCTGTCCCCCCGCCCTCTCCTTTCCTCTCTTCCCTCTCTTCTCATCGCCTCTCCTTTCTCTCTCTCCTCCCTCCTCTCTCTGCTTCCTGTCCTCCACTGTCCCTGTCCCTCCTCTGTCACTTCTGGGTCTCTTCCCCTCTCCTTGGCGACTGTTCCTCGTCACACATTCCCCTCTTCACTCGCCATCCTGTGCAAAGAATTTTTCCCCTGCTGCCTCCAGGCAAAGTTGGTGGAGAAGAATGAATTTTTCATTTGTTTTTCCATTATTCTGCTCCTGTACCCAAGAAAGTGGGACTCAGGTGCCTCTGTGTGTGACTAGAGAGATGACACACCTTGATCTCTGTGTTTTGTTTTGTCATTTCCCATAAAAGTAAAACCCACTCAGAAAGCCAGGCGCCAGGCCCCGGGAATCAGAGCAGCAAGCCCGGGGGCACTTCCCTGGCCTTGGCCCTGCTGGCAGCCCTGGGAGATGGGGCAGCTCCCCTGACTCTAGTCCCCAGGGAGAGGCAGGGACCTACTGGAAGGTCTTCTCTGAGTGTCTGGAGATGCAATAGCTGACAGTTGTTTCCAGCCAAGGGCGCCGGCAAAGGGACAGAGTCGAGCAAACACACATCCCCGGCCCCTGCCCTTGGGGAGGTCCTGTGTAGATCTCACCCACACCCTGACAAGAAGACTTAGTGGCTCAGAGTCTGGAGCCACAGACTTCCAGGGTGAGCTGGCCCTTGCTGCAGCTGCAGAAGAGACGGAGTCAGGATCCGCTCACCGAGGTGTGTTGACCTTGAGGATGGCATGTCCCCTGCTCCTCCACTTCCCATAACATGGCCAGGTTGGGTGAGACCAAATCTGTGTCAGACAGGAGTCCAGGGACATCCAGAGCTTCCCAGAGGGACATGTCGCCCTCCCGGTCTCGCCTTACCTGGCTTCTCCGGTGGAGAGCCTCCTTGGCCTCTCCACCCACCTGGGCAAGGGACCGGCCTCCCCGCTGCTCTCCCTCCACTTAGACCCTGGTTTGTTCCCTTCTTGGCCCCCTCCCCCCATCAGCCTATAGCTGTTGGAATCTTTGTGTGACTTGTTGCTGTATCTTCCCCAAAACACAAGCCCGGCCAGACAAGGGCCTGACCACGGTTGCCACCGTGGCACCTGGCACGGTGCCTGGGAAGGGCAGGCCCCAGCAAGCATCCACTGTGTGAATAACGCGTGGATAGATGGGTGGGTGGGTGGATGGGTGGACTGCCTTCTCCAAGCTCCTGCTGTTACCTCTGATAAGATGGGGGAGGCGGCTGAGGGGGGGTGGGGAGCTATTGGCCCAGGATTGCACAGCCAGGTGGGCACCTGGGCAGGTTGTGAGCTGTCTCCAAGGCCCCTCCCAGCACCCCCACCTGCACCCCAGCTCTGAGTCCTGGGCTTCTCTCTCGGGTTCACCAGGTCCTTCCACAGAGCTTCGCACCTACTGGCCAGCTATTCGCTGACGCCCGCCCGTATCTCCATTGGAGTAATAATTAAAATAACATATTCACCAGCTGTTTTTTTTTTTCCTAGATGTAATCTGCCCAGGCTCTGATTTGCATATTAAAAGCACTAATTAGCCCCTCCGAGTGCTTGGGCACGGAGAGTGCAGTAACTGGTCACGTCTTCCCGGAAGACCCAGCCCCAGTGCTCTGGGCGAGGATCCGGATGGCGGCCGGGCCCTGGGCACGCCGAGGCAGCCTTTGTTTCCCGGCATTCGGGGACTGGGGTGCTCCTCAGCTTCGTCCTCCTGCCTCGTCTTCTCTTTGAAGTGTCGTGTTTGATCTGTTCCCTGGTCTGTCAATTTTTGTTTTAACTCCTTTGCAGTGTGTGTTTTTAACCCCTCCTGGCCACACTGGGGCTCAGAGCCCCAGAAAGTGTGGGCAACCTTCGACCGGTATGCAACCATGAGCCCCAAGCCCCCTGGGGGGGTGGTCCTGGGTCTCTTCCCAAGGTTCCCCACTGCCCCTGCCTCCCAAGAAGGAGAAGAGGCGATTCCAGCATGCCGGTCCCTTTAAATCATTCCTTTGCTGGAACCATACAAAGGAATAGCTAATTGCTGTTGTTATTATTTCTTTAAAAATAAAATCAGGGAATGTGTGTGAGGGAGGACGAGGGGGGCCGCCCATAAAAGCTGTCAGCCCGTGAAGTGGGCTTCTGAGTGTGCTTCCAGCAGACGGGATGCCCAGAGGTAGCATTCAGCATCCCCCAGGACAGCTCGGATCTTCTGCTCCCCCTGGGCGCAGACATTAGATGGGGACCTGCCTGCCCCACTCACAGCTCTGGGAGGGAAACCGAGGACTCAGTCTCACAGGAGCTGGCAGACGCCACCAGGGACCCGGCTGGGGAGACGTCCCAGAATGTCAGACACTGCAGCCTGGCATCCCACATGCTGGTCCCCAGACCCCGGGCTCTCACAGGCAAACAGCCCCTCCCGGCAGGCCTGGGAGCGGCAGGGGCTGGGCCAGCACAGAAGCCAGATGGCAGCTGTGGGAGCCCCAGGGGGCAGGGCTGAACCCTGCTGTGGGGAGCATGCGCTGGCAAGTGCACCTCTATGTCTGAATCCAGCTCCAAAGCCTGCAGCGTGGGGCTTCTGGGGAGGTACTGGTATAGAGTCCTGACCACAGGGCCCTCTGAGGCTGCCCCACCTTCCCGGAGGGATCCCAGCCCCTGCACCTGTCGCCTGATGCACCCTCACCCAGGCCACTAGAACACCCTGCCTCCCTCTGGGTCAACCAGAGATGCTCACAGGGCTCTGGTATCCATCCCAGCATGGGCTCCTAGGTGCCCTGTGGGATCTCGCCCACTTTATAAACATGAGAGCCAAGATTGAGACAGACATCCGGGAAGGAATGTAACCTTGACTCTGTCTCCAGCCACCAGCTGCCCAAAGGAGGCAGCCTAACTGGGAGGCTGGCTGGCTCGAAAGGGAAGTGCCAGGCACATAGACAGGAAGCTTCAAGGCCAAGTGGACACCTTACAACCAGCACCAAACTATGGGGAGAGGAAGGAAGGCGGAGGTGGCGCTGGGCTATGCTCGGAGACAGAAGACAAGACCGGCTCTTGGCTCTGGGGAGTCACCAGAAACCCAGGGAAGCGCGGGTCCACTGAGGAGTCAGGTCTGGTGTTGCAAACAGCAGCGGGAAGGGAAGAGCCAGCAGACAACAGAAGCCTTAGGTTGGGTGGCAGGAGAAGAGCAAGGCAGGAGCCTGGGGAGCCAGCTCCACCTGCAAGACAGCCTCAGAGGAACAGTGCTGGACATCGGGCTGCCCGGCCACAGGGCAGCTCCCAAAGGGCAGGGAAGAGAGACTGCAGGAAGAGGCACATGGCAAGGGGAGGAGGGTTCTTTGGGGGCCTCAGGATCCAAATGCATGGAAGACCTGCAGATGGGCAATGCCGAGGTCCAGCACAGAAGCTGGACCTGGAGCTTGACCACAATTTTCCTTGACACACTCAGCCCCTCCCAGATACACCTGCTAGAAAAATCTATTGTCTATGACCTAAGATCTGTACCACCTCCCACAGTGGATCACTCAGGGATGCCAAGGGCACTGCTTTGACCTGAGGACCAGTTACCAGGGGCCACCAGAAAAGGTCAGCTACCTGCCAGGGGACCTCTAGGCTCTAGGAACTGGTTGTTATTAGAGGTGCACATGGGTAAGTGTTCTGAAGGGGCCTGAAGGTCCAGGAACCATGAGGAGGTGGGACACAGGGACATTGGTGAGGGGGTGGGCATTGCCCTTCCTTTTGGACTTGTTGCAGAAGCCAAGTTAAGAGGAAGCAGACTCACACCTCATTTGACCTTCGGGAGAGTAGGGATCTTCAGTTCAGAGAGAAACAAGAAGGCCCGGTCACAGGCAGAGGCCCAGATGAGCACATTTAAGTATTTAAGCTTGTGTCTAAGTAAAGCGTGAAGACCGGGTAGACAGGAGAGACACTGAGTCATGATTTTAATTTCTTCAAATCAACTTCAGAAAGTAAGAGCTCGACAGCCCCGGCTGACTTCCAAACAGAAGACAGCTCTGCGCGCCCTCTTTGCCAGGCGGGCAGATAGTTTGGTGTTTCATGCTGTGAACAGTGTTCTGCACGGTGTCACAATTACCTACTGTAGACGATGAGACCACGTCTACTGGGTTTTCTTGAGGGGACACCTGGCCAACATGGGGGTGGGTGGAGACCTAAGCCTAGTGTCTCATGGCCCTGGGAGAATGTCCAATGGACACAGCCTGGTGGGTCTCAGGGCTTCTGGGGCAGCACTGAGCTGCACTAAAGGGCCCAAGGGGCTGCGCTTCACGTTGACTTGAACCATGATGGCTTTAAGGAACTGCAGGAAGGTCAGAATTTGGACTCCCAAGGCACATGTCTTCTGGGATGCCCCTGGCCTCCCTCACCAGAGGTGATTTATCCCCATGCCTGACTGATTCCAGACCTGGTGGCCCAGCAGCTGTGGGGACGGTCGTTGTGGTCCCCTCCCCGACTTCCCAGGGAGCACGGAGACATCGAGGACTTGTTTGCAGAGAGAGCTAAAGAACCCCCTCAGGAGCAGAAAGGCCTGGAAGGCCTAGGAAGGGTGGAGCCCTTCCCCCTGGACTGCCTTTGCTCCAGCCCTGCCCACCCAGGAGGAGAGGGCACAGGAGGAGACGCAACAGGCTCACAGAACCGGCTTTCCTCTTTGGGCCTCCTTCTCCAGGTTAGATGGTTAGTCCCAGGAGATGCTGCAGGTCCCCTGGAAGGGATCTGTGGAAAGGAACCTGGAACACAGCCAAGAAGAAAGGACTCCATTGCAGGAGGCTCTGGTGGGCCGGGCTGGTGACTTGCTTGAGACCACATCATTTGATACAGCTCCTGTCACCTACTGGAGGTCGATTTCCAATAGGTGGGGATGGGAGCTTCAGGGCCTCCCTAGGCCTGGATCCCCCGTGTTGCATGCACTATGTCTGTCACATCTGTCGGTCAAAGCAGGTCCCAAGGTCAGCCAGGATGTGGGCGGTGGGAGTGGTTCTGCCTGTCCACAAGAGGAGCAGCAGGACCCTGCGGCCATGTCTTCCGTCCCCACGTGTAGGCCTCAGCCCAGCAGTTGCATGTCTAACGAATATTCCAGACCTAGAGACTCTCATGCAAACTGACAGGTACGGGAACGTTCATTAAGCACCATTGTTACAGCAAAGCCACAAATAAAAATAACCATCATCAGGAGAGTATATAGATGAAAAATGGCAGGTGTGCACTTTGGAAAACTAGAGAGCCATTTATTACCAGAACTAGATCTCGCTTTGCAACTTGGATGAATGAAAGGTCATGTTGAATGGGGACACCTAAGTTGTAGACGCGGATAGTATGATGCAATTCTAAGGAAGTTTTATTGCTAATGGACACAATAATTGTAGAGATTTGTGGGGTGCCACATGATGGATCATCAGCCCATTTCTGTGTTGTGTAATGATCAAATCAACATCATTAGCATATCCATCACCTCAGAGGGCTATCATTTATTGTGGTGAAAAGGTTCAAAATCCTCCCCTCTTGCTATTTAAGAAAGACAGTACATTATCGTTAACTGCAGTCACCTTGCCATGCAGTGGGCCATCGGAAGCTCCCGTTTCACTGTAGCTTTGACCAGCCCCTCCCCACCCTAGCCACCCCCTAGTCTCCCCGCCTCTGGTAACTGCTATTCTACCCTCTATTTCTGTGAGATCAACTTTTTTCAATCCCATATATGAGTGAGACAGTGCTGTACTTGTCTTCCTGTGCCTGGCTTATACCAGATGTTATTTGCATATGCATATGTATGTAAAATGTAGAGGCCGGTTGAGGGGAGCCACATGCATGAGATGAGGTTTAGAGCTAAAGGGAGTGGAACGGCAGGGGGCTGGGATTTGGGACTAGACCAAGGATAATACTGAAATCTCTAATGAAGACAAAGATGAGCGAACAGCTCAGCCCCATTCATGCCCCGAGATTCAACCTACATAGAATAACTTCAAAATAAAAAGAGACACTTGAGAAGAAGGAGCCATGATGGAGGGAGATCAGGTGAGCCACCAATCAAGGGGGATTGGGACAAACTTAGTGACGCCAGCCAAGAGGGAACCCAGATTCCCATAAGACAGCCCACAGGCACAAAGCTCAGTGCTTTTCTCTTTTTAATTGTTCTCATTTCTGTTTATTCTTTCAATGTGTCTGCTTTGTTCGAAAGGCCCGGCTACTGGTCTCCGTTAGCCAGAGAAGGTTGGTGTTGGCCAACCGAACAGTGGGTATGGTTGACTTAAAGCAGTTGCTGTTGTAACCCAAGTGGGCGGCTCGGGCTAAGTCCATTCACTCATTCAAGGTGCATAGACTGGGCCTTGCATGTCCCTGGAGCCATCTGGCCTTGGGGATAAGCCCATGACCAACCTTCATGGCTCCTGCCACCATGGAGCCCACACACCAGTGAGAAGTTGCTCCTGAACCTTCCACTCCTCTCCTGGATGATTCCGTCTGCTGTGGCTTTATGACCATCCTGTCCTCCCCACCGGCAGGGTCAGTCCCCGAGGGCCTGGGCCCCGCTCACAGCAGGCACAAGTCTGGGAGGTCAGTCGGCCTCCTCTGCTGGGCCAGGCCATCCCTGGGGGTCTCCCGCCCACTGCCTCTGACCTTGTGGACCCTGAGCACACCTGGCTGAGAGCCACCATGATGATCAGGCTCTGCCTTCCCTTTTGGACCCCACGGCCTCAGGAGTTCCTTTCCCCTGTTGTTTTTCTAGATCTTTCTGAGGGTGGGATTGTTTTCAGTCACTCTTAATTGGCCTCTCTCCAGGGACCTTGAACTGGGCCCTGCTCTGGGCTTTCAGAGGTGCAGGGACTCTAAGCAGGATAAAGATCTCAGGGAGGCCAGACCCGCCTGCCCTGACTGCGCTCTTCTCTCCAGTCGGACCCCTTGGCCCTGCCCCTCCGTGCTCTCCCTCTTGGGTTTTGGCCACTCTGAGCAAGTTAAAGGAATTACTCTCCACCTCAGAAACTAAGGCCAAGTCTGAATGAGCCTCCTCTGAAGAGCCTCCCATGACCCATGACCTTCTCCCCAGGCAGATCCTCCCACCCCGTGCTCCCCAGTGCCGGCACACAGGCCCACTCCTGTGGCTCTTGGCCCAGCAAGATAGCAGATGGGCCTTTTGGTCCCTCCCACCCCAACAGGTCACTCCCCCCTATGTCACCACACAGGTGGAAGGAGAAAGGGCAGAATTAAGTTCTGGTTCACAACAGAAGAAGGAGGAGGGAACTGTGGGGAGAATGAAAAGGGGAGGTGACACTGGTAACTCAGTGCAAAACCCTCATGGAAAGATATGACTATGCTGGGCCCTCATAAGTCTCAGGAAACAGAGAGGAACCCCATGACCACGCTCACACCAAGATGGCCCCCTAGAGCATGGCAGACTGTGTGACTATCAGCAGGGCTGTCTTGGTCTGTTTTCTGTTGCTGTAACAAATCTCCAGAGATTGGGTACTTTATAAAGAAAAGACATTGATTTAGCTCACAGTTTGGGAGGCTGAAATTCCAAACAGCATGTCTCCAAATCCCATGGTGGATGGCATCACAGGGGCAGGAGTGTGTGAGAGAGATCACATGGTGAGACAGGAGGCCAGAGAGCTGTTCAGGGTGCAGGCTCACTCTCTTCTAACATGCTCACAGGAACCAACCAGGGTCCTGCAAGAACTACCTTCATCTCTTCGGAAAGTGGAGCCCCCAGGACCTAACCAATCCCCCAGGCCCCACCTCTTACACCTCTCACCGCCACACTGCCCCCAGTGCATGCTCTCTTGGAGGACAAACCACCCCAAGGATGGAAGAGGCCTGTGGCAGAGAGGGGTTTCCGTGTGGACCCTGTTGGTGGGGCAGTGCTCCAATTCTCCCTGGATTATGCTGTCCGGCTTCCTTCCTGTGCCTTTGCTGAGGGACTAGCCATGTCCAACAGCGGCAGGGCCAGGACCCTGCTGGGTTCCTTCCTACAGGTCAGTGCTAGGGCTGCAGGTAGGCGACGCCCAGGTTGTGGGGCCATAGACGAGTTTCCTAACTTCTCTGAGCCTCAGTCTCCATCTGGAAAGTAGAGGAACCCTTTGCCCACCCCCTGGTGACACTGAGGATCAATAAAACCCGCTTCACTGGAGCTGTTTGATCTCACTGAAGAGCCAGGCTTTGGTCCCCATTCTTCTGTCCAGCCCTGTGGCAGCCCTGTGCTCCGTCACCCACTGCCATCTGGCTGTGCCCCACCCTGGCCCAACCCACAGCACACACACACACAGGCCACCTTGTTGGCCAACCCAAAGCCTGCTCTCAGCCTCTGCTGAGCCCACCACCCCTGGGCTCCTGAGTCACCAGGAAGTGCACCTGCTGTTCTGCGGCTCTCCAGCTGCTTCCTCAGGTTCCCTGTCACCTCCTCCAACCCTGAAGTGCCCTCCCTCTTCTGGGCCCCACCCTAGCCTCGCTCTGGGTGTTCTCAGCCATGCTTACCCATGCCGGACGCCCACGACCCACATCACTCCAACCTCGGCACCTCCACCAGGATGCTCACGGCATCTCAGCAAAGTACTGGACCCCTCCACAGAAATCGGCTCCCCAAAAACAGAAATCCAGAACCATCCCAGGTGCGTGTTTCCTTTTGTCTCACATTGGAAGAGTGGCCAGGTCCTGCTGATCCTCCTTCCTTGGTGCCATCTCTATTCGTCACCTCTTTTCCTTTCTTCTCCTCCACGCTCCTCCACCCTCTTCTCTTGCCTGGATCGTTGAATTCTGATACAGTGTCACGTCTTGCTCCGAGCCCCCTGCCTCCAGTGCTTTCCCACCCAGGGGCTGATGATCCAGGGTGTCTCTCCCTGTCCTATTCCATGAGCACCCACTGAGTGTGTGACACGTGGCTGCTGTGAGGTCGGGGTATTGACAAGACAAAACTTGGTTCTCCCGAGGAGCGCCATGTCTCACGGTCACAAGTCAAAACTGAACGGCCAGATCCACTTGGGATCACAAATCCAGAGCTGATAGGGGATAGCCTAGCAAGGACACATGGGGTCACTTGGCATTCCCAGGGGGTCATGCCAGACTTTTTGGAGGGACTGATGATGGAGAGAAGTGAAGTCCCCCTCCTGGTCACAGGCTAGAATCCAGCCTGTGCAGTTGGCCCTTAGGCACCTCCTCATCCTACCCACCCCCAACTCACACACACAAAGAGCTCCCTCCAACTGTGCCCAACACCACGTGGCCGAGGTCGGGGGTCCATCTCCCTCCCATTCGGCCTCTGTACAACATCTTGCATCAAGGATCGTGTCAATTTGTGAGCTCGCCAATCGGCGCTTAGCTCGCGTGCCAAAGTCCACAATCCTAAGTTTCAGTGGCAGAAAGACATTGCTGAAAATAATTGTGCCTGGCAGCACTGGGGCCGGTTCCAAAGGCCGCGCGGTGGCCCGGTGCCTGCTGCATCTCCGACGCTCTACGCTGCAGCCAGATGCCTCTCTATCCTGCCCGATTAATCTGGGACGAGTTGGAGTGGGATCGTGTTCGTCCACAACAGCCTGCTTCTGAAAGGAGGACCGCAGAGCCGCTCCGGGGGCCCCTTCCCCTCTCCACTGCCTCCCCCTTTCCATCGCTCACCTCCAGGGCCCTGCTGCCGCCAGCCCCTACAGGTAGAGGCACCAGCTTGTGGCAGCGAGTGACAGCCCCACTGGCGAGCTGGCAACAGAGACCCCTGTTCCGCCAGCCATTAGCCATTGACTACAGTCCCGCTGGCTCGAGCAGGCAAGAGCTGCCGACTCCTGCCCGTGGCCTCTCGGGAGCAGGCGGCGCGCTGAGCCCTTCCCTGGAATGTGGCTCGGGCCCATGTCGTGCGGATGGAACTCCAGAGGCATTCTCCAGGCCTGGCTTCTGCAGGCAGGGACCTGTTCCTGCCCTCCCCAGTGCTCCCCAAAGACCCAGGGAGTGGGAGTCAAAAAGGTGCCCAGAAGCTGCTGGAAGGGAAGGAGGAGGTTTGGAAGAAGGCACCCGAGTCCCGGCTCTGGCTGGATTACCAGCTGCAGCCTCTCAGGGTCTCTGTTTCCCCTTCTGTTTCCTAGAGGAGGTGAGCATGTGTGCAGGGCCACCAGAGCTCAGGTGAGGCCCTGACTCCATCACACCTCCCTGCCCGCGTCCTCCAGGGCCCCGTCACCCTGTCCCTTCACCAGCGGGGCAACCAGACCTCTATGGCATGATCAGGCTCTTCTTCCTGTCTCCCCAATTCCTTGTGCCCTCTGTTCCAAGACCCCACGTTCCCCTCCTTGAGATCTCAGGGTCCCCTTCGATGACATCCCAGTTCCCACCCCCTTCTCCTCATCCATTCCTTGGCTATTCTTGGAGCACAGCGATGCCTGATTGCAGAAAGGCCTGCGGGGCCTGACGGATCGCTGCCAGTGTCCCACAGCTTGCAGGAGAGTTGTTCTTAGGAAATAAATGGCCCAATAAATTTAATGTGGCGCTTGTCTTGGGAACTCGGAAACATCAGTGAACTCTCCCTCCTGGAGAGCGTGTGACCGGGGCTGTCTTCAGGTTCTTCCCTTTCTTCTTTCTCCCTCGACCCTCCGGAGTCTACACACAGACCAAACAGCCACGTCTCAGCCCAGGGCAGCTTCCTTCTCTCCACGCCCACGTGACACATGAGGCCGCACCTCTGCCCTGGCCACGCCACGTGCCCACTCCCCCACCCCGCGGCACCTCACTTCCCAGGGGGAACCTCTGTCTTTCGGCGCCCACCTTTTGACCCAGAGAAATACCCCTGTCCACCTCCCACAGCGCCCCGAGTCGCAGGTTTTTCTGGGCTGTGCAGAAGTCAGGAACAAGGAGGAAGCTGGGAAGGAGGCAGAGAAGGAAGGGAAGGCGATATTTAATTGTCCCCCAAGATAAACAGCATCAAAGTCAAGCAAGGTTTCAAAGTCCGGACCATCAGCTGGCTCTTGGCCGCCCGTCAGCCATCCAAGAGCCAGGGGGCTGGCCCATGGCAGGCCGCTCTGGCACGAGGACTCTCCACTCTCGCAGAAAGTCACTCCAACAATTAGGTTTGGTCCCTTTGTTTCCCCTCCCCTTCTTCTCTCTCCCTCTCTCTCTCTCTGCTTCCTGCAAATGCCATGTCCCACTGTGCGGGGTACTGCAGCCACCTCCCTGTCAGGCCGTTTCGCAGTAGTACTGCGGCGCCGTGGAGAGGAGCTAATTGGATTTGTTGTCACCTCCTGAAGCTGCCAGGAGCTCACGTCTGCTCTGGTTACAGATGAAGACATCACGGTGACAGGCTCAGAGACAGCTCAGCTGGCATCCCAAGGCCACTAATAGAGCCATGTTGATTTAATGTCCGAGCGGAGAGGTGCAGACAAGCTGTTCAAGTTTTCCCTTCCAAACAAAGCAGGGATACACCATCCGTCATCTGTGGATCAGTAAATAAGCATCCGTGTGCCTCCAGGAGCGCTTAGCCATTGCCACCAAAGAATGACAAACTATTTTAAACGGGAGACGGGACTCTGAAACGGAGCATCTCTCTGGTTTATGCTGCCCTCAGGGAGCCCAGCTAATTCCACCAAATAAATTTTACTTAACTATGTAATTATGAATGAATCCTATTAGCCTGAGCGTGGCTGGATCGCTAAAGGTGGGCCCCGTGCACGAGGTCCTGGGTACAGGTGTGCAGAGGCACCGGCAAAGTGAGGAGAACCATGTACTTTTGGTGAACTCATTCATCCCATCAGTAGACACTTACTGAGCACCTACTATGTGCAAGGCACTGGGTGATGAGATATGGGCTTGCATAGGAGAGACTCATGATGGGGTGCAGATCCAGTGCCAGCCCAGGGCAGTGAGTGCAGTGAAGGGGATAAAGCAGGGACCAGGGGCACCCTGTTCATGGTGACAGGCTCTCAGTAGAAGCACCCAAGCCCAGGGTCTGCCTGCAGAGCAATAGGGGGTGCAGACACCGACCCCACCACATAGACCCTCTTTACCGTGTGCAGTGGGGTCTATGATGGGGGACTCCTGGGCAGCCACTCCCTTTGCTCCTCAGTCTGGTCCATTGAACCAGGGATGGACAGTCCCTTCCCTCCAGTCCGATAATGGCCCATGGACCCCCTTGGGCTTACAGATGGCTGAGAGATCCCAGGAGTTGCCCTCATAGGCTGGACAGGAGATGTAGTCCATGAGGTCGGGGGCCAGGGAGTGGGTAAGCCCTGCACCCTGTGGGACCCGGGTCGAGAGCTCCGCCTGCCCGTGCAGCTCACCACCACCCTCTTCCCCACAGCTCTGCACATTCACACCATACCCTCTCAAGAACTCTCCTCTCAGACCCGGCACGTGCCACACTACTGCCCGCTGGCACCCACTCGTCCCAGTGAGGGGCCCACGCAGGGGGCTGTTGAGCCCTCTAACAGTCAGAGTGGGTGATGGCCAGTGCTTCCCATTAGCTGGACCTTACACTTGGGCCCCGAGACCAACTGCCCATCCCTAGCCCCTGCCTCATCTCTGCTCATGCCCCCAGGTTGCCCTCAGGAGCCCACACGCCACCTGCTTCTGCCCTGGTCCTTAACAGCCCATCGGCAGCAGTGTCAGAAGGAACCCACAGGGCCAGGGAAGGACACTTCACCACAGAGCCAACGGAAGACCATCAGGGAAGGGCTGCAGCCCCAGCCCAGGGCCGACTCTGGCAACAGACAGACGAGTGGGGCCTTGCATCCTGAACTGTCCCCCACGCGCCCTGGCCACCTCTAGGTACAGAAAAGTGGGCAGAATTCCACACACCTCAGAAAGAAGACAGACCTCAGGTATGGCGGAAAGGGAGCCAGGGGTCACCAGCACACCGTGGGAGCACACCAGTCCAGCCCCACAAGGCAGGGAGGTCTGGGTAGAGCCCCCACACCAGGAACAAGAGGAGAGAAGGGGCGAGGCAGAGGCCAAGTCCAGTAGAGGGCCTGACCACAGGGTGAGTCGGGGCATCTCAGCTCCCTGGAGGGAAGACGACTCCTCGCCATCCCACAACCAACGGCAACTCATAAAACAAGAGCCAAAGACAGGGAACGAATCCATGGAGAGACGGAAGGGAACTCGCTCAGACCTGGGGAGCGGCCCAGGGCGTGGCGGCAAGAGGTAAGGGGGCTGGGGGACATTGCTCAGGTGGAAATTGATGACAAACGGAAAAGCCTGAGCAAGTGAGTGGACCCAGAGGAAGCACAGAGGTTGAGGCCAGCAGGGGTGAGGGACCCCAGAGAACTGGCCGGGTCCCTGACATGAAGAGGCCAAGGAGCAGCTTGCCCTTAAATGGAGGACTTTCCCAGCAGGTCAAACACATGTGACGACTGTGTTCCGGAAAAACGGACAGCCGTCAGCACGGAGACGCCACCTGGTTAGAGTATAGGACTCCAGCGCTCAAAATGAATCCATGGAGGTCCAGACCGAAAAAGCCAATCACCTACAAGAAAAATCTGCCGTGGCCCAAGACGTCCCTGCAGCCATGTTCAGTGACGGGAAGCACCCGGGAAACAGCTCCAGAGTCCCAGAGTACTGAACCAAGAGCACTGAACCCCAGAAGGTGCCACCCGAGTACAATGGCAACAGAAGATGTTCTCAAACATGAAGCCAACCCAGGAACACAGCCCCCAGGCCCTGAGGATGTCACTGGAATCAGAAAGTTCCAATGACGAACCACTGAAGAAGATACAGGGCTGGGATTGGGACCATTTGACATAGACCTAAAATTCAAGTGCTGTGGAGTTAACATTGGGGAAGCGACTTATAACGTCAAGTACTCAGATCTGGGGGTGAGGGTGGCAGGAGGCGGGAGCCAGCCTCAGGGCCAGGAGTCCACTGGTAGCAGCTCCATCCACAAAGGGCTTCCGGGAAGCAGGAGAGGCGAGACACCGCGCCCTTCCTCTGGGCTCAGGAAGCCCACCTCAGAGACGGGAACAGAACAGAAGAGCTATCCACCCGGGAGACAGAGCGCTCAGGGAAGACAACCCAGCAGATGAGAGATGTCAACAAAATTTTGGAAGATGGGCAGTTAATGGATCAGTGGTAATTGACTTGGCAGAGCAGACAGCTAAAGCTTAATTGATTTCAAGGGGTGCTGAGGAGGGTGGGCAACAGGAAGCAAGCCAGTGCTCCCCCTCTCCCAACCACAGAAAGGCTGAGGAGCCAGGACCAAGGACGTCAGACTAGGGCTGAAGATGGGGATCGGTGGAAAGGTGGCAGGAGGAGCCAAAGACCACCGGCTACGAAGACCCACCCACCTGGCCTGCCTGGGACTGGGACGCCTAGGGAAGCAGGACTTGAGGTGTTAGAATCAGGGCAGTAGCACCAGGACGAGCTGGTCACCTATCACCAGGGCCTCTCCCGACCCCAGTTCTGTACTCCTATGACTTACACCTCCTGTCCCAACTGAAGACGGCAACAGAGTTTACTCAAAGTCAAGTGCGTATTCTACAACCCCAGGACAGGGGAGACCCTGCCACAGACAAAGGGTCAGGAAGTCTGCACATAGAACACGGGGGAGCCCCCAGCCCTGCCTCCCGGGGCTCAGGACACCTCACCCTCCCTCCTCACCACCCCAGCCCCAGTAGGAGATGGGGAGGTCCTCCTCAGAGGAAGCAATTTGGGAGAGGATTCCTGAGAGAAACAATTAGTTATAGGTACTGACATTTAGGGGACCCCAAGACAATGACCACTAAGTCACCCTACAATGAAAAAACATCAGTCTGCAAGCCCTGCCCTTATACGAAAAATCTCCTACTCAGGGTTTCAGTGTCTTGCTCTTAAACATGGCGGGCAGCCCAGGATCGCCAGACACCATCGTCAGAATTGGAGAGAAGCCTTTCATAGAAAAGAAGCCTGGATTTAGATGAGGTCCTTTTTCCTTCAGGTGCACAAAGGAGAAGAGCCACTACCCGCCTGGGAGCCACCAGGAACTAGATGGTGGTCCCTTCACATAGCAGGGGAGCATGGTGACATCTCCCGCACTCAGGGAGGGTTTCAGTCCACGAGGCTCAGCTGGGCCCCTCCCCTGCACCAGGCCCTCGCTAGCACTGGACAGGATCTGATCAGTAAGAGCAGAGCACTGGGTCAGACCATCCCCAGCCCCCACGTCCATCCCCCCGGGCAGTGGGACCCCGGGAAGCGGGTGGAGGGGCTCCCAATTCACTGATGATTCTCTGTTGAGAGGTATTTTGAAAAGATGACAAAAGCAGAAGACAAGGATGACCATGGTCACCTTCAATAACAAGAGCCTGAGGAAGACAAAGTAATGGTGGAAGTATCGGTGACAAGAAGGCCTGTGTCTGTCAGTATGCCTGCAGGACTGCCAGCCTCTCGTCAGCCCCCAGCACCTGTGCAGAGCGCGCATCCTCCCACCACGTAAGGCTCTTGCTTCCTGCTGGACTCCCAGAGCCTCCTCACCAGTCTCCTGCCATGGAGACACCTGGACCTCGGGATTTCCTTCCACCTGACACTACTGGCTCTATCCAGAGAGCCAGAGCCCATTCCCAAGTGGACTACACCCAGTTGGAAATCTGAAGATAGGGCAGAGTCAGAAGATGGCCAACCCCATCCTGACCAGGGTCCTCACACCTTCCAGCTCACCACAGTGGCCTCTCTCTTGAGGTCCTAGCACGGACGCTCAAGAAGAAAGAGCCCCTTAAAGTACTAGAGCAGAGGGTGGACCAGATCCTCTTCCTTCCTGACAAGACAGCGAGGGGCTCCCTGCGCCCAGGAGGGAGGAGCAGGAAGAGGGGGTGGCCTCCTGGGGGTGAGATGTCTTTGATATTTCCTTGCCTTCTAGATGACACAAATAGAAGAACTGTCATTGTACTTCTTGGGGACTCCGTTTCCAGCTGTGGTAAGCACACAGGCAAAATGGCTTCTGTTCCCAGCCATCTCCCTCCCCTTCTCCTGGCTCCTGAAGGCGCCTCTGTAGACGAGCTGCTCACCCCAGTGTGTGTCGAGATTTGGGGTGGTGGCCCCGGGGCAGGAGGGCTCACACTGCTTGGTTTCCCAAGGCCCCCGTGTTCCTTTCCACTGGCAGCCAGAGTCCCAGTGGGGACCGGGATCCAAGAGTGAGCGTCCCAGGAGAGCCCCACGGAAGCTCTATCCCCTGTCAGCGCAGGCTCGGAAGGAATGACCTTTCCACCAGAGTCACTAGCCACCCACATTCAAGGGGAGGGGACACAGACCCTGCGACATGTCAGGAGCATCAGGGTCATACTCTGAGAAGAGCACGGGCACGAAGATGTACCTCTGGTCAGATTGGGAGTGGACGCTGCCCCACCATGGCAAGGAGTCTGGACTTCATTCACAGTGTGCTCTGGAGGTGACATGGCTTCAGGGACAGTTTAGAGGCCACCACATGAGTGGCTGGGAAAAGGGTGAGTGGGGGCGAGTAGAAGCAAGCAGGAGGGTGCAGTCCGACTGGGGGTGGGGCTGCCCTGGCGCAGCAGTGGTGGGGAGCGCCCGGAGATGCTCGTTTTGGCTCAGAAGCACTTACAATGGCCACCTCTGGAATAGGCCCAGGTGGGGCCTGCAGGGCATGCTCGGGGCTCTGGACTTTGTCCTGGGGCTGCAGGCACCCTCTGAGGGCTTCAAAGCAAGGAAGTCAAGGTTTTAAAGGAAACCCTCAAAAAATACTGAATTCAGGACAAGATTCGCCATCTGACCTACACAGTAATGGCCCCTGAGGACCAGGTACTGCCTCAGCAAGCGCAGTAAGTACATCAAAAGCGAGGTACCGTGCACTTTTGTGCAAGCCCTAAGCCAGGCATGGGTTTTTTTTTTTTTTTTGGAATTCACAGAGCTTTGAGAATTTACCACCTGTCTGCCTCTCTGGGAAATGAATTTTGTTTCTGCCTCACCAGCAACCACTCCCTGTGTATCAGTCAGCTTAAGTGTGGTGTGGGAGAAACAAAGAGTTCCCACAGCAAACGACAGCAAACACAGTTCTGGCACACACTTCATGGTGACTTCATTAGCTGCAGCTCCACTCCAGGTGACTTCTTCATATTTGGGTCCAGGCTGAAGGCGCAGCCTCTGAGACCGTGTCTCCTGGAGGCAGAGGGAGAAGAGGAAGAGAGCTGCCAGCCACCTGGGACATTACCTGATCTCAGACACGGAGCACATCACAATGGCTCACCTGCCATTGGCAGAGCAAGTCCCACACCAAGCTCAAGGTCAGTGGCCCTACCAGTCATGCATCAGGGGAGGAGAGGTGTGGTTCTCCCACAGGGGAGGAGATGGAACCTCAGAGCAATGATGCAATCTATACCCACTTTGTCCAGGAACCCCCTTGCCACTGGTTTTAGTCCAGGGATTTGCATGTGATCCAGCCAGGCCAACTGAGTGCATGAAACTCAATTCTAACCCTTCTGCTTAGGCTAAAGGGAGAGAGAAGCTTGAATACCCACTGGTGCTTCTGAGAAGATGGATGTGAGTCTGAAATCTCCAGCAGCTGTCTTGGCACCAGGAGGAGGCAGAGTCCTCCCAGAGACAGCAAGCCCAAAGCCAAGCCCTCAAGACATCCCTTGGCCCCTTTAGCCAGTGATGGCAGAAATCAGATCCCTTGGTCCCTTGATCTATTTGCTTACAAGAATCTGCTCAAGCCATTGGAGTCGTGTTCTGTCTCTGGCCACCCAGAGAGTCCTGACGAGCACCACGATGAACAGACTGAATGCCCCAGGGGTGCTTCGCCTCCTCCACTAGACAGACGCTCTCAGGATAAAAACCCGCAGCACCTGCTTCCAACCACCCTGCGTGTCCAACGCACCTTCTGGGGCACAGCCATTCACCAAGCACCTACTGTGTGCCAGGCCTTGGGCTGGGTGCCTTTACACGTACAATGCCATCCCAGCCTTTGAGAAACCCTGAGGGAAATGTTACTGCCAAGATTCAGAAAGGCGAAGCTCTGTCCAGCGTCACACGGGAGTTAGTCCCGGCTGGAATCAGAGCCCACGTTTGCAGGGTTGTTCAAAGGGTTATGTCCTTCCATACCATGTCTTAGGTTCTAAGTGCCTTCAAGGACAGGAAGGTGGGAACACATCATCTACTGGTGACCAGGGCTAACATGAAGGGCAGCTGGGCAGGTCTGGGATGCGTGGGCGACAGGTGAGCTCTCTGCCTTGGCCAGTGGCCCTGTTGCTCCACCTGGTTGCCCAGCCCAACTGGACCTCAAAAGCAGGCACTGAAACCCGTGTTCTCCCAATTCCACCACCTCTAAATCCAACCTTGTCCTTGTGCAGCCTCTCCCCTCCTCCCACAGGCCTTCCAGGCTGAAGCCTCCTTCCACCCAGATTCTAAGCCTGTGCCAAGACCCCAGACCACTGTGCCCGTGCCCGGAGTACTCTGCCTGCCTCGAACTCCCTATCCCCTGCACCCCACCCTCCTATCCAGAGATTATTAAATATAACCCCCATTTGCAGGAAATATGCAAAAACTGTTTATCTTTGGAAACTAAAATATATGAAACTGAGTCATCAGGCAAATTTACTGGTGCAAATTATATGCACCAGTAAGTGATAAATGTTCGGGGCCAGCAATCCTGAAATAGCCAGGAAAGCCGTTCTGCTGCCTCTTCGTTCTGCCTACAGAGCACTTTTGCGCAAAGTTCAAAGATGGCAGGACAAAGTCGAGCCCCAGAGAGGCTCCCACTTCAGCCCTGCCAGCCAGAGGGGTGCCGGGGGCTCCAGGGTGAGGAAACCCCAGAGGGCCCTGTCCCCGCCATGGTCTCTCATCTGCAGGGCTCTGGATGTGGCCCCAGGACCCCTACAGTTTGGCAGCCTGGGATTCCAAGTCCAATAAATGCCCCTCCTTCCCAATATCTCAGCACACGAGCCCAGGAAACTGGCTCCCTATAGCATCTCCTCCTTCAATATGGCCCCTCTCTTGCTCTGGCCCAAAGAAGGGGCACAGGATAGCCAATAGCCCAAGATCCTGTGCCCCTGAGAGGACACAGCTCCGGAAGCTCCCCTTGCAGATGGAGTTCTCACTCTCCCTTTCTTGTCCCTTCCCTCCCAACGCACACACCCAGCGCCTGCCCCCCTGGCCACATGGCTTCTGACCATGTGGGGGTCCTGCAAATAAAACACAAAGACCCTGCACCAGACCTGCACTGTCAGGAAGCAGTGTAGCTTTCTCCACCTGTAACTTGCGAGGCCTCCATTTGAGGCCCCTGTCGGCCCATGATGGATCTTCTCTTTCTGAACGATTGCTCAGGGGAGCCCAGGTGCAAATGCTCACTCATTCACTCAACAATCTCCAGTGCAGTGCTGACTGACAGCCTGGTTTGGGGCTGCTGGAGAAGTTGAGGCCAAGTCCCACCATGAGCTGCTGGTAGTCCAGGGCCTGACACAGCACCTGGACAAGGTACCTGCTCAGCTATGGGTCCACATGCTGCCTCTCTCCTGGGCTGGGCAAGAGCTCTATTCCATGACCTTTATTAGTTTACCTTCTGAATGGAGAGAGCATAACTTTTAATTCAGAATAATGATTAGAACCAAATTCCAATTCAGATGCCCCACCTTCTTTCCTGTGTCCCGGTCTCCTCACCTGAGAATGTGAATAATAGACAGCAACCTTCTAGGGACACTGTAGCTATTGAGGTCAGGCATGTGTTTGGTATTCAGTGAGTGGTTAATACATGCTGGGGTTGTCTTGAGAGTCCTCCCCGTGACACCCCTCCCGCCAGGGCTGACCGTGCCCTGGGGTTGCACAGAAGCTCGGGAGTGGCTTCGGTTTCACTTCCCAGGTCAGGGGCCCACCCCATGCTGCCCTCCAGCCCCACTCCTGAGTTTGAGTGTCATCTCAGTCCCCAGGTTGTTCTCCAAGGAGCAGCTTTGGGGTCCCAAGCAAGAGCACCCGAGCCTGCGGCCTTCCTGCGGTGCCCATCTCCTGTAAAAGCAGCCAGCCATTCTTCAGGTACAGACTCAGCCTGATGCTCTGGGCTGCAAGCAACAGAAACACCAACCGCCACTTTTGCACATTAAAATGTTTGTTTGCCTTTTAGGGGAGGGAGGAAGGGGTGAGGTTCCCATATACCCTTTCAAGAGCACATCCCCAGTGACCTAATTTCCTTGCACTAGGCCTCACCTCCTAAAGGCTCATCATCTCTTTTGCTTCCCAGCAACAAGAGGTGAGCAGCTCCTTCTCCATGAGCTCCCACCATGAGGTACTACATTGCCTCTGGCCCAAAGGCAACAGGATCAATCAATCATGAAACTTTAGAAACCATAAGCCAAAATAAACCTTCCCTCCTTATAAGTTGAGTATCTCAGGAACTTTGTCACAGTATTGGAAAGCTGACTAACACACATATGCAAACTTCTGTGACTGCTATTTTCAATTAGCATATGCTTTCAAGGTTTAGGAACTCTCTGTATTGACTTTGCAAACTTTTCTGTAAATCTAAAATTATTTCCAAATAAAAAAGTTATTAAAAAAAGAAAAGAAAAAAAGAAACATCATCCGGCAAGATGGAAACCATGGGGGTTTCTGTGACCTCTTTCACACAAGCCTCTGAGGTGGGGCAAGCCTCAGACCAGCCCCAGCAGCAAAGACAAAGGGAACCTGAAACACCACCACTCACTCCTCAGAGCTGGAGGTGGAGCCGCCCCCGAGCTTTGGCAGCTCACCCTCTGCAGGTGGGGAGGGCAGGGAACGACCCGAGAGAGCAGCCAGAGTGTCTGCCATGCCTGGTACACAAGAGCTTCCAATGAAACCTCAGTTAGGAGAGCCCAGTCCTGACCTCGGCACGTCTCAACAGACGCACAGGCTCAAATCAACCAAAAAAAGTGGCGACCACTGATGGCCCATCATCCCAGGCCTCTGTCCCTCATGGAAAAAGCCAGCCGGGGATTACAACTGACTGGCAAAGGCATGGTGCATGGAGGGCCCAGGCACTGGGGAGGGCAGGTCGCCTGGTTGGGCCAGGCCCTCCAGGACCTCCCCGCCCTCCTCACACCCCATCTGCTCCTGCTCTGATCCATGCCCGCAGCAGGCCTTGCTGGAATCCTGACCTCAGAGGACAGGTGTCAACGTGGTGTGCTGGGGCCCCATGGCGTGGTAGGAATGCACAGCCCAGCCTTAGCCTCAGGAAACCCAATCCTCATCCCTGGGTGAGTGGCTCATAGCAGCTGTCACTAGGCCCCTACTCTGTAACCAGCACCCAGCGGACAATCTGGGAGGCTCCAGGACTAGGCACCCAGTAAGGACCCAGGACATAACTGGTCACCATGGTTACAGAAATGGCAGCTTCCCAGGGCAAATGTAGACTGCACTCGGGGTGGGCTCCCCAGACCCTGGGCCCCTGCACAAGCACTGTGGTGAGCATGGGAGCAGGGACAGAGCAGGGAGGTCTGTCCTGGGGCTGTCCTGGCCTCAGGCCCTCTGGGGACAGGTGCACTCCACTCACATTTGTATCTCACAAGGCTGCAGTGAGCACACTGTGGGTGGCTGGCTTTCTATGACTCCTCCAGAAGTAGCTCCCCCATGTAGGGGCAGACCTCGAGGACCCCCACTCCCAGGAAAGACTCCAACTGGCCAGCCTAAGACTGCACCCAGATCCTGGGAGGGGGCACGTGGTGTTTCCAGGACTCTGGGTGGGGGGGCTGGAGTTGAAGGCCAGGCCCAGGAGACAGACAGCAGCTCCAGCTGCCCAGTCCCCGTGGTGACCGGCTACTGTCCTTCCTGTGACAGCACCCCCTCCACCCACAAAACACCTAATTTCCTGCCATTCTCTTTGTCAGATAAGACAGAGTCACTTTCTGTTGCTTGCCACCAAAATAATCTGAGTGACGGCAGAGGGCCTCAGCCATACCTCCCTTTACAGGCCTGTGCTCGAGGCCCTGCAGCCACGTGACTGCCAAGTCAGCCCAGGGAAAGGACTAGCCAGCCTGAGAGAGCAGGCCCCTGGGCATCGCCCCGTCCTCTTTCTGACAACCCTCCTGGTGCTTCCTAGACCCGTGGGACTCCACCCTTCCCGTGACCTGGGCTCTGGCTTCACGGGGTTCCCTTGCCCAGCGACAGACCCCGCTGGAGAAAGCAAAGGCCACGTGCTCCCAGCAAGCCAGGCATGAGACGGAGGCCCGCGGGGAGACACGCCAACTCCTGCCTGGGCATGTGTGAGGCCCAGGCCGTGGGGCTTCCGGATCTGCGGGGCCTCAGCTCTGCCAGTTCCCTGCGAGCCAGGGACGTGGCCCCCAGATGGAGTGCGGGTGGAGAAGCCGGGCAAGGCTCCGGGCGTATTTGCGGCTCCCTTCGCTGGAGGAGCGATCCCGCTCGCGGTGGTACATCAACTCTTGGCAAAGTTGGGTTTTCCATGCTTTGCTGAACTCCTGAACACAGATGTCCCATTTGTGTTTCATTAGTGCCTCAGCCGCTCTGCGGCTTTCGACCTCTGCACCAGGCAATAATTACCTGGCTCGGGCCCATCCCCGCACCAGCTGGCCGGGGACTCGCTCTGCCCGACCAGGGCTGTGTCTGCTGTCAGCCCTTTCCAGGCAACTGGACAGCTCCATCGTCACCAGGGTGTCTCAGCGGGCCTGCGTTGGCGTGGGGGGGTGAGACGGGACTGTGTTAGCCCAGGCGGGTAACATGGGGCTGAGTTAGCTCGGGGAATGAGGGGGCTGCGGTAGCATGGGGGTGGCCTATGTGATGGGGGCTGGGCTGTGTGAGATGGGGAGACTTTGCAGCCCAGCTACCCGTGGGCAGGCCAAGCCAGAAGGAAGGGGAGAAGCGAGGGGACAAGGGGCCGAGCTAGAGGAGAGGGAAAGAAGGGGGAAGGGGGGAGGAGGAGTCCTCAGAGGGGGACACAGAGGGGGATGCAGAGAGGGAGGAGGCCAAGCAGGCCCTGGAGCAGCAGCCTCATGTCCACGCTGCACACACTCAGGGGGGCCTGCCAGGCTTAGCCTGGACCCCACTCCACACGATCTGGCTTCAGCCATGGGTCAGGTGACCTCTCAGCCCTTGGCAGAGGATGCACAGGGAGGCTCTGACAGGAGTCTGAGAGCAGCCTCACCAGCAGACCAAGCTGTCACAGACCCAGACAAGGGTGCTGGGGCTCAGGACACCTGTCCTCTCCACCCCCACCCCCCTGCATCTGCAGGCTCTGCTTCTGTTGCTTACAGAAAGTCAGGAGGGTCCCATACAGGGGGCTGCCTGGGCCCTGAGGCACACGGACACAGTGGCACCCACGCTCTGTGGCTGAGGGTGGATCAAAGGGGAGGTGACACCCAAGCTTCCGGCCCTTTCACTGCCCAGGCCCCGGGCAAGACCTGAGCCGAACCAAGAAGGTGCAATTTTGCAAGAGGGTGCCCTAGTTCTACAAGCTCCAGGATCCCCTAAATTGGATCTGGCCCTGGCATCAATGTTTGGCTTAAAACTTGCATCGCACCGGGGATGGCCTGCGTTTGTTCGGATCAAGAAACACCCTGTATCCCGACCAGGAAGACATGGCTTGTGGGAGGACCCATGGGGAGAAGACGCAGGGGGCCGAGGTGGGGAGGGGGCAGGAGGAGGGCCCACCTTTACCAGGTGCCTGCCGTGTGCCGTGCCAAGCCATGATCTCATTTCATTTTCCAATAATCTGAGGAAAAACTGCTCTCTTATTTTGAAGATAAGGATTCAAAGAAGTAACTGTCCCTGGAGTGGAGTCGGGTTCACATTCAGGTCCATGGGCTTCCTGCTCAGGGTGGGCTCTATGTACGCAGGAGCCCCCGGGCTGGCGGTGTTGGTGCCGATGGTGTCTTAGGACGGTTCAAGTCACTGTTTTTCCACTTGAAAGCAATTTGCATTCAGTAGAAAACAAACTTCAGACTTTGAATTTGGGGTGCTCTCTGAGGCTGGTGATATCGGGTTGATCCCCTCCTTGAAGGTGGGCAATGGCAGAGACCTGCAGCATCTACTCAGCCTGCCATCATGAGGGGACACTGCCCACACCACAGCAGGCTGAGAGGCGAAGCTGGGACCCTCCATAGAGAGGTGCAGGGACACCATAGGGTGTCTGTGATTCACAATGGACTTATTGCACGTGATGTCGTAAGTGGAGGAGCACCTGGATAAGCATTCTTTGGATTTAGTTGAACATTTCTCAAATTAAGTAAATTTGGAAATTAACTGAGTGGTACCCTTTGCTACTTATTTACATTTGAAATGTCTTTGGTCTGCTCTTTTTTTTAAGTGAACATATACAAATGTATTTATATCAATAAATCCAGTTTCTGGGGGTTGGGGCAGGGCTCAGTGGTGGAAATCATGTTTTGCATGAATGAGGCCCTGCATTTGATTCCCAGCACCGAAAAGATACAATAAATAAATACATAAATAAGGTTTCCTATACGATCTTGCAGACTTAATATTGCAGGTTCTTCATCCACAAATCCTCTCTTTAGGGGGCTTTCAAGACCAAACCACCACTGTCAAGGAGAGAGGTGAACAGCTCGGATGACATTTCCACTTTTTTTGCACCAACTTTTGTAGATTAGCAGCCACTTCCTGAAGCTTTGCTGGTAAGTGTTGGTCAGTCCCTGGGAAATCAGAGAGGAACTGGAGGGCAGCCCTACAGCTACAAGATGAGTGGGGTGTGTGGTGGGGCAATTAGACTGAAATGCCCCCCACTGTCCAGAAGTGGGGTCCTCCACAGGCCATGGGCACCTTGTTGAGCTGGGACAGCCCTGGCCACACAAGAGAGATGCCCAGGGAGGAGGGAGACAAAGGGTTCAACCCTGGACAGCGTTGGCATCACACCCTGGAGGGAAGTCGGCGGGCTGCCTGCCATGGTCAGGGGTCGTGGTCAGGGGCTCACAAGGCAAGCCTTTGAGACTCCTGCTCATGCGGCAGATTCCAGAAGCTGCCTTTCCCCCATCTCTAGAGGAAACATGGGCTGAGGCCTCCGTTCGGGGAAGGACAGGGGTCTGCGGGGGGTGGGGGGCCGTTGCAGCAGTGCAACAGCTCAGAGGGCTGGTGGTCCTCCAGGAGGGTCCTCGGGAGGCACACTCACTACAGGCACGGGATGGAAAAGGGGCCAAATGCAGGACAAATTAAGATTTCAAAGCAAAAAAAAAAAAAAGAATGGGAAGAGCCCACGGTGCACACGGGATTCACACTTCAGGGAAAGATGGGCCTCGCTGATTTTCCCTTTGCCTTGGGGTCCGTTATGGCTTGATGTCATGTCACTGATCCTGTCTTTACTAAAAATGTGGCTCTTTTGTTCATCATGTCTTTTTCCATCAATTTTGAGTTTTAAACGATGTCACTAAAATACTGTTCTCTTGATGACCAATGTCTCCGGCATCCCCCCCCCCCCGAGTGCCTCCCTCTCCTCACCCCAAGTCTCCGCTCCGGAGGCTTCTCCTTCCTGCCTGCGCCGACCCTCTCTGCCTCTGCTCCCAGCCTCTGCGGGGCCCTCCGAACTCGTCCTCCTACTTTCTCACAAGCCTTCCTGCACCTGCCTCCAAGCTCAGCGCTCATCTCCCAAGGCCTGAAACTGACATGGCTCTTGGAGAAGGACCCCACAGTAGCCGAAACAGGAATACTGTTTCTGGACCCTTGTTACAGTACATTGTGATCTCAGGGTCCCTGCTGCTCACCCCAGGCTGGTCTGCCCGTCCTGCCACCACGGAGAAGCCCCACCAGCCCAGAGGAAGCAGAAAGGCTCAGGTCCTAAGAACCGAGGGGCTAAAAACCAGTGGCCACTACACAAGAGCGTGAGCTCAGGTGTGCACGGCCATGGGTGAACTGGGGAGGAAGGTCACCTGCACAGCTCCCGTCCCCTGGGTGGTGACTGCCTGCTCCTCTGCTTGACCTCTAAGAAGGCGTGGGAGACTCTGGGCAGGAGGCTGCAGGGCTCCAGGGGGTGGTTGGAGGATGAAGGGGTGGAGGAGACCCTTCTTGCCTCTGCCCCTGCAGCTCCACAGACCCCCATGAGCTGCGGTCAGCGGGGGTGGCGGGTCTCAGGTCACTGTGTGGTTGTCTACAGTTAGTGTTTGAAGTTTCCACCATAAACTAACAATAACGACGATGCATCAGCTTCCTTAACCCAAGGCACTGGGAAAAGAACAAGTTTAAAATCTTGTTTTCTTGTGAATGTAGGAATAAGACCTGAGGGCCCAGCTCTGGGTCAGAGCCAGGGGTCCCAAGCCAGGCCCACAGGGCCAGCCAACAGTGCCCCTGAGAGAGTGGCAGGTCAGGCCAAGGCTAGTGAGATGCCCGGCCTGATGCCTGGTGCAGAGGGAAGTGGAGACCCAGCTTCTCAGGTGACAGGCCCTGGTTGTCCAAGGTGGACAAGTGACTCAGATGGAACCGTGAACCAGTTGTGCTCACACAGATTTGCCTCCTGCAACCTGCTGCAACCTCCCTATCCCTCCTGGGCCTCCCGTGGAGAAGAGGAAGCAAAGCCCAGGACAGGAAGAAGCCTCCAGGACCTGGGGCAGGTCAGACCCGGCTCTCACCAGGCGCTGTCCCCCTGCCCTGGCCCACTCTGGGCCTTTCCATCCCAGAAGTAGAAGAACCACTCCAGAAGAAGAGCCAATGGAACCAAGAAGAGCAAGTGCTCAAGGACAATTTCCAGGAAAATCTAAGTTGTGCTTTTGAATCCAAATTTGGTAAGAGACATGGGGGCAGGGACACACTGTGCACCCAAAGATCAAAATTTTGAGTCAAATGTTTACCTATTGCTTTGCTGTGTGGGTTTGCCTGGCAAGTTTTTAAAGCCGGCTTGGCCTCTGTTTTCTCCTCTGTAAAATGGGATCATACAAATAATTTGCCATTTTCTGTATAACATCTTGTACATTGTGATCTCAGAACGTGTCGCCTTGGACAAGCAAGGAGACGCCCCAACGTGTTACCAGGACCACTCTTCTGCACAGTGAATCAAACGGAAATAAACCAAGCGTCCAGCATCCAGAGCAGAGCAGTCTGCAGGCCTGGGCTTCTGAATCTCTGAACTTTGAGAGACATTTCCTGAAGTGAAGAACAGGACACGGAAACCTGGGAAGTGATGGAGAAGACGCCCCGTGGCTCCAGTCCCACGCAGAGGTGAGCGTTCCTCGTGGAGGTTTTCTGAATCAGAGAGTGAGACCACAAAGTTGGCGCCAGCAGTGTTTAAACCTCACCCAGAACCAAGAACATGGCCAGAAGAGGGGGCAGAGAGAGAGAGAGCAGGGGAGGGAGGGGAGGAGAGCTCAAGTCCAGGGGAACAAGAGCCACCTGCCCTGGAGGGTGCTGGACCCTGTGCTCCCTGCGTGGGCTCCAGGCGGATCAGGCTCTCCTCCGTCGGTAGCTGTGTCCCCGACACCCAGGGACATGTGGGGGCTCAGAGCTGCCAGCAGGCCAGTGAGGGGGCAGAGCCCCTCCCCTCCCCTGCTGGCTCCCTGGGCCAGGACTTCCGCAAAATGGGAATCGTGAGGTAGGACACTGTAACAAGGGTCCAGAAAACGAATGGAAACCTGGAGGGATTCTCAGAGGCTCATAATTTGCCCAAGGTCACACCGTGTCCAGGCTCAGCCCAGACCCGGGCCTCGGATGGCCAGTGTGGCGTCTGTCCCTAGGGTTGCTCTCTTTGCGGACTGACCCCATCGCTGTTTGATGTACTAGGACAGGAGAGAGGGTTCAGTTTCTCAGCGTTTCAATTGTTTGAATCTTTTTTAATGGAAGTTTCACCTGGAATCATCGCAGACCTCAGGCTCTTGAGATGTCATGACCTCTGCTCATGCTGGGCCTGACCCACGTGGCAATCCACGCTGCCCTCTGGGCAGGCCACACGTCTTAGTCCCACCCCAACTTACACAGGGCCTCGTCACCTGTTCCTCCCCTAGCTGGCCTTGTGGGCACTTGGCCATGGGACCTGTGGCCTTCAGGAGGGAACCTCCGCAGCCTGAAGACAGCCTTCCCTAGGCCACAGCAGGCAGATGCCACAGCACCCCCTCGAATCAGGTCCTCGGTGACGAGCAGCTGGGGACATGATCTGTGCAGAAGGTGAACACAGGCAATGTGTCGAGCTCGGCAGAGACACGCACCGTCCCCGGGCCTCAGGAAGGAGCAAGCTATGAGAGGAGAACGTGGAGCCACTCAGAGAAGCCGAAGCTGAGCCGTGCAACATTCCTGCTGGATTATCAGTGGAGGACCTCTAGGGTGTGGATGCAGGGAGGGCCAAACATCTCTCCTGTTTCTGCCTGACCCCCGAAGGGCACTGGTCATCCCTTAGGTACCTGCCACACAGGTGCTCTTGAGGACCAGAGGAAGTGACCCTGGCACAGGGGGTCAGGTCACCAGCTGTTTGGTCTTCAGAGCAAAATCAAGTTCCTTGGAGCCCCATGTACCCTGACATCAGGGATGACGGGTCCAGTCTTGCAGAGGGCTCCGTGGTCACAGCCCACGGACAACGGGATGGTTCTGGAAGCAGACCTGCGAGATCCTGCTTTTGGAAGGCAGACTATCGGGTAGTGTTTTAGTCAGGACTCTGGTGCCTGTGACAAGGACAGCGGTGGGCTTCCATAAATGATGGAGTCAGGCGCAGTGCTGCTCCAGGCATGGCTGGATCCAGGCAGGCAGCCGGCCTCACGGGACCTGGTCACCCTCCACCTTCTCACTCTGCTTCCTGGATGTCAGCTGCGCTCTGAGGCAGACCCTCCTGTGTGGTGGAGAGATGGTCACCATGCGCTCCGGGCTTACCTCCTGGGGACCCCGGGGCAAAGGAGACACAAACGCTGCCCACTTTCCAAGGTTGACTCTTACTGGACCAGCTCTGGCCTGCACCCCATGCCCACAGGAATGGATCAGATCAATCCGGGGATGTGATGCTGGGACTGGCCACCAGTGTACTGGGCCCACCCGTGGCACTCGGGCCAAATGAGCTGCCAGCTCAGGAGTGGGTGGGGTGGGTGAGGCTGGGAGGGTGACACACAGGGCAGGCTCTCCCAGAGTCCCTGGGGCACTCGGTGGGGCCCTGAAAGACAACCAGAGGTGGCCAGGCCTCACGCTGGACCTCAGGACCCAGAGCCCCAACTAACCCGTGACAATGGGACTGTTTGCATTCTGGTCACTTGGTAAGGACCTCGTGAGAGCAGCAGGAGCCTGCAGCTTAGAGAGTTAATGCCCATGGCCCAGGAGCTCAGGGGGTCTTGATCCAGAAGTGCAAAACCACACATCCCAGGCACTCGGAGTGTCACCCTCAGGGAGGAAATGGATCCCATTCCCTTTGCCAGTGACTGGCACAGGCATTGGTATGTGATTGAGCTCCAGTCGATGAACAGGGAAGGGAGTTGAAACGGGAAGAGGCTGGACTTTTAGAAAAGGTTGGCCTGGCTTATATTAAAAAAAAAAAAAAGGAAAAGAAGGTGAGGTGGGGAGCAAGGTAAATTTATTTGAAGAAATTGTTTATTTCTACATGTGGACTTCATGGTGTCTGGATAGCATGCCTGAGCAGAGGCAGCCACTTTGCCACCATGAGGGGAGATAGCCTGTGGATGAACTGATATGCTTACACTGGCCAGGGAGAGCCAAGTAGTCAGTGTATTTAAAGATGTTGCAGAGACGCTGAATTAGCCAACCTGAGGTTGCCCCCCCCCCCCCACCGCCGGGGAAATCCCATCACATGACACACTGTCCCTGCTTTCTAAGCTAGACAAGCTGAGGTTCCTGTTGCCTGCAGCTGTAAGCAGCTGGCCCCATACCAGGACCCAAGGAGGCCCAGGGCAGCGTAGGTCTGTGTGGCTGGGGACCTTGACCATCGGATGTGCATTCACTGGTCAGTCTGCTGCGAGAAACTGCTTTTCCCATCATCCCCACCACGAAGGGAAAATTGATGACTTTAAAGAAGTCTTGCTTTAAAATGGCCAGAAACTGACATCTCCTTTTCACAGTCAAAAAAGAAAACTCCCCTCCTAAGTGTCCATCAACAGGGGGTCATTAAATTCCTTCAGCTACAGCCATTTGATGGCTGCGTGCACAGCCACTGGATTGATGGACAAATAATGCCAGCCAACGGGGAGATGCTCTGTGTGCACCACTAAATGGAAAACCAAAAAAAAATAAATAAATAAACAAAACTAAGCGCGGAGCAGGATCCCAGTTCCACATCTAACTCCTGCTGCCTTCCGACCAAAGAATCGCACGCGCGCGCGCACACACACATACACAAACACACACACATGTAGAAAAAGACTGGAAAGAAGTTCATAGGAAGCCGTGTGAAAAGTCAGTAGTAAAAGCTCCGGATGGCAGAGTTGGGATGAGGTTTAGCTTCAACTCTGTCCTTCATATTTTCTATAATAAACACGCGCTGTGATCACAACCCCCCAAACGAGAGCAAAGACCGAAAGGAAGCACTTGGCACCACACTCCAGGGGACACGGGGGAGGAAAGGGAAACCGCCCACATGGCCCTCAAGGTCCCAGCAGGTCCACAGGGTGGTCAGCCCAGGTGTTCCTAGCAAGGAAAAGCCAGAGGGGCACAAGACCCTGGGCCAGGCCTTCCCTCTCCCCCTGCGTCCAGTCGACTCTGTCAACTCCACCTCCCAGCAAGTGTCTGGGGTTCTGTCGCTGAGACCAAGAAAAAGCAAAGCCCCCGGAAGTGACCAGGTATCCAAGCCCACCTGCACAGGCCGGCTCCTTGGGAGGCACCACACTCGGGGAGTCTGGCATGTGGGAGGTTAATTCTCTTATCAAAACTGTACAAAATCCTAATTTTGCAGAGTGGCAATTTGGGGGAAAAAAACCTCAGCTATGGGAGAATGTTGGTTATGCAGCACTAGACATTCAGTTCCCAGGGGATCAATTATAAAAACACTCATTCAGCTATTTCTATTCAAATGAACACCTGAAGAGGAGGCCTCAATGGTTTTAAAAGTGTGTGGATATTACTGGATAAATGTTAGTCCAATAAAAGAGATCATCATCCGCTATTTGTGTACATTTAAGTTGACACTAAAAAGATCTTTGTGGAGGATCTGCGGCGGCTGCTTTTCCACATGCATCTTTTTATCTCCTGTTCCCTTAACACTTTAGCAACTGAAGAAAGCGGACCAAATGTGGCTGGTCACGGTTGGGGTTTTTGTGGGTTTTATTCCCATCTTCTTCCTCCTCCAGGATGAAGCAGACATGGGTGCTTCCCGTGGCTGTGAGAGCCACACCTGAAGTGGGCAGCCAGGGTCCCAGCACTGATGAATATGTAATGTCCTGCTTGGGGACACCGTCACAGACTCCTAATAAGAATGCACGAATCTGTGTTTGAAAACAGACATTTGCATTTGCCCTCCGGTCACAGTACACGGACCATTCTTATTCAAAAATTTATTTTTCATCTTCTTTTTTTGAGGTCTGGAAATATTTCAGACCCCTGCTCTCCATCAACACACACACACACACACACACACACACACCTTTCTATGTTCTCTTTAAACAGAAATTAGGAGAAGGAAGCCCAGATCTCAGGGAGCCCTTTTCCTGTAGCAGCTGGGACCTGGGCCGGAGGACAGCTCCAGGACACAATCCCCACCCAAATCTCCCAGCAACAGAGCCCTGTTCACACCCAGGAGGTTGCTGGGTGAATGAAAGACAAAATTTGAAGAAGAGGAGCAAATGTCGCTTACCTGCCCCTGTGACCAGAGTCAGGATAGGGCCCACGTGGCAGCTGCAGGAATCCCCCGGCCCAGGGCTGAGGGCTGTCCCCTGGTGGTTGGTGTTTCCGGCCCAGCACCAGGAAAGATGACCAGGGGCTATAGTGTTAAAACAGCACCCAGAGGGTACTTTCCAAAACAGCTTCTAGAGGGGCCTTTTTCATCTGTAGCTCCCGAGCCTTTGAATTGCTAGCTGTGTCTAAAGGGGCCAGGCCCCTGCCCAGGGTCCCCACCCTCCCACAGGCCCAGGCACTGGCCCAACTCCATGTGTGCCCCTTTGAGGGCCACCCTGGTCCTCCCTGGGCCCGGCCTACGGTCAGCGATCAGCGATACCAGGCCCGCCTGGGTGTCACTGAGGTTAAATGCAGATCTCACAAACACCCCCAGTTTTGAGCATTCCCCATAATTGAAGGCATGCAGAGAGCTATTTGCTCTCCTAGTGAAAACGGTGACTAAGTATTATCTTTATCTAGGGACAGGCGACCATCATTGGGCTGTGGGTGGGCAGGGGGTCAGTGGGAAAGAAGGTGGCAGAGGGACCCGACGGGGGTCCCCTGCGGCCCCAGCCACTGAGCTGGGCAGGCTCCTTTGTAGTCGGTCCAGGGCCCAGCAAGGAGCCCCCACTCCAGGGCTAACAGTGACACCTGCAGTCCAACCCAACACATGTCACTCTGTAGGCCCACCACCTCCAGCAGGGGCCGGGGGTCACTCAGCCACTGCCCCACTGCAGCCAAATGGGCCAGGCAGGCTGCCAGTGGTCCCCAGGGATAGAGACAAGGACACCCTCTTGTCTGGGAGTGCTGCTGGAGCCAGAGAGGCAGAGACTCAACTGCCCCCCTGTGAAAAGTGTGCAGGTCCACGGTCTGAAGCCTCCGGGACAGAGTGCCAGCACCGGTGCCCCTACCTACTCAGCCACCAGCCTGGCAAAGCCACGGTCGGGAAGCAGCAGGGACCAGGATGCCAGATGTCATAGCAGCAGCCACCACCGACCACCCGCTGAGATCCTAGTCTTTTCCACCTCCCCCAGGTCCTGTCCACCACTTAGCAAGATGAGACCACCTAGGCCAGCGCCTCATCTTACAGTCCAGGAGACAGGATCACAGAGGGGAGGCAGCTTGGTCAAGGTCACCCACAGCGATGGCAAGGCTGGTCCCCAGTGCTCAGGACTGCCATGGGCCCCTCAGCTCTCGACCAGGAGACCTGCCCTTCCTGGGAGAATACACAAGGCTTCTTCATAGAGCCTCTCCTGGACACCACCCCCCACTGTGCAAAGACACACAGTGCCCAATGGCGCCCACACACACGAACACACACAGGCAGGATGGTGCACCCCAGGAAGACACGGGCCAGAGCAGAGCTACTTTCAGTCCTCGTCACCCGGCTCTGGCGCTGGAGCCTGGGCTGCTTCCCCAAGTACACTCACTTGCAAATGCCTGCGAGCCAGGACACAGGGAGATGGGAAGGAAAATGAACCGATGCAAAGATTTCTTTATAACTTTTCTCAATATTCTGCTGATTGCTAGCTCAGTAGCAGATGTGGTATGCTTAATGATGCATAGACAAGAAGCAGCCCCTAATCCCTAAATGAACTTCTCATCTCTAAATATATACAGGGGAAGCTATATAAACTCGTTTCAGTCCCTCTGCTCTTTCAGCTCTTGGGATCCAGAGGGAGAAGGGGGTGCCTAGGGTGCCTAGGATCCCCGGCAGGGGTAAGGAGCAGTGGCTGCAGGGACAGCCAGGTGGAGCCCACCTTCCTGTCCATTTCCCCCCGAGGATCTGAAGGACTTCCTCCTGGGACAGACTCCAGTGGCTGCAGCAGCAACAAAACCCTACAGCCGCGATCGCTCTCCCTGTTGGCTGGTTACCCTTACAATGGCCTTGACACTTCCTAATGTTGGCCTTTCTTCCTAATCTCAGTCTCTGCAAAAACGTGCCATGGAAGGTGTGGCACGTTTTTCAGTTTTTGATAAAGAGTGTTAAGAGTGCAGTGGCTCTGGGCTGTCCGCACTCAGTAGCCACTGCATATAGTGCCCAGGGCCCAGCAGGACAGACATGACCTCCAAGGGCAGGTGCACATCAGAGGCAGAAACACTGCCCAAAAGGAACGTAGTGGGGACCCTGGACCCTCCTGTCTGTACTGCCCCCTCCCAGAGTACCAAGAGGGTAGAAGGAACAGCAGGTGCTGAGGAGCCAGGAGGCAGGTCTGGGATGATGGAGGCCTGGCACAGAGAGTATGACCTCCATCCTGCAGGGAGTGAAGGGGACCCTCACCTGTCCCCGCAGGTGGCTGCTGACACAGAGAGGTTCCTGCTGCCATACTGAGGGTGCATTTCGGTTCAAGATTCAAGTCCCTGAGATCCCAAGATGCTTCAAGTAAATGTTCAGCCCAGACGGCCTATGAATCTTGAAGGAACCCCCAAAGAAGCACAAAGAGATACAGTGAGAGTGAGATCTTCACCCACAGCAGTCGAAGGAGAGCTCATGCATATGCACGAGGGCCCACTCAAAGGCTTTTCCATTAGCCGCGTGGAGAAGCCGTGGCAGGCCTGGGGAATCTACATTCCACCTTAGGTTGCACACAGCTGGGTTCAGGCTGGCACCAGTGCTAATATGCAAACGAGGCCGTATCTGTATTCATCAGGACTCTGGGAAGCCAGGAGGGGCCGGGATCCTTCTCTTCCAGAGCCAGCAAAGACAGGTGGGTGGGGTGTGCCAGGGGGTCTGGCTGGTAGGCCAGGGCTGGTTGAAGAGGCCATTGGACAGCAGAAGCCAAGTCTTTGTCAAATCAGCTTCGGGAGAAACATTCTAAACAGGGGAAACTTGGCCCCCAAAAGGGGCTTGGGGCTGTAGGTTCTTCCAGGAATCCAGCATAATGGCCTCATTTTACTGATGGAAAAACTGAGGCCAAAAGTAGAAATCCGAGAGCCACAACCCGCACTTGTACTTTCTTGTTCATATGCAAACACGGTTGTTTGATTTTTGTTCACACAGGTGCAGACAGATCCAGGAGATCCTTAGACGGCCAGTCACACCCAAGCCCTGAGAGCTGGGGACACTCTGCATGGGGAATGTACCCAAAGGAGCCTGTGGCATAGCCCTACCTTGCAGATGTGTGCAAAGAACAGCTCCTGCTCCACACTCCGCAAACAGCATGACACCACAGGGAATGAGAAACCAAAGGACGCCACAGCATGTGCTGGAGGGCAGCAGCACGGGGAGTGAACCCCGCAAACCGAGCTGGAGCAGGGAATCAGGTGCGGGGCCATTCCCTCAGAGACACAGGGACAGCCGCCTCTGTAGGCCTGCACCTTCTTTGGTTCCACTCAGAGCACTGTTCCTGGATCCCCTCCCCGGATCCCCTACTTTAGGGTTTGGGATGCTGTTTCTCAGGTGGACGCAGTTCCAGTGCATCAAAGTGTATGGCTCTTGAGAAGTCGGCTGAGGGCTGGGGTGGGGCTCAGTGCTGGAGCGCTTCTGTAGCATCGCAAGGCCCTGGGGTTCCATCCCCAGAAATGTGTACACACACACACACACACACACAGTCAACTGAGGCCAAAAAGCAGCTCTCCTTCCACCCCACCCTAATTAGCAAATTGATCAGCAATGCACTATCTACACTAGACCTATGCAACCTTCAAACTAGACCCCTCTTATCTGAACTAGGTTCCTAATTTGTAAAATTCAGTTAACAAGGCCCATTTTGGGGAAGACTAACTGGGATCATGTGAATGAGGACATTTAGCCTCCTACCATATACATGAAGCTAGCTGAAGTTAAAGGCATGTAGAGTAATCTGCTGTAAACTATGAAAACATGAATAAACTCAGGGCACCTGAGAGCCCTGGAGCTCCCAGCCGTGCACCCGAAGAGGGCATACTTGACCTTGGCACCTTGGCTGTGTGACAGTGCTTCCCAGAGCCACTGGCCCTTCCATTCAGATTCGGGGCTGGTTCCAGAAGGAGAGACTCCTGCAAGCCAGACTTCCAAATAAATGTGCTCTCGCCTGGGGCCTAGCCTGTCTGTCCCCCTTCCTGTGTCTTCCCTTCGCCCTTTCAAATGCCAGCTCCATTTGTACCCATCATAGGAGTTACTCTCAAGTCGGCCTGCGCTCGGAAGGACAAACTGTTAAAGCTGAATGTGAATTTGGCACTGCTCTCCCTTGAATTCTCTTAGCAACCAGCTGAAGAAATAAGAATTGGGGCAGTAATACCATATTCGTTTTTTATCAAAATGAATCATAGGCCAAGATTGGTTTCTTGAAATCCCATGAGCTATAGCTTCATCTCCTGGCCCAGCCTAATGCTGCATGTGCTCTGGCCGCACTCACAGGTGTGCCCCGCCTCTCTGCATTTTATCCCACAGCACTGGCTTGGAAAGCGAGGCATTGGAAGACTGGGTAAGCAGCAATGAGTCCTAACAGAAGGGAGGGGCTTTGACAGTGACCACTGAGATCAATAAGGACCTAGCTCCCAGCTACATCCCCATTAGCTGAACTCCCTTTCATAGTTTATGGATAACAATAAGAATTGGCACATCGGCATCTCTTCCCAGCAAAGTGGGACAGACCACAGCAGGTAGCTCCTGTCTCAAGGCCTCTTGGTATTCAATCAGCAATACCTGAGTCCTCCCTTCCTGTCTGCTCAGATCAGGTCAGAGGGTTCGAATCCTGGTTCCACTGCTCCCTAGCTGGTGCCCTTGGACAAATCCCTGACTTTCTCTGAATTCTTCAGCGCCAGGTAATGCCACACCTTCTCAGGGCTGTTAGAGAACTGAGACAGCAACTCAGAAAGTGCTGAGCTGGGCCTCAGGCTGTCAGTGCCCTCCTCCTCTCGACCACCCTCCAACAGTCCTAGCAGAGCAACTGGCTCCCAGGCCTGGAAGGTGCAGGGCTTAGCAAGTGTTGAACTTCTCTGGGTCTCAGCTTCACCAGCTCCAAGATGGGAAACAGCTGTTTCAAAGGACTGAAAGGAGGATGCAATGAGACGGTCTATGAACGGCATTAGGCACCTGTCTGGTACTTGAATCTCAAACGTGCACTGATATCCTGCGGTGGTTCGGGAGCTCCTGGGGCAGGGCTTGGTCCTTTCTTCACTTCGTGAACTCACTGCCAAGTGTCTACTACACCCCCTGCCCTGTGGCTACAGCTGCAAGGCACAGCCACGGCTTTCCAAGCGCTGTTTGGCAAGTGCTTGGAGATGTAGTCTCAGAGTCCTCTGAGACTGGGGGGACTCTGACCAGCCTGCAGGACCATCAGACCCCTCAGAGGAGATGATATGCAAATGGCACCAGTGGGTTGGGTAGTGAGGAGCTGGGCAAGGGCTTCCAAGGATAACCAGGACACTCCATGGCCCACAGGCGGCGGGTGGCCCACTTACTCATTCACCACAGAAGAACTCAGCCAGGCACCAGGACCCAGGGGTGCTGAAGGAGCGAACGGCATACCTGCTGTTCCTGCTGTCCCCCTCCCTCCCTGTGGTTCCAGCTTCCTGGGAAGAGTTGTCCACTCCCTCGAGCACATCCTAACCAGCACAGGGGCGGCCTGAGGAGCCAGGGGCAACAGTGCTGCCATCTTACTGGACACAACTGGCCAGCCAGCCAAGGAAAGCAATGCCAGCCTGGGGACCCACAGCACAGGCTGGGGTCCCAAACACTTCTGCAAAGTGTTTTAGGCTAGGTCACTTAGCAGGAGGGGAAAGGGCACCCACCCCTGCTCTGCTGGTTCTGAGGATGCGGGGGCCAGGAGGATACAGGCCATACTCCCTTTGCCTCTTTCTAGTAAAACTGTCCCAAATTTGTGCTTGTTTCTCCTCTTCCCCTGCTCCTGCCCCGCCCCCAAAACTCTGCTCCCGGCTGAGTCACTGGTGCCAGCCTGTGGTTCAGAGCCACCCCTCTGCCTTCCATGAGGCTGTAAACAGAACCAGTAGTCAGGAGTGGCTACTTCCCTGAATCCTGCAGGTTGTCTTCTAGAGGCTTCCACTTGGGCCACAAGGGGTCAGGGGAAGGGACAGGGGGTAACTATTGGTGGAATGACAGCCTCTCAGCCAAGGGGAGGGCAGACGCCTCTCACTTGGCCTCCAAGGTTTGTGAGCACAGAGCGGAATCCAGCCTGGTCTTCTGAATGGTGGGTGGGGGACTGGGGATCACAGCCTGAAGATGGGTGGGGGCTAGGGCTGAGAGGTGGTGGCAAGGCCATGTAGGGGGGTGACTGCGCAATGAAAAAATGAAGAGGTTTCTGGCCTTACTGAAATAAAGACTCGTACACACTCAGCCCAATGGTGTTGAGCCCACACAGTGACGGCTGTCGGGCTGGGAGGCTCTCTGTGGGAGGACTCTGCAGAGACAGAGACGTGGCCCCACAGGTGTCAAAATAGAAAGGGCACACTGCTCACAGCCTCTTCTGGCTCTACGGACACACCAAAACCAAATGCACTTGTGCATCAGGGATCTGGGCCCATGGCAGCCAGGACTGAAGGGCTATTAGCACAGTGCAGGGGTCCCAGCCAGGTGGCCAGGTAAGTGGAGGAGGGGGGGTAGCAGGGCAGAGGAATAGAGCACAGGCCCGGATGGCATGTGCAAAAGCCCACGCTTGGGCAAGCGCGCTGGCATGCTGGATGGACCCCCGGTCCACTACTACCCCAGGATCTATGGCATCCACCCTCAAGGACTGAGAGGAGCTCTGGGAACACTTGGTTCAAAGCTGGCACTCAAGGTTGGCTTATTCCACATTACAGGGCAGGGCGCTTTGTCTCCAAACATCCAGATCACAGGGAGGTTGGGAAGGCGGGAGAAACCCAGAGCTGCCTCTGGTCACTTCCCTTTTCTCTGCTGGTTTGTAACACCACGAAGAGCTTGGACCAGGTCTTGGTCAGGGTGACCCTTACAACCCTTCAGGGTCGAGCTGTGACCTCTCTCTGATCAACCTCCCTATCACTGCTATCACTTCCAACTATCCCCCACACTAGCCTGGCCACTGCTTTGCACTCGGACCTTACATGTTCCCATCTGCCTTCACGGGCACCCAGCACACCACCTGGAGTGCTGTCCCCAGCTCCTCCAATGCCTCAGCTGTTTCAGAACCATCACCAAATTATCGCTGACTTCCGGCATTTTCAAGGCCACTGGGAAGCTGTAAGCTCCCTCAGCATCCCGGGGTTGCAACTATCACACTGCGCCACGACCCCAGCTCCTGGCTGCCTGTTCCTCTGCCATCTCCCAGCTCCCTGCTGCTTCAGGAAAGGTCATCCCTCTCTCTGGGAACCCTGGGCTTGCACAAGGTGCTATTGCCAGTGTGGCTCCCCACAGGTAGCCAGGCCTCGTCATGACTGCATGTCCTCAAATGCAGCTTCTCACAACTGGGAGTCTGGACAGGTCCAACTCATGGCTGGGCCCACTGCTTCTTAATGACCAGAGTGTGATGGGCTCAGCACAGCAGACCCTCGGTCCAATGAAGCACCATGTTCGTGTTTTCCTCGGCAGCACGAGCACATGGCAGATCAATGACCATTTGTTGAATGAATGACCCCTCATGGGAAGCAGAACTGGGCCTGCTAGGATTACTAGGCTTCCGGAATGTTGTTTCTTGTGAGCAGCTCCAATTTCAACCTAAGCAGTTGCTGCAGTGAGCCTCCACGACGGGCCTCCCCACGTCCATCCAGGGACCCCACCATGCAGCCTGCCTTCCTCTCCACACCTCCCGGGCCAGACAGCTCCACCACCTTTCCTCAAGGCCCCAGCGGCCCTCCAGAGGACAGGCTGCCAGCTTACGGAGGCCCACCAGGATGTTCTGGAGGTTCCACAGACATGACAATTTCTGGGGAAATGATTGATATAAAAATGACTTAGTACAACCTCAGCTATGTATTTTTTAAAAAGGGGTATGAAAGAAATAGAAATGATTTTCATTTCCTTCTATTTAAATTGCTATTTTTCAAGCATTAAAAGAGTCTGTTTCTACTATAACCAGAAAAAAAAAAAATCAACAAATTTAAGGTAGTTTCATATTTGTTTAAAACAATTCAAATAATGATTTACAAAATAGCTTTCACCCACAATCCACATCTTAATATCTACAACTTGAATGGTATTTTATAATATAATGGATGAAGCCCTCTCCCCAAAATTCATTTTTAGATACTTTGATTTTTAAACATGAAGTATGGTTTTCATTCAATTCCTAAAGCATTTCTGCTTTAATTTCTTGTTTTTAGGGGGCTGGGGTTGTGGCTCAGTGGTAGAGCACATGTGAGGCCCTGGGTTTGATCCTTAGCACCACATGAAAATAAATAAAATAAAGGTATCATGTCCAACTACAACTAAAAAAATAAATATTTTAAAAATTTCTTGTTTCTAATGAAAACTTATCAAAATCAATACCTTCAGCAGGTGCAGTGGTGACACTTGTAATACCAACAGCTCAGGAGGCAGAGGCAGGAGTATCACAAAGCCAGCCTTAGCAACTTAGCAAGTTCCTAAGCAACTTGGACCCTGTCTCTAATAAAATACAAAAAGAGACTGAGGATGTGGTTCAGTGGTTAAGTGTCCCTGTATTCAATTCCCAGTACCAAAAAACAAACAAAAAACCCCAATACCTTCCCATGTGAAACAGAGGCAAAGCTCCCCCCACCCCCCCAGCCGAGCAGACTTAAGGCTTTTTTGTTCTATTTCTATATGCTCTACTCTTGAGCAGGTTAAAACTTTCGGGGTTTTTTTTTTTTTTTTTTTTTTTTTTGGTACCAGGGATTGAATTTAGGGGCACTGGACCACTGAGCCACACATTCCCCAGTCCTATTTTGTATTTTATTTAGAGGCAGGGTCTCACTGAGCTGCTTAGCACCTCGCAGTTGCTGAGGCTGGCTTTGAACTCGCGATCCCCTCTTCTCAGCCTCCCCAGCCACTGGGATTACAAGCATGCACCACCACCCCCAGCCAAACTTTTGGCATTTTTGAAGGCACTATCTAGTCTGTTTTAATTGGCTTAAAACATGCTAGGCAAATACTCTACCTCTGAGCAACAACCCCAGCCCTAAAACTACATTTTTAAAAAATCCACATCTTTGGCAAATCTACTGCTAGGTGAATTGGGTGTACGGTCAGTTCACTCCAAACCAGCAAAGGCCTGAACCTTCCAGGACTAATAATACAGTACTCAAGTCTCGCCAAGTGCAGCTGCCCAAAGCCATTCACCATGTTTTTGCAAGCCTTTCCCCCTCAGCTCTAGCAACCACCTATAAGGGCATATGGACAGGAAGGCTGCATTTCATCTGCTGCAAAACTGTGAGCACACACAAAGAACTACCCTGGCCTTCACAATGACAGCATCCAGAGAGACATGAAGGTGCACCACCAGTGGAAAACACAAGGTCATAGTTCAGCATGAAACTTTATTAGAATGAAACAGAACTTGACTAAAATCCAATTTAGTGTGAGTCCTTGGGCAAGATACTTTGCCAAACTAAACCTGCTTCCTCATCTGTAAATGGAGACAGCATTTACGACGTCAATTAGACCTACTGCTAGACACCCAGAGTGGGCTTGCTCATCCGAAGTGGTGCACCGCAGGTGTGTTGGCAGTAAGGCAGAGCAAGCTTCCTGAGGAGGAGTTAGCATGCTTCCATCCCATCTTAATTTTCAAAAAGAAAATAAAAGAGGGCTTTGCCTGACCCACTACTCTTGTTCTGCCCAAATTTCACAGTAGGAAGGTAGCTCTGAGAATTAGCAGGGGTGACTGCCAGATGTTCCTCTGAGGTGAGCAACTTGCCTCTTCTGCCTACTCCTGACAAGTTCAGACTAGGTTTATTCTAACACTTAAAAAAGAATCTAATTCTCTAAACACATTGTCTACTTGCTAATCCACATAAAGTCTCAGCAAGAGAGCTTTGTATAGAGTAGGAAAGTGTTGGACAACTTACCTGTGGTCACTAGGCCCTGAGTGGGGGGAGAGGATCTGTCCTTTCTGAAGGCCAGGACTTTTTCTTCAATCTGCTGGACTAGACCTTCTTATCACTAATCAACCGCTACACCCACTGGCAGAGGCTTCAGAAGCCAAGGCTCAAGACTTCATGAAAACAATTAGCTAACATTATCCAATATTCAAATGATAAATCAAAAGAAATTATCGAACAGTATTACAACATAGCCATAACGTAGAACAATGGGATTTCTCTTTCCAGTTGCGCTGCATGCCACCCCACACCCCACGGCTGGCTCATCTGTGGCTCCTTCTCCCCTCTCCCTCTTCCTCCATCTTTCTTCACTGACATCCTGCAGGAGTCCCCCACATTATCACATCTTCTGCTCCTTGGTTGTCTTTTCCCTTCACTTCCACTATTATCTAGAAAACTTCAAGTGGGGAAACTCTCCAACTACAGATACAAAACTTCCACAACTAGTTGGTGACAGTCTTTGGCCGAGTACAAATAAGACCATCAGGTTGTCCTGTCCAACAAACTTCTCAAGCTCAAATTGCCACTGGTCATTTTGGCTAACTCAACTGAGAAAAAACTAAAACTTTTACACCAGTGAGCGTTGCAGGGTAAACACAAAGAGCATCATGTAATAGTAGAATAGAGCTACCTCACAGCTCCTTGCTTGCATTTGGTCCATACAATAAAGGAATGTGAACCTTAAAGAAGGTGAAAACGGTGCTACACCAAGAGCTGAAAGCAGCTCTGACTTGGAGACCTTCTTGATGGGCAACTTTACTGAACACTGTTTCTACCATGTGCCAAACCTGACAGGGATGATAGAGTGTCTCATAGAATTCAATTCTTACACCAGAAACTAGCCCCCCACACAATGCCATTTGCACCAGTAGTGAGCATCGGCTGTTCCCGGGACCAAGCTTAGACATCTCATCCCCCCTCCCCCCCCCCACGCCATGTCTGGCATGCCTCATATACCAAGGCCAGACTGCTCCTGCCATCTTGTGAATTAAAGAATTTTGCTAAATTGTATGGTTCAACCACTGTAGCACACACCTGTGATCCCAGTGACTCAGGAGGCTGAGGCAGGAGGATTGCAAGCCTGGGCAACTTAGCTGACACCTTCTCTACCAAAAAAAAGGAGCTGAAGATGTAGCTCAGTAGTATAGCGCCCCTGGGCTACACTCCCAGTACACAAAGGAGGAGGGGAATAACAACCAAAAAGAATTAACTTTCATTGTAATCTAACTTCCCCCAGAAGTGTCTAGGCAGACAGAACCTGAAAACATCTGATGAATAAACATGTTCCTTTCTCTAAGATTTTGGCCTCAACTTACCACCCCTCCATTTCAGCTGCATTACCCTTCTAAAAACTTCTATATCGGTAGTTCAAAATTTTAAGCCATTTAAAATCCTTGTGAGATGAAATAAGATTTTTACACTTTCGTGTTTCTAACCTTTTGAGGTATCATCAGCCAAGTCCAAAGTGCTTCACAAAAATACAAAGTCAAAATGGAGCTTTAAAAACAGGGGCATCCTTGCCAACTCACCTTCCTTCCACCTGTCCCAAATGGGTAGATATTATGGTTTGTAGTCTGTGGTGAGAACATCCCATTTCGAAAGCCAATTCTGGAAAAGCGTGGCTGAGGAAATGCTCCTGTGCCAAGGACACCTTCCTCTGGAGAGCTTGGAGGACCAGTGCCAGGCCTCAGAGTGCACACCCTCCCTGCAGCAGTCAATCCCGAGTGCCCCAGCGTATTGCACGGTCCACAGCCAGGGCTTGCTGTAGCCAACACCTACTCTCGAGCCTGGCAGATTTGACTCCTTAAGATTTTAAGGCAGCTACTGTCTAAAATAAATGTTGGCTCTCTACAAAAACTGTAGTCATATTTTCAAAACAAAACTTTTAACTTTACTAAGCCAAATTAGGACGAATTATGAGTGCTTATAAGAATTTGCAAAAGTAATTATTTTACAGTTGGGAAGCGTGTGTCATATTTGCAAATATATTTGTTCTGAGCATCTCGTGAACTTAGGATAAAAATGAGAATTTGAAGCGAGCTCAAATTAAAGGGAGATGTAGTCATCTAATAGTGCAGTGAAGCTTCTAATAGTCTTGGCACAGTGTCCCGGCACGGCCGGTTCTCGGCTGGGGGCGGCTTTCTTGGCTGTGAAGGCAGATCATGCCCTCTGTCACTCACGGGGAGCAGTTCTGCCCAACTGTCTCTTCTCGACAACTTTATCATCAATCTCTTTATTAACAGCTCCACTGCAGTCACAAAACGCAAACAAGGACCAATTCTCATGCCAGATTTCTGGAAATCACACAGCACCAGGCACTACACAGTGTGAAAGTTTGTGAGGAGGGTGTTGTGCCAAGAGACAGACAGCATCCACACGGAGTAAGCACACAGTTGGGACATTTTACATTATTATGTTAAAATACATATACCTACTTCCTTATGCCTAAAATCGGAGAACCCAAATGCCCACCCCTTTGAATATGGAGATGTCAGAGGGGCACAGCAGTGGCAGAGATCACTTTACTCTCTGGAAATAACTTTTGTAATTCTGAACTTACAATTTTACAAAAATTGTATTAGACTCCTTCCAAAAATTTCAAGCTTTAACTATTTTAGGACTACATGACATTATTAGAAAACACACAAGACTGAGATAAATGTCTGTAATGAGTGTTAAGAAACCCCAAAAATTGAAATGTTTGAATTATTCAAGATACATATTTTCAGCAAGAAATCTGTTGGATCAAAAATAACGTCTTATAAATTAATTAAAGGAAATGTTTCTAAAGGCTTGTGAAATATTTTTAAGAGACTGATTTATATAAAATCAGGTCATAATCACACAATATGAACCAAAACCCATCCATGCTAAATTAAAACCAGGCTTATTATGGAGAGTTCAAAGTATTGGGAGGAATGGTACTTGGCCTAGGTTAGACTTCATCACTTTTACTGTTGGCTACATAAAGTCAGGATTTGTCCATAATACTTTCCCTGTAATTGCTTTTGTATTTCAACCTATTATCTAAAAAGAGACATGTATCAAGGGTACAATATTAAGCAGGGTGTGGGTGGTACATGTCTGTAATCCCAGCAACTTGGGGGTCTGAGGCAGGAGGATTGCCAAGTTCAAAGTCAGCTTCAGCAATTTAGGGGGCCCCTGTCTCAATAAAAAGGGGGAGCTGGGGTTATGGCTCAATGGTAGAATGCGCTTACCTGGCACATGTGAGGCCCTGGGTTTGACCCTCAGCATCACATAAATATTGGGTTCATCTACAACTAAATAAATAAAAGGGCTGGGATATAGCTCATTGAACCTGGGAGAACCGGATTCAATTCCTGATACTTACAAAAAGTATTGCTCCATGACTATAAATAAAACATGTGCTGAGGCCTCTTGATTTGCTGAATGTACACTGTTCCAGAACTGCAATTTGCTGTGGCTGTGTGGACTGGGATACCCGTGTTCAGGAGGAAAGGCCCATTGCTAGGACCATTGTTGTGGTAGTGGCAAGCTCTGGCTGCTAGACACACTGTCCATTCCATGACGACAAATGAAACAAGCACAACCTTGGGCTTTCCCTAGCCAACTTTGGGACCAGTGAAGTGTGTGCAGGGTTTAGCATAATCCATTCTCACCACTAAAAAAGAAAACACACAAGACATTAGGCTAGGTTGCACAGAGCATTGTTCAGTATATACAATGTTTTGGGGGCTGGGATTGTGTCTCAGTAGTAGAGCGCTTGCTTAGCACTGGTGAGGTCCTGGGTTCAATCCTCAGAATCACATTAAATAAATAAATAAATAAATAAAAGGTTAAATTCTTAAAAAACAAAAAAACCAAAAAAACCCGGGCTGGGGATGTGGCTCAAGCGGTAGCGCGCTCGCCTGGCATGTGTGCGGCCCAGGTTCGATCCTTAGCACCACATACAAACAAAGATGTGTGTCCGCGGAAAACTAAAAAATAAATATAAACAAATAAATCGTAAAAAAAAAAAAACAAAACCACAAAACAAAGACAAAAACAACAACCCCTCCCGTGTTTTGATTAAAGCACACACACACACACACACACACACACTGTACTTGTCTTTATTTGAATACATTTCTCATCCTACTGGTGAGATGGGATTCAAAGACACTCAAATCAGAGGAAAAGTGATAAATACAGCCGTATTTACATTAAAAATGAGTATTTTGAAAGTTAATGTTTTAAATGGTAGATGGTTAAACTCCATAAATACTGTATCCTTTGTACAAATGATTTTTAGCTACATAAAAATATGAAGTGTAAGGAAGGATAATAGAGAAAAAAAGAGTAATAATTATACTGATGACCTTCCACCCATCTGTGAATTTCTAAACTTGAGAGTGGCCTTAATTCTAACCTTTTCAACAAAGGCGTGTGAATTGGGAGGGGATGAGTAAAGAAAAAATGAACTTTAAAATTCCATGCCTTTCAACAAAATACTTTTGTGGTTTCATCAGCTGCTAGGACGTTCCCAGAATACGGAGACAAAAGCATGTCTCTGAGGAAGAAAAGCAGAGGCAGAAATGATTTCCCAAGTAAGTGAAATCACTTCTAGAATGAAGTACAGTCATTTCTGAAACACATGGGTCAGAAATATTTATGCCATCTTCCTTACCTGGTGCCAATAAAGCTATATGGAATGTAACCAAAATTTTTAAATGGGTAAAAATAGAGAAAGGATGAATTGATCTTATAAACATTAGAAACACAGAATTAAACAGTCCACTTCTCTCCAGTAACAGAAGGTCATGTTTATTACAGAACGTACGTAATACTTCATTTACCAAGTTCAGCATCCATTTGTGATTTTTGGCTTGAAGAAAAGCTAACAGAAGAGGAATAATGTGGAGAACTAAAAAACAAAACAAAACATACAATTCAGGCTAAAAGTTAACTAATTTTCCTTAAACTAATTTTCCTTATTCTTCATTTTTTATTAGACTTAAAATGGGCAAAAGATCCAAAGGATTATTCAACGCCTTTCTAGAAAACAGTTTATCTTCCTACTTAAATGCTTCAAAGTGCACTAATGCTATTTCCAAGGCTCGGTCTACAAATTTGCGTATATTAATTCATATATCAAATACTACATGGAACTGCTGATCATTTATTGCTGTCTTGAATGCTGCTGGAATTAATATTACACTGAGCTTTAAAACATTTTTTTTATGTACAGAAAAAAAAAGAAGCGTTAATTAGAAAAATAAAAACTATTCCAGAGTTTTACCCAGAGTCACAAAACACACAACTTTCAATAGTCATTTTACTAATTCAACAAGATGCATGAAATACAAAAAGGCAGTAAAGCTGACAAAATTCGGAAAGAATAACATTCAGTCCCATGGTTAGTTCTATCAAGGCAAAAGAAGTATAGCAAGCTTAGTTCTAGAAGTGTCAAAATGGAGGCAAAGATAATTTTTACAATGTTTTCCCTCTTGCTGAATAAGCCCAAAAGTTGAATTTTACTTTAATAAAAAATAATCCCACACTGCAGTCATACATATATTGAAAGCATTAGAAATCTGAATCTTAAGAATGCAATGTACACAGCAGTGTGTCCCTTAGAATAATGGATTTTACATTAAGAGATCCATCTCTTCAATCAAAACACTGAAGACAACCATACCCAAGAGCTGACCATCACAAACACAGAGCAGCTCCCTCCTGATGCATCAGTTACGTCTGCAATATCAAGCAATTGGGGGTTTGAGAAAAGCAGTATCTGATTTGGATTTAGTAAAATAAGAAACACATCCTGGCTGGCTGTAGTCTATAATTCTAAATTTACTGAAAAAAAACAACAGTGCCACCTTCTGATGTCAGAGATGAAGTGCTCTGAAGAGGCAGCACAGAGGACACTGTCCACCTGCACAGAATAAACACACAGATGACATATGGTGTCTACAGAGTGACTATTTTAGGACAGGACAGCCGAAAGGGAATTATCAGTAACTACATTCATGCTTTTCCCTCTAAAGATCAATTATATGGAAAAAGAAAAAAAAAAACAAAACACCAAATAGCTGATTATGACATAAAAAAAACAAAGAGTCAAAAGAAATCAGCCAACTTTGGGATTGTGCTGTTTTTTTAAATTTTATTGTGTTTTCAATGGAGAAATACATCATCTGTTTACAAAATAGCTCTTGAAAAATACAAGGAGTACAGATACTATAAAACAAAGCAAACTCCAGTCATGAGACACTACATATATCATGCGAAAGCAACAGTCTGATCTCCAGGTTATGAAAACTAGAATTAAAAAGTCACTACACAGAAAAGGTCCAAGTTTCCAGCCTGGCAAAACTTGGATGCAGTTACATGAAACATTTAATAAACTGAATTTTTTCCCCCAATGTGTAAACAAAATGACAAGACTAAATCTGTGCCTGGCAATATCAATCTAACTCTGAAGCTACAAAACACAGACACCTTGTACACTTCACCTGTTAGTTGACCATCTTTTTTCCTTAGGTGGTGGAAGGGCCAGGTGACTGTGCAGAGCAGAGACGTGGGAAGTGGAAATGTTGTCTACTAGACATTATAAAGTCATGGTGAAAGGAAAGCATCAATTAATGCATAGCCTAAGGGCAAAGACTACACTCCAACTTTGGAAAATTAATTTAGAAGGACAAGGGAAGAGTTTAAGTAATTGCGATTTAACATGAAAAATGCACATGTGATAAGATGGAGCACGACGGAGGATTCATGAAACATGCTCATCAGAAACATCTGTTAGACTGCTCTGTCCAGATAAGAAATCGTAAGCTTATCAACATCCGGCATCCCTCATTCTTCATAAAGATGGATGTTCTGCTGCTCAATTAGGAGAAACTATTCTTTAAAGGAAATTTCTAATCTTTTGATAGAATAAATAAAAATAAAAAAGGAGTACAGGGCTGACTGACTAGATGTCAAGTGCTTGCTAGAAATGATTTTCAAAATGTTTCTGTATGTAAAATTTACTGACAAATTTTGATAAACCAGTTAAAAATAAAAATCAGTTAAAAATCTTGAAGAAAATGCCTTTTTGCCCACATGTTTAAAATTGAAAATCAATTTACTATAGACAGGAACAGGAGAGTTCTGTGGAGCGTACAAAATTCCTCTTATTTAGAGATCGAACAGCCATCCAAGATAGATATGATGTTTCACAGGCGTTACTTTTAGTCAACCTAAAGTTTTAGCCATGGGACCAAAATTTAGTGTTCTGTGCCATGTAGCCACAGGGTCACTGGTTTCATGTCATGGCTTAAGAAAATACTGGCATTTTGGTTTTTGTGAATTAAGCCCTACTTTGTGCATACAAGCAAAAGGAAAAATAGAAAAGAGGGAAGGCTTGAAAAGCTTTTTAAATTTGTTTTGAAGACAACAGATTGAAGGCAAAAGAATACAGAGCTTCAGAGTAAGCTCAAAGAAATGTATTTATTGGCTGATCGCTGATTTGTATGCACTATAAAACAATTCTATAAATAAAACCAATATATCATTTCTTAATCATAACCCCATCAAAACCAAGTATTTCCTCATTATTCTTTCAATGTCAAATGTATGCCCTAGAGTTGACATTTCATTGTTAGGGTCACAGCTACCTCACAGGGACTGAACTGGATGTCCTCCTGCTCTTTCTCTGAAGTATGATGATACACCACTGCACAATGGTATCCAATGTGAAGATTAATGTTAAAGGAAATTCTTCAGGAAAAAACGAAAATCCATCAAGCTGAAAAATCTAAAATTAGTTCTACTTTCTAATAAAAAATACATAAAAGTGCATCATCAGAATAAGGAATTATGCCAGTTTGTATTGCAAATTTTCCAAACAATGCATCAAACATAAACCCAATCCAGATGTCAATTATGAATACAAATATAGCTTGAGGTTTTTTTTTTTTTGTTTGTTTTTTGTTTTCTTCTTTTTTTTTTTTCTTTTCTTATTTAAAGGCAGTAATTTTTTTTGGAAATAGTTAATGCAACTGTTGCTAACACAATAATAATAGTACTCCTGGCTTCACATACTAACCTGGACTTCGGATCAAGTGCTGATTAGCCCAGTAAGGGAGGTCACCAAAAAAACCTAAATCCATTTTCAGTCATGTCTAGTCTTGTACCCTCCATTCTCCTTTTTTAGCATTTGAAGACAACAGGTTGAGTTGGCAGATATTGTTTATGGACCCCTGAGGTTGTTTTTACCGATTCAATCTCAGTTTTATTGAATTCTTGATAACAGGAATAGGATTTGCAGGGAGAGCAGGGATATCAGAAAGGTCTGTACTTGATGTTTTCTGAGAATGAAAGCAAAGAACACATCATCGTTCAATGTACTACAATTTAGCAATGAGATGTACTTTCCACTGCTTTACTTCCTATGTAATGATGGAACCTTATCATAAGAAAGTATTTAAAATGTAATGCTCAGAAATGCTGTCAAAATGCAATACAAATAAACACAACTATTATTATCACATTATTCTATACTCATAGGAATTTTCAAATAAGAATATATTTTTTAAAAAATTTATCAATACATAGGAAACTCAAGTAAATTTCAAATGAAACTCTTAAAAGCATATTCCTCTAAAAATCACCTACTATATAATTATAAGGTAACGTTAGACTGCATTTACTTGTAACACCCACAGCAGTAATATTAACTGGTGCTGGAGCACCCCCATGTGGGAGAATACTTAAAGTTCACCTTACACACAGAAGCCAGCATTCGTCCATAAACTTACTATTTTCTGACACTGTACATTAAAAAATGAAATGCATACTAATGAGCAAAACTTTATCTAAAATTTTAGAAGTCTTTTCTTATTACTTTAAACAGATTAAATCATAAGCCTTTAACATTTGAGAATAGACCAATTATTAAATGTTTTATTCTGAAAAATTCTAAAACATACACAAAAGTAGAGAGCACTACATAATGAACCCTGATGTATTCATTATCCAGCTTATCCAGTGTCAAAGAAAGCCAATCTACCATCCTCCCACTGTTAGTCCCTAGATTATTCTGAAGCAAATCTTAGAAATCCTATCATTTATCTGTAAATATTTCAAGATTTACCTCAAAAGAATAAAAAGACTCATTGGTTAGATATCACCACCTCCCCAGAAATAAGTATATCCCTAATATCAAAAAATAGAAGAATGTGTTTCTTTTTTAAAGTCAACATCATTCGTTTTCTAAGTGCTTTTTCTTTTATTGGTTTTATAAATTTTCGCTAGAAAAAAAATTCTACTCAGAATAATACTTTAAAATGGCTCCTAATTCTATAGAAATGAACTCAATAAGACAAACTATGAAAATATTTCCAGAGAAAGTATCACAGCAAACCAAAAGGCATGTAATCACAATCAATGTATAGTTTAAGCTTGATAAACAAGTCTATGTATCAATATTAAGTATACCTTCTCAGGTTGTTTTTATTTACCTCTCCCAAAAGTTTTTAGATAACAATAAAATTTCAAAACTAAACATAATATGTAGTATATGTGTCTTTAAAGACTCTGGAAATTAACATCCTATAAAAGTACATTTTTAAATGATCACATTAAAACAACTGAACCACAGAGCAAAGCATCATCATGTATCAGTACAGCAACATCCCTTGGCAGCAGCTGTCCTGTTACCTTGTAGAAGTTATTCAGTTTAGTATCTACTTAAAGAAATATTAACTTTGCGTCAGAGTTTGACCTATCTGGGATTGATTCAATTTCAAGGAATTCAAGAGAATAGTTATTTCCCAAGCAAAACGAAGGTTTGCAAATCAATGAAAAAAGACCCCAGATGCCTACGTACGTAAGGAACTGTCACAAGGAAAATTAATAGTACAATTGAAAAAACAATTCTAAAGAAATACAGATTAAATATCAAGTAATTGAAAATCAGTACTGAACACAGAAACACGTTTTAAAATTATTAGTCTTACAAAAAAAAATCTGTTTTTTAGTTCTTTTCTGGTTTAAATTTCACTCTTTGACCTTTACACAAACCTATGAATATGACCAGTGAGGATTTAAGTGATTTATAAGAGACAGAGCTATAGTATCTCCCCCCTACCCCCACCCAAATGAGATGGGATCTACTTCTTGCTCTGTTGCCCAGGCTGGTCTCAACCTGAGGGCTCAAGCCATTCTCCCACCTCAGCCTCCTGAGAAGCTAGGACTACAGGTGCATGCCACTGTGCCCAGCTAGTTATTCTGGCAGCACAAAAGCTCTGTTCCATCACATCCAGTGCCCTGTCTTTAAACTACAATAAACACACCCACAGGCTTACAAGTAATTATTTTCACAAAGATAATTTTAATAGTCTAATATGAATGCCCACTTTAATTCAATATACCAACTAATCTTAAGAACATGAACAAAATTCTCCTTGCTTGTTGCACTTAGTACCTGAGAGGCCAACAGAGAAGCCGCTGTCTGAATAGTTTCTGATTGAGTTGTACTTGTCTCTGTATCAAGTTGTTCCTGTGAGACAAAGAGGATGGGGAGGGGGGAAAAGAGACTTAACAAAGAATAAAAGAACATAACTGGGTTTGGTAGCTAATAAAGAAGACAAACTGGAAAACAGGAGGGATCAAGAGAGAGATGTGACTATATTATAAAATCATTTATTAAGCCTTGTTATAGGTTATTTCATCATTTCAAATGTTCATAAATTTCTATTTGCCTACTTCAATCTTCTGAGGCATGGTTAAAGTATCTCCTGACTTCAAATAGCTCCAACCTGGACAATTTTAAGCAAGCAATTATTGAAGACAGTGGCCTATTAAGAAATGTTGCCCAGGCAATAATTAACACAATATAAACCCAAAGAAAGCTCTTAGCTATGTGCAAAAAAAAAAAAAAAATTCATTATTATTAAATTGTTCTACATCTTTAATTATAAGTAGAAAATATGTCTCTGAATGAGAACTGATTCTACTGTTAGGCAAGGCAAACCATTTGATACTTTTTCAAAGCAGTGCACAAAAGAAAATAATACATGTGTGCATATATAAATGAAAATAAACTTAAATTTTTAAAAAACATGCATGCAAATATAAAACCATGAAATATCAGTTTTCTCCCAAGAATCTGAGAAAGGCAAATAGGATGTAAGAGTAACAATGGAGAACACGCAGCCTTTCTGGGCACAACTTGGCAATGTGTATTCAGAGTTAAAAATCAAAACATACTATTTGCCATAAAAATAAATCTTACACAAGTTTATCCTAAATAAATGGGAATGGGTGGCAGGTATTTATTTAATTTTAGTCAATGCTACAGCAAGAAAGTTCAACTTTTTTTTAATGGAAACAAGTGCTAATGACAGGAAACTAGTTGAATAAAATAAGGCAATAAATAGCCTTCCATGCAGTCATAATGATAATTTTGTAGCTTTTTAGTAACAATGACATGAATATGTTTTCTTGATTTACAAAATGAATTAAAATTAGAAAGCAAAAGGCATTGGTTGGTATATGCTTACATGAGGGCACATGCAAAATCTAGAAAGATGCCAAAAGAACACTTGTTAAATATTGATCATGGGAAACTGAATGGGAATTTGGGGAAAGGAGGAAACTTTCTAATTTTTCTGTAACAAATGGGAATAACATTAATAGCCTTCAGAATTTTTCAACTTCTGAAGAAATAACATTCCAAGTTTTTAATGTTTGGAAAAAAACAAACTCTCCACCCTACCTACTTCATCAAAGTCTCATGTACCCCAGGTTCTAGCCAAAATCTTCTGTCAAAAACAAGTCCTCTGTACTACACTCTTAAACCAATAGTGAGATGGCTTTCTAATGGAAGACAGCCCCAAATCCTATACATCACCCAAGGACCATTTCAAATTCTTCCATGAAGCCTTTTACTATCTCTGGGGTCCAAAATCAGTACCTTACTCCTCTTGACCCTTCGCCCCCAGCCCTCAATTACTCTAATTTTCTTTAATAATATAATTACTTACATCTACCTGCATGTCTCACTCACCATTATATTCCCTTTAGCTTTAGGCATTAATTAACATTAAAAAGAACAAATACTCCACTAAAAACAATACTGGAAAAAAAAACTAGCACAAAATATAATACATTATTCTACAGACATTTCTATCACATCTTCTGTACTCTTAATTGTGTATGTATTCTAAAGGCTAAATTAATATACCTTTGTTTCTGTTTTATCATGTCCACTCAAAGCAAGACAGTTAGCATCTTCGCTTGTTTCATCCTGTTTTTAAAAAAAAAAGCTTTATTCTCTAAAATGAAAAAAATTTAGATTATTTGCCAATCAATGCTTCAATTTGTTATTTTTCCAAAACTATAAAATAATCAACCTATAGCCTTAAAATAGATCGAGGACTCTCTATGAAAAGGATTCTTTGAGATTAATTAATTTAATGTGGCTTCAGTAGTAAACACTAAAATTTTTTAAAAGCATGAGGAAAACTGTTTTTGCAGATAATCACCATCTAAAGTACATTCCCCAAACCACTAAATTTCTAAAATATTTTTTGTAAGGAAAGAAAAAGCTAGTTAATCAAACAAGTTTAAGAAGGTGGAGTACTGTCCTTCCAGCTGGAGGAAACTCACACATGTGTGATCACGTAAAATGTTTATGAAATCCTGAAGAAAACCACATCAACTTTCCTCTTCCCGCTTTCCTTGAAAGGACGATTAACATCACAAAGAATGCAAAGTTTAAAATCAACATGCCCTCCTTGAGTCTTAAAAACTGTATTGAGACTATTTTATCAGTTGTGTTTACTGAACAGAAAATTTTATTTTTTAAAATATTTTTTAGTTGTAGATGGACACAATATCTTTGTATTTATTTTCATGTGGTGATGAGGATCAAACCTAGTGTCTCATGCATGCTAGGCAAGCGCTCTACCACTGAGCCACAACCACAGCCCCTAATTTTACATCACAGCTTTTAAAAAAAGACATAGAAACCATAGGCTAAATTATAGATTAAAAGAGATTTAATACAAAAAAAAAAAAAACCCACTAATTTTAATAAAAACATCAGTTGCGTTCTGCAAATAATTTTGAAAATACAGATTTATGTCACAAATTCTGCAAACATGAACACTGAATATGTGACACTATAAAATTACATTAGTGATAAATGTACTGTAGTATGTTTTTTGAAGTATTTAATTTTTAGATACACACCGAAATATTTCAGGCTGAAACAATATGCCTAGAGTTTTCTTCAAAACAATGGAGAAGGGAGTGAGATAGTACCCACATACCAAAAAGGCTGGCTGGGAGTTGAATGCTGAAGATAGGTGATGCAAATAGCAAAGCTCATTATACTTTTGTACGTGTTTGAAATGTCCCCTCACAAAAGAAGTTTTTATAATATAGACAGCCTAATTTACCCATACAATCCAGACGAAAGAGCAAACTTTTCTTCTAATTTTACTTTACATTATCATTTCTATGTACTGAAAAAACTTCAGGATATGATACTTCTTCAACTGCAGCACCATGAGATTTTGGGCTCAATTCTAATCCTGCCTCTGACTAAAATTAGCTTTATATCTGGAAAAGCCAATGAGCCTCAAGTTCCTCTGCTAGGAAATGCAGTAAGCTTATGAAATAAACTAAGATCATTTCTTTACCTTAAAATTCTATATTTGTTAATCAACTCCATGGAGATACTATAAGCAAAATCCTAAGAAAATTATGTAACAAAAATATTACATGGGGGAAAAGAAAGGGAGAATCTGTATTTTAAAGGCTAACTTAAGGGGCTGGTATTGTAGCTCAGTTGTAGAGTACTTGCCTAGCATGTAAGAGGCACTGGGTTCGATCCTCAGCCCCACAATAAAGATATTGTGTCCACCTACAACTAAAACAGCTATTTTAAAAAAATTTTAAGAAATAAAGAATAACTTAAAAAACATCAAATAATTTTAACACAGGAATCTTATTTAGTTCCATATTTAACAGAGACTATTAAAAAAATCAAGATGATCAAAGACATTGAACAGTCACCAGATAGATATCTGATGATATTAATGAACTATTAGTTTTGGAAGAGTGACTCATTTTGTTTATGCATTCTTTTATAAATGCATGACATAAAAAATTCTATTGAATGATACCTGTCAGACTTTTGATTCTAAATAATTCAAGGACATAGGGGGAAATGCAAATGTCTAACAGAAATGAGGGTACAGAGATTGGCTAAGCATTCATTATAACTGTAACTATGTAATAGGTATATTAAGTGAGCGTTACTTTCATATATATTTTAAATTTTCCATACTAAATTTAAAATTTTTATATTCCTACGGCTTCTCTACACTTTACAAGAAACATGATCATTATTCTACCAATAGAAGTCCTAACAAAATTACAAACATTGTGCCGGTATACATTTATTTACTAACAGCTCCTTGGGTGCCACTTATAACATTAAGGAAACCAAATGTTTAGTCTAGAGTTACACTTATCCTTTACTAGGGTATAAAGAAACTTGCATTCTGAAATGCTCTGACAACTCCAAACAGCATGAATAGGCAGAATGTGTAATTTACACCAAACTAGTACATGAAATCCTGAAGAACACAACATCAACTTTCCTCTTAGGTTGCTTCACAACACAATCATGTGGTAGAGAGGCTTCTAATAAGATTCCTAGGCCTGATTCCTTCAATGGTTCTCATTCAAAGTTATCTGGAAGAGGCCTTAAAATCTCTACTTAAGGGGCTGGGGCTGTAGCTCAATGGCAGAGTGCTTGCCTATCATGTGTGAGGCACTGGGTTTCATCCTCAGTACCACATTTAAAAAAAAAAGAAAAACCCCGAAAAAGTAATTTAACAATGAAAATCATTGTCTTACTAGTGACAAAATGCACAATATTCATTTTTAGTTGATCACTTGTCTTGAAATGTCTATTTCAAGACAAGGGTCAATTAGAAACAATTAAATTTTCACTATTACCAATCAAAACACAAAACACATGAGAAACCCAGATTCTTTTTTTCCAAAGAAATCCTTTCAATTAAAAAAACATGTGACACACACACACACATACACACACACATGTGCAGATAGATAAATATATCACAGTGAAATTGATAATTTTATCCTATCATCTCCAGGGCAATGGTGAATGCCTCACTAATATGAAAAGATGAGAGTAGCTCAAGAGAGATGAAATTGTTTAACAAGACAACTTCTATTGTCTTGTTACAATAGAAGGGGTTAAGGGTGGAGCTCAGTGGTAAAGGGCTTGCTTAGCATAACTAATGCCCTGGGTGTAGTCCCCACCAATGCAAAAATAAAAATAAAAAATGGAAATAAAAGACTGTTGGGGCAGGCCACAAAATGGCTGTAGTTAGGCTCCCAGGCAGACACTTTCAAAAGGCTTTGTTAATGTTTTAGTGTGTAGTCAGGGCTGGGAACTAGCTATGTTATGGTTAGTCAAGGCCAGAAACACTGTGATTTCACGGATAGACATTAACTTCTGAACATGTACCTCCCTACCCACGTGTAAGCTGTTGGTAGTGTACCTGCTGTATCTTACATATAAAAAAAAGCCTATGGAAATGGGCTAAAAAGGGCCTAAAATGGAACTGGCTGAGAACTGGAGACGAAGCTGGGAGCCAGCTAATGGCTGTGCCACCACTGAATAAAACATGTCTACTGTCTTAACTGTCTTCTTTCACCTGTTGAACCCTGAATCTGTTTCTTGAGTCAGAGCCCCTGCAGAACAAAGACTCACCAAATCAATATGCACATTTGAGAATGCAATAAAGTAAGCCAACTATAGTTGTTATTTTTAAAATAGAAAAAATAATTAATGTTAAAAAGCTTCCTGAAGGTTGTAGGAAGTAATCATTCAAGGCTGCAAAACTAATCTGACTTTGCAACTTTGCTCTATTATTAAATAAGAAGCACCTGAGGACTGGTGGTGTAGCCTAAAGCATGCACAAGGTTCAAGCTCCATACAACTGCCCCAAGAGGCCATGAAGAAATGAGTACAAATAAGAGAGAATAATAAATGAAGATAACATGTAATTCTGTGTTACAAACTACATACATGCTTAAAAAGTTTCATGGACTGGGGATTATAGCTCAGTGGTAGAGGGCTTGCCTGTCATTTGTGAAGAGAGGCCCTGAATGCAATTCACAACACAGGGCTCTCCTTACCCCGACCCCTGCCCCAAAGTCCAGGCTTATACAGAAGAGATAGTTACTAATGAGAAGGAAATGGTGAAGAGAAATTGTAGCACTAAACCACTACAGACACACCAAACGTTTTTTCAAAACTTCAGAACTCATTTTTGGCTAACAAATGATTTTCTTCCACTGCATTTAAGAACAGGCAACCTTGTGTTGCCACAGCTAACTAACATGTACATGTCTGCATGTGTGTGGATTTAGGGGTGTATGTGTGTGTGAGAACAGATAGATATACCTCTTCTGTTTTGGTTTTCTTGGGACTCTCTTCTTTATGAGGTGACGATGTCCTCTTGACTCCTACTATAGGATTAGGTATTTTTGTTGTTGCATTTCCTGAAGGTCTAGGTGGTGGGTTTACCAGACGTGTTGAGGAAACAACTCTGGAGACCGTAGGCTTTGGTGGTGGAGAAATGGCTGGTTGTGTGGCAGTTTGAGGAATGCTTTCACTTGATGTACCTAAACAGTAAATACATGAATACATAGAAATTAAAATAATAACATGAACATAAAGTTCAGGGAAAGCTTTTATTTCTCAGAATTTGATTTCATAAATAACTTTACCTACAAGTAATAAAATAACATTTAAAACCTGAATTCAAACGATTTAATCAACAAACTCATTTTTCTAAAATGAAGACTAAAACTAATTATAATGTTAAAATTCTCAAACTTGTCAAATCAATCTCCTTACCCCCTGAGCTTTCACTGGAATTTACTTGTGGCGTAGAAACTTCAGTAGCCTGTATGTTGGTCACAGATGCTGCTGTCACAGCTGGAGCAGGACTGTTTCTGCTAAACAAACAAACAAAAAATTGAATATTAAATATTCTATAAAGCAATACTGACCAACAGACTTTTGTGGAACAACAGAAATGTTCTTTTATTTATGCTATTTAACACTGTTGCCACTACAAACATGTGGCCATTCTACCCTTCAAATATAGTTAGTGAAAACTGAATACTTAATGTTATTTCTCTAATATTAAATATTAGTTAAATTTAACACCACATAAAGATAGTAACTACCACAGTGGATGAAATAGTTAAAAGATCTGTTCTTAAGTGATGTGGATGCATCAGGTGCTATTAAAAATAGAACAGGAAAATGGTCTGAGAAACAGAAATAAATTTCTGCACATAAAATCTAAGGGTACACATAACCCTAAAAGCCCATCCAGTGGCCAAGTTAGCAACAAAGACTCTCAAGTAACAAGAGGCTATTTTAATATTTTACTTTAGAAATAAGTGATTTTAAACCCTCCTTGTGCCTCCTCAAAATTCTCTCTGGTGTTTCCTCTGTTTTCACAGGCCAGTCTTGGCAAATGACCTATTTCTGAACTCACAACCAAAGCCATCAACAATAAGGAATTAACCAAAATTTCAAGTACAAATATGAGACATACCTGCTTCTATCATAACCCCTCTTCTTTCCTATTCAATGAGATTATATTCATTGTCTCATAATTTATCAAAGCCCAATCCATTCTTCTACATTCTGGACCCCAGTAACTCTTAGAAGTAAAGGAAACTCACCACTTCTTTATTCTCCTATATCCACTTTTCTGTCTCTAGTAATTATCATAAGGACATTTAAATAAGCTAAAGTTTTTACTCTCTCCTGAAAGAAAAATAAAAGCAAAAAATGCTCTGGTTACCTACTCTCCCTCGGCCATAGCTCACATCCTGAAGCTGAGGAATTATGGAGCCATGAGGACAAGGTGGGCAACACTTGGAGCACTTTTTGGGGGAGGGGTTTCTGGTATTTACATGGAACCATAGAGCAGTCGACTTTTTTAAGCTATGGAGCTTACAGTGGCGTGTGACGGCACACACCTATAATCCCACAGCTACTCTGGAGGCTGAGGCAGGAGAATCCCAAGCTCAGGACAGGCTAGGCAATTTAGCAAGACCCTGTCTCAAAATAAAACTTTAAGAAAGGGCTGGGGGATGTAGTTCAGCAGTAGAACACTTGCCTAGCATTCCCAAGGCCTTGGGTTTGATTCTCAGCACTGAAGAAACAAAAAAATTTTGGTGTTTATGAGGATATGTAAGTAAATGGAATTAACAGAAAAGGTAAAACCACTTCCAGAGAGATAAAGGACTGAAAATAGAGCCCTGAAGGGGATATTAAATGACTAAAAATTTTATTTTCAGACCTGGGGAGTGTTACCTAGGATGTTCAAAAGTCCTGAAGTTCAATCCCCAGTATTACCTACCAAAAATAAATTTTTACTTTCAGAAGGAATTTAATATTACTTTAAGAAACTAAACTGCAAGACCGAATTTGTGAATTCATATACTTGCACTAAACTCAAATTATACAAGATTCTTATTTTAAATATTTGCTTCTTCACCCCTCACCAAAAAAAAAAAACTTAAAATAATGTAAGTATGAAAGTTAATGCTCTAACAAAATGAAATTTGTTTTATAACTCCAAAATTTGTAAGACATGTTCAGGGTTGAAGTCTTCAGATTATATGAGATTAGCTTAAGCTTTTAAAAACATGCTACCAAGTCAAAATGAAAAAAACACCATGAACTCATCTGTGCATAGGCATTTTCTATTTTACATTTTTTCAGAAATCTTCCCCAAACTGCACCTCTGCCATTGACTGCATATTAACTGACCCTCCAACTTTTAAGGTTTCAAGTTTGTCAACTTATTAAACATAAATATGGCTTTACTGTGTTCTAATTTTCACTACCACAGATATGTTCTTCTTTCAAAATATTTTAACCGTTTTAGAAGAAGTAGCTCTTCTTAAAAAGGTTTTTCTATCTGAAACCACTCTATGCTGGACCTTTACCCTCTTCAGAAGTTCACAAACGGATTCACAGAAAAGCTCTCCTGTTCCAAATAAGCAGCTCTAGGATAGACCTTTTGTCTATTCTCCTTAGCATACCATATAGCATCCTCTATCAGTAGCTATCTAAATATATAAATCTAGAAGGATGAAGGTGCTAATATTCATTCATAAATCAAAGACATACCAGCTCCAAAAATGAAATACAAATATACGCTAGGTCAAAACTAAAAACTGTCTCAGAACTAGGGAGTTAAACTGCTATTTTTTAAAAATTAAGGAGTAAACATTAACAGATTACTATAATGCCACAAGAGAATATATTTTAATGTGTTCAGCAAACAGCTAATCTTTCCACTTCTACTTCCCTTGTTTCCTTACCCCTGAGAGCTGCCAGAACTGTTCAATGGACTGGTCTTCATAGCACTAGTAGGTGAAGGCACAGACATGCTGTTATCACTGTCCATAGACAAGTCAAGGCTGCTGTCATTCAGAGCTGATAATTTGACACCTTCTGTTGAATGCTGCAATCAACAAAATATTTAATTAAATACATCTTTATTTCACCCAGATCTTTGAAACATGAAAACTCTTAACTGAAATACTTTCTACTAAAAAGCATAAAGCAGCTAAGTCTGTAGAACTCTTAAGTGTCGTGCCGAATATAAAAGGCAAAGATATGGAACTTATATATGTCTTGATTGAACTATAGTTCCATGTGAAAAAAGAGGGGAAAGGAATGCTACATTAAGCATGTATACTAAGACCTAATGCAACTTAAACCACTATAATATGAAAATACATCAATTTTGAATCAGGGGACTATAAATATGAGGAAACACACAATGGGGGAAAATGTCTTAATAAATATGATATTAGCAACGACTATCTGGCTAGTGGATTTAAAGTGATTTTTCTTTTCTTTTTTTTTTTTTTGTTTTGCAGTACTGGAGATTTAATTGAGGACAAGCAAGGGCGCTACCCCTAGCCCTTCTATTTTATTTTGATACAGGATCTCACTAAGGTGCCCAGGTTGGCCTTTAACTATTCGATCATACTGCCTCAACCTCCAGGATAGCCAAAGTTACAGGCAAATGCCAGGCTGGCTAAAGAGGTTGGGTTAAAATAATTAATTTTAAAAAAGTGTGTGTATATATATGTGTTTATATGTATATAAAATAAAATACCTATAGGTATATATAGATATAAAATATTTTTAGTTTTAGATGGACACAATACCTTCATTTCTTTTTTTCTGTTTTGTTTTTTGTTTTTTTGTGGTGCTAGGGATTGAACCCAAGGCCTTGTGCATGCTAGGCAAGCATTCTACCAACTGACCAATATACCCAGCCTGTTATTATTTAGTGTTTAATAAGTATCTTTATTTTTATGTGGTGCTGAGGATCAAACCCAGTGCCTCTCGCATGTGAGGCAAGCGTAGTTCCTCTGAGCCACAATCCCAGCCACTATTATATAGTTTTTTTATGTGGTATTGGAGAATGAACCCAGTGTCTCACCTGTGGGGGCAAGTACTCTACCACTAAGCTACAAGCCCAGTCCTGGTTTTTTGTTTCTTAAGATAGGGTTTCACTATGTTGCTCAGGTTGGCCTTGAAATCCTGGACTCAACAGAGCCTCCTGCTTCAGCCTCTCAGTAGTTGGGACTATTGGCATATATACAACCTCACATGATACAATTTATTGATTTCTAATTATTCCATAATGAACATAAAAAGTACACAATTCAAACAAAAAAAATCCAGTATAATTTACTGTCATTCACTATTTATTAAAAAAAAAAGAACCTTCTAAAAACAAAAGAGTTCAGCTGCTGTAATTGTAATTTAGATTTTGATATGGTATATTTACTTTTGTATGTAAACTGTCCTGAGAAAAATAAAAGCAAAATTAATTTTCTGAAAACTAAACCCAGTAACCACATATAGAACCCCAATGTTGGTTCTGCTTCTTAAAAAAAAAAAAAAATCAAATCAAACAAAATCCCTCTAAAATAGATAATGTGGGAAAAAAGCAAAACTAAAAACAATTTTATGGGATTAAAGTTGATTTCCTAAGTGGCAAAGTTTTAAGTATTGCTAACAAAGCTTATTCATTAGGCTAGTTCACTCAGCTTCATTTAACCTCAGTGTTCACTTATCTACAGGATTTTTTTTTTTTTTAATACAGTGCTGGGATCAAACTCAAGGCTTCATGCACACCAGGCAAGTCTCACCAGTAAGCTATACACTCTGCCCCCAAAGAAACATTCTAATGAAAATAACTTACACTGTTGACAAAAACCAAAACCAAATATATGTATGTGGGTATGTATGCATGCTCTGCTCCTCAGTTCCCCAAATGACAAGACATTCTAATCTTTGATTTATTACTAAGAAAACGACTTACATAAATAAGTAAAAATGGGTCAAATGGGGAAATCAAGATCTTATGAGAGTAATGCCTTTTGCTTATAAAACCAATTGTAAAACAAAAATATCCATTATTCTAAATGAGTATATTTCCATTCAAAGATACTCCCAACCTTACTCTACCAGACAAGAGAAAGATTTGTTCAGTAAATAAATTATATTCAATTCCATATAGTTACCTGCCTGACTAGGTGACCACACACATGGTAAACCACCACAGGATAATTTGTGAAAGTGAATATTTTAAGTGGCTGGTCTGACAAAAAACAGTATTAAGTTACTTTTCATTGCGTCTGTGTTTACATCAAGTGTGGTGGCAAAACACCTCAAAATCAAATAATCATAAATATTCCATCAAAATTTTCTAATAAAAGATAAATAAGACAAGAGGATACTACAGAATGAATACATGTATACATGTCAGTCAGATCTAGATTTAATTCACATTTTATACAACATGAAAAGTTATGTTGCATAAAGAGACAAGTTTCTTAACCACTCCATTTCTTCTATAAGAGACAATACCTAGGAGTTGCTGGAACAGTAAATACAGAAAAAGACTGGTATAGTGCTTTGTAAACAGAGATTAATAAAAAGAAGCTATTAGAGTCCAATGTAACCATTAAAGAATTCAATACTCCCAGATACTTATAAAAACAAGAAAGTGCTACTTTAATAAAGGAAATTAGTAAAAATCTAAATGAATTTATAAACAGGATGGGTTTAATCAAACTATAGTCATACAAAGAAATGTTAAGGAGCCACTAAAAAATAATTTGGGTGGATGGTCACAATATACTAAGCTCAAAACAAGGCAGATCATAAAACGGTAAGTTTCATCAAAAAAACTGAAAAATATACATTACATAGGATAACATGTATAATGAATAATATCTGTAGAAATAAACTGTTAAGAGCAGTTATTGCAAGGTAAATTGTAAACACTTAACTTCATTTGTAAACAAATAAGTTAGTGATCATAATTCTTTGTTAAATAGTTCTAGAGAAATACTATATAAAAACATAATAAAAATAAAACATCCAAAAATTCTCGTAACTATATACTAGTTGTTCCAAATATACTGTTATCATTTAACAGTAAGTTTAAAAACTAGTATGAATCTAGGATACCAGACAATCTAATTAACCCTTATTATAAATATTTTAATAAAAGGAATAGTAGGCTATTTATATTCATTTCAGAAAACAAAATATACATATTCAAACATAATAAATTTACATTCAAGTACAATTTAATTCATTAATTATATAATATCAGGGCTGGGTAGAGCACCTGCTATATGCATGAGGCCCCCGAGTTTGATCCCCAGCACTATAAAAGAAAAAAATAATAATACAATCTCAAAGAACAATTAGAAGACAAATGTTCTTCCTGACAATATAAAACTAAAATTGCTTAGCAATACATGCATATTTTTGTCACTTTCTAGATTAGGTAATTCATGGTACAAATAGATTAAGAGAATGTTTGCAGTGCTGGGGAGAGACAAGCAGTTTATAAAAGTAACATCAAAGGCTGGGAGTACAGTTCAGTCACAGTGTACATGCGCAGTAAGCATGGGACCCTGGGTTGATGCCCAGCACTGAGAAGAATATAAAGAAAAAGTAACATAATATTTTAATTCCAGAATTTAATTTTAGATTTCTTCCTCCCTGTCAAAATTTATATACCTATCCCTACATTATAAATGATGATGGTGATGATAATAACAAGTCAATATGAGCATTTACTGTGTGGCTGGCACTAGTCTAAGCCACTTTTTACACCAATTGATTTAATTCTCATGAAATACCAAATGAGACAGGTAAAAGTATTAACCTGATTTTAGTAATGAGAAAAATCAAGAACAGGTGCTTGTCATATAACATGCCAAAGTGTCACAGATGGGAAGCAATACAGCCTGAATTTGAACCAAGGAGTCTGTTACACATTTCTTAGGCTTAAATTCAATGAATGCCTTTTACCTTAACATGCTCTAGGTTTTTTTTATTTTCTATTTCTCTTCCCTACAAGGGATTGAAACCAAGGGTGATTAATCATGGGGCCAAGTCCCCAGCCTTTTAATTTTGAGATACAGCCTTGAACGTCAATCCTCCTGTCTCTGCCTCCCAAACTGCCGGGATCATAAGCATAACCCACTATGTCCCAGCTTAGTCTGTTTTAAGAAACAAAATATTTTAAAGTTCAAGTCTTTTGTATATTAACTATACTGTTCTCCTCCCAACCCCAGATGCAGATAAACAACTATTACCATGAATACGAAGATGGTCATCATTCTCTAACATACACTTTTGTTTTGTATTCATCTCCTAAATGTTGCTTTACAAATTCTTAAACTTGTAAACATTACATCACAGTAGCATGCTGTACAGATTCATCTGCATCCTTTTTATTAACATGTGATTCTCCATATCATTTATTTTCACTGCAGTGAAACTATAAGTGATTCCACTGTAGAAATGAGCCATCTTTTTTTTCCCTTTGGCACCCAGGATCGAACCCAAGAGCACTTAACCAGTAAGGACATTCCAACCTTTTTTTATATTTTTATGTAAAGACAGAGTCTCGATAAGTTGTTTAGAGCGTCACAAAGTTGCTGAGGCTGATTTTGATCTCGAAATCCTCCTGCCTCACCCTCCAAGCTGCCAAGATTATAGGCGTGCACCATCACACCTGGTAAGCCATCTATTTTTGGAACCACTTTAAAAAAAAATAAAATTGTTATCATGCTTGTTATCTAAAATTCTAAAATACGTGCTATAAGTCCAAAGAAGGAAAAAAATGGCTCCAAGTTAGTCAAAAGGAAAAATAAACCCCACAACATACTGCAAAAATTTAACCTCTGGTGGTATGATCTCCTTTATAACCAATAACTTATAATTTTTAAGTAATATACATGTACTTTTATTGTTCTACACTTACCAAAATAAAAATATACAATTTCTTGCTTCCCATTAAATAAATAGATTGAGCAAGTGCTGCGGGAAAAAAATACAATTTCTTAGTCCACATAACTTGACTAATTTAACATGGTTCACTTTAAAAGAAAAGGAATTGAGACACTGATGTAGGACTTTAAATGGATAATAAAAGACTTTATAAAAGAAGAGAATCTGGATGTATAAAAATAAGAATATGCAGCATTACCACTTATCTCTCTGAAGTCTGAGGCAAGTGTATCCAAGAAAACTGATTTGAGTAAGATTTCACATGAATGGAGTTGCTCCACATTAACAGATTTTTTTTTTTAATGCTGTCACCTATTTCAAATATGATCTATTAACTACATCTAAATTCTGAAATACTTTCAGGCTGGATGCACAAAACATTATGTTAGTAATGCTGTTGTAAGTACTTTCTAAATTTACCTTTTTCTTTTTCTGAAGCACATGATTAGGTAGTAGTTGATGGAGTTGCTTTCTTTTTACATGCATTGCAGCAATTTTCATATCCACCTCAAACATCTTGCTGTTTATTGCTTGCCTATAAACTACACAATTAGAAATTGTTACAAGAAACAGAAACATTTTTTTTAAAGTCAGGTTTAAACTCACTCAGGGGAAAGTATTCTAAGTAGGAATCTTTTTTCCCATCAATACTGCATGTGTATAAAATTATCAGATCAAGACCTGTCCCTAATCTGACAAAATTCATTGTCCAGGAAAATTCTTTTCTGTAAGGTACACATAATGAATAAAAGCACTAAGTACATTAAATCTTCCAGCATAGTAACTCTTTTAAGAAAACACCAGAATTGAAGAAAAAAAACCCATACCCTTTTGCTACCAGTATAATTAAATTTTCACTCTCAGTATGTAACCCACGCAACAAAATAAAAGTCAAACTTATTAAACTATTTTCTTTGTTAAATGGTTCCAAGGTAAGATACTTTACAAGAATCTGCAAGATAAAATTTTAAGTAATGACATGTTTTTTATTATAAAAATAAATCAATAACAGGTCACAGATATAAAAAGAAAATGCTACAAAGAAATAAATCCAAATTATTTAGGTCCTAGGGCCACAGAATAATCAAAATATTTAGTAAGTCATATGACAAATACTCATTAAGCATCTATACTGAGACCTCACTCACAATGTTGCACACACTGGAGATAACAGTAAAGAAAGGAGACCAAAAGAGAATCAGAGTCAACATGCTACAGGTGTAGGGAATAAACAGGAAATATGTAAGATATATTTTGTGCCTGGTGGACGTAAGTACTATGTAGAAAAACTGAACAAGGAACAGGACAGGATGCTGAGCCTGGAAACTTAGTAACATTGACTGAAGATTAAGAGTACCTAGTAGAATGGCATTTCAGGGAAAGCAAACATCACAAACCACATTCCCTGAGCAGGAGAACATGCATAGAATGTTCCAGGAATAACAAAAAAGACAAAAGGAAAAGAGGAGAAGTGGAACTCCATAATCCCTCCTCTGCAAATAACTCCCAACACAGAAGGCTTTCTTTCTAAAGACTGACATCAAAACTCATCTAGAAACAAACTCTAATCTTAACTCTTTATAGCTACTTGGCCTTTATTTTTGCTAATGTGAATAGCAATGGTTCCCTGCAAAATGTTGTGATTACCAAGTGCTCCAGGCTGCTGGGATCTTATGCAATGATTTTATTACTTTTGTGGACCCAGACAAATGGACAAAGGATTATGAACTTATAATAGAAGATGAGGTCAAAAAAGAGGAATAATGAGAAGATCGCATAATTTACGAACATCAGTTTAGGACTTAAGACTTAATTCTGCATGACATTGGTGGCCAGGCAACACATGATTCTGTCTTAAAAATACCATTTGAGCGCTAAATGAAAATAGTAAGGTGGGCAAGGCAGAACAAAAAAGCTGAGGCAAGGGTAGTAATCCTACAGAGCAATAGCTGCAGCTTGAACTAGCAGTAAGTACTAGAAAAAGCAGTAAGTAGCAGGATTCTTCATGTATTCTGAAAGAATCATCAAAAAACTAAGTAGAGGGGCTGGAGATGTGGCTCAACCGGTAGCGCGCTCGCCTGGCATGCATGTGGCCCGGGTTTGATCCTCAGCACCACATACAAACAAAGATGTTGTGTCCGCCAAATAAATAAATAATTAAATATAATTAAAAAAAAAAACTAAGTAGAGGAAAAAGAGGCATCAGATGTCTCCAATGTCTTGAAAAAAAAGCTGGGAGGAATTAAGGATGAAAATCTGCCATGAACATGTTAATTTGTTATTAAAAAAAACATTACATTAAAAATTTTCAATAACAGAAGTAAGTATTCCCTTTTATAAACACCCAAAAGATCCTTGAAACCTAGTTGATTCATTAAGATCTTTAATAAACAGCTTAATTTGAATGCAATGTACAAAATAAATTTACTAATTCAAGCATGTGTGCATACCTTGTTTTTTCACAAACAGATTAGGTGGGCATCAAAACTTTTACTTTTACTTTTACTGGCAGGAGGAGGAATAATGTCCTACAAATGACATCTTAAAACCATCTAGGGATGTTTTCATTTTGTCACAGTGATTAAGTTACATCCTTTAATGTAGACTGTTCCACCCAGAGAACTGTAACATGTTACATCACCATTTCTAAAGATGGAAATCTACTAATTATTTGAATCAAGAAAGTGATTCAGTTTTACTTAAAAAAAAAAAAAGTTTTTTAACACGTAACTGCTTACAGCACAACCACTATGTATACCAAAAATTAGATCACTGGGTTAATAAGCATATAGCCCAGGGGCAGAGTGCATGACTAGCATGCATAAGGCCCTGGGTTCAACCCAAGCACAAAAAAACAAAACCAAAAAACATGGAAATTTTTGCATTATTTCCAACTTTTATTTCTATCTTGTTACAAATTTCAACACTGCTGAACATCAATCAGAATAACCACAAACAACACCCATGTCAGTCAGAATTCCCAGATACAGCACTGCCAGTGATTCTACATAAAGTATAATCATCTGACTTTTCTTAAATATGTCTTCTAGTGTCACTGTATCTGAGCATTTACATACTGAAATGCACACACAGTCAACCTTTATCCACAAGCAGGTATGTTAAAAAAAAAAAAAAAACCAGTGGATGGCTGAAACCATATGTACTGAACCCCATATCCATATATACTTTGTTTTTCCCACACATACATAATTAAGCCCAATAAGAGGTTAACAAAAAGAACCAATAAAAAAGAACAATTATAACAACATATTGTAATAAAAATTATACAAATGTGGTCTATCAAAGTATATTAATTTACCAATTTACCGTACTTGCCTTTTTCTTCTCATAAGGAATAAGAGGTCAAACATGAATGAATCAGTCTTTGTGATGTAGCATTAGGCTACCATGTAAAGGTTACTTGAATACAAACACTTCAATATGGCAACTGATAACCTAAGTGGCTACTAAGTTGACTAACAGATGGTTAGTGTACACAATGTGGATATGCTAGACAAAGAGATAATTTGCCTCTTAAGCAGAAAAAAGTAGGAGGGCACAAGATGTCATGCTTCTCAGCAATATGCAATCTAAAACTTGTCAACTGCTCATTTCTGGAATTTCCCATTTAATATTTATGAATCACAGTGGACCTAGAGTAACAAAAGTGAAACCACAGATTAAAGGAACATAGTACAATAGTCCCTTTCTTTCTCTTTTACATTGGAATCAGTGTATGATACTGGCGTTTTAGCAAACTGCCACCAATCTCTTTCCTTCTTTAGTAAGTAGGCAAAAAAAAAAAAAATTTAATATTAAACCTAAATGTTCACAAGGGAAAACTCAAGAGTGGAGAAATGAAAATGCCACTTATTATTTAAAACAAAGGTGGAGGGATACTTTAAAGAGAACAGAAATAGTCCTTAGGGAAGATGTACAGTTGTCCCTGTGCACATGCACCATTCCCCCTAAAAAGTTATACATCTACATAATGGTCACACACCATCGTTTGGTCTTAAGTTAAATAAAACTACCCTTTATCTCAGGATACAAGTCAAACTGAAATGTACACATAATCACTCTATTGCCTGCCTATGAATTAATACTTCAATCTACATTTAACATGTGAGAAAAAAGTCTTCAGATTACTAGAAGTTCAACTGCATCAATTTCTAAGGTTCAAGATGATTAAAGTAGTCAGATATAGTCAGTTTTGTAGACAAAACTAATATTCGGGTTGTTTCTAATTCCATACAGAATTGTGGAGAAATCAAATTTTAAGTAATTCCATTTAACTTTAAGGTCACAAGAAAAAAAAATCAATTATATATTAGACAGTACTGAAAGTAATCCAAAACCATTAAGATCATTATGATCACTGTGACATTCTCAGGTTATAAGTTATTCCCAATATCACTAATTATTGTGTACATCAATAAATTTAAAATGGAAGCAATTTGAATGCTTGATTATCCAAGTAGACATACCTGTATCTGTGAAAGACTGAATGTCATAGGTAAGATCAACACTGAGATTTTCAGAGTTTTCTGTTTTTTTAAACACTAACCCAATCACCCACATTGTGCGAAATTCTTCCCTGTAAAAAAGAACATTACCACTGATTATCAGTATTCATGAAAATGTATTTATCACTTGGTTAACATCATGGAGAACACAAGGAAAATTTTATAACACAAACGTATGAGCAAACTAAGGTCTACATTCAGAGTTCTATCCCAAACATGTCTTCTATGTTCTTTTAACTATGTAAACAATCAACTCCCAGGACAAATAAACTCTCTGTATATGCACTCTACCACTGAGCTTTTTAATTTTGTAACAGGGTCTTGCTAAGTTTCCCATGTTGACCTGTGACTTGCATTCCTCCTGCCTCAGCCTCCAGAATAGCTGGAATTACAACCTGTACCACTTTGCCTGACCTGTATGATGTTCTTAATAATGATGACCAAAGGCACTAGACTCAAAAGAAATACTATGTTCTAATTAATGAGGAAGAAAGAATACTGCTTTTTAGAAAAGTCTGCACAAACATTTTCTGAACGTGAAAATTTAACATAAAATATATATTTCTTAAACTTTAAAATTCAATATAAAAAGGCCATAAGCAAATCTGACTACAGCATAATTAGTGAAAAAGTTGTTGACTCTGCTTCTTTTGAACAATGAACCAATGGTTTATCTGCTGAATGAAACATGCAATCTTTAAATAATTAAGATTGCAGTGACAAAAAATGTGTAAAATGTTCAAAGAACTTCTTTACATGATTTCAAAAGGGAAAATAATCTATTCAATCCATCAGAATAATTATCCTATGCATAAGGCCCTGGGTTTACAGAATAATTATCCTATATTAACAATTCTTTCACCTCAATCTTTTGTCTTTTTTTCCCCCCTCTTCTTCTTGGTAGTAGGAATTGTACCCAAGTGCACTCAACTACTGAACCAAATCCCAAGCCTTTTTTTTATTTTGAGATAGGGTCTTGCTAATTTGCTTAGAGCCTTGCTGAGGTTGGCTTGCAATCCTCCTACCTAAGCCTCCTATGAATCTTACTTCTTAAAATTGATTTATTTTTTGAAAGTTTATCATGAATACTCCCATAATCCTCTAATTTTAAAAAAATACAGTTATAATCTCATAATAATAGCAAGAATCAAACCAACAACTGACCTACTCAAGAACCTTAAATGAAAATGTGAGCCTGATTTTATTTACATGCCTTCCAATGATCCAGAATCCATCACAAATCAGATACTTGCAAGGTCAAACTTCTATGAGTAAAGATAAAAGAGGGATGGAGTACTTTTATATTAAGAGTGCTTACTTGTCAGGATTTTCTTTGGGTGCTGGAAATGACTGGGGATTCACATGAGCCAGTGTAATAAATTCATTCTTCTCCAAACTTCCAACCAAGATTCGAATTTTTGATTCCACCAAGCCCACCCTGAACAAATGTCACTTAGTATTAATGAAAGATTTGGTTGACTTTATTTAAAATAGCAAATGCACAAATCAAATGCTTGTGTAAAACAGGAACATGAAGATCACATAACTTAAAATCCATACAAAGGCAATTCAACTGAATGAATTATCCACCCACACTCAAAAGCAAAAACCCTAGGCTCTTCCCAAAAATGCTGAACTGAGGAAGAAAGAGAACTATGGCACAGTTTACCCACATCGGGAAGGTTACAAAAGATATTCCAACAAATAATTAAAGAAAAAACAGAAAGCTTAAAATATAAAAAAAAATCTTTAATAAATCAACAGTTAAAAAATGTAAATCTTTATAAAATAAGTAATTTGCATATGGATTCTCTAATTCTTACACTTCCATCAGAAGTAGTAAAGCTCCATGTGCAAACAACTCAAACAAACTTGATGTTTTTTAAGGACTTCCCAACTCCTACTGTGTTCTGGGACTGATTCATTTTGAAGTTTATTTTTCTGTCAAGTCTAATCTTATTACTCACCATTCTAGGCGTTGTTTTTCCGTTGGTGCACTTGCTAGAAGTACAATATAATGCCTTTGAAGATAAAGACAATATGCTTTTTATTTTATTTACATACTTTGTTCTGGATATTAAAACGATAATGTAGTAAGTTTCATTACATTTATAGATCAACATCAATTTACCAAGGGGGGGGGGCCTGCAATCTCAATATGCAAATAAAATTACAGAAGCTAACTCTACACATTTCTAAGTACAAATGATTTTGATTTTAATTTTTCTGAAAGACAATAGTGATTTTTAGGAATGACGACAAAAAAGAGCAGCTGAATCAAGGAAGCTGAATAAACATTAAATGATAGTTTTTCACAATGATTCCAGTGAAGCGTTCAATCTATAAAAGAGCTGCTCACTGAAATATACTACTAAAAGAAAATGTTTTAGGAGAAACAAGCAGAGTGGCTTTCTCCACAAAAATAATCACTAAATACCCATAATACAATAGTAACTTCAAAATAACAACAAATATATCAGGCTTTTTAATTATATTAAACAGAATGCATAATTTGAATCAGACTCCAAGACTTTAATATAAACTTCTGTGACAATAAAAAAAAAAGACATCATTATCCTGAGAGCCACAAAAAGAAAGCTGATTTCTATCCAGAATTCAATCCCACTCAAAATAGAGAAAATATTTTATTTCAGAAAATATCATCACTAACAAAGTCTACTTTTTTAATCTTTTCAAAACTATTTATGTCTCTAAAGTATTCATTTTCCTCCAACTAAAGAAGTTCAGTCAAACAAGCCCTTCCCCAATACTTATTTAGTAAGCACTAGAAGTTAAATTTTACAGCTAATATAAATACTGGTTATAAAACTAAAAGTGTAAACCAAAATTTCATTTTATTCTCCAAAAAATCTAAAATCCTTTTGATATGAAAAAAAAAAAAAAACAACCACTATCAACAAATTTCAAAGAAATAGAACACTTTCTGGACATTTTAGCAAAGGTTAAAGAAAGCCTAACAAATTTAAGCATTTTTTTAAACCATACTACCATAAAATAGCCCAATAAGTTATTTTATTAATTATGCTCACAATATATTTGAAAAATACTGTAAACCTAGACTGTTCTAAAACTTGCATACATCATCTATAAAGTGGGGTAACAGTACTTATCTTAGTGGCAGAAATATTGTAAATTTCAAGCAAATTAATTTGAAGTAAACTTAAAAGTAACAGGTAGGGGCTGGGGCAGAGGGCTTGCCTAGTATATGTGAGGCACTGGGTTCGATCCTTAGCACAACATAAAAATAAACAAATAAAGGCATTCTGACAAAAAAAAAAAAAAGTAGCAGGTAATTCAAAAGTGAGGTGTGCATATGTAAACACATAAAAATAGGTCTGTGATATAAGTATATGAAAATGTGAATGCAACTACATAAAAATATAGTCCAAATACATAAACTTAATACTTCCTTTCCCATTAGTTTAGTATTATTTGGGAACAAGCCAATACATAGAACAAATTTTTAAAAGTCACATAAAAACACTAAAATCTGGGAGCTGGAATTGTGGCTCAGTGGTAGAGCACTTGCCTTACATGTGTGAGGAACTGGGGTTTGATCCACAGCACCACATAAAAATACTAAATATTCAAAATTAAAAGTATTATGTCCATCTATAACTAAAAAATCCACATATACATGTAAATATATATGAAAGTAAAGTTTACCAAAAAGCTCCCTAGCAAAAATTTAAAATAATAACTAAAATCTGTGGATTTTATGTAGAGAATACTCACACTCAAACAAAATCCTAACAACCTCATTTCTGACCTGATTTCTAGATTATCTAGGTTTCCATTAAAAAGATTCAACTAAGCTATGCACAAGGTACAAACCTTCCCCAGCAACTCAGGAGGTAGGAAGATACAAAGTTTGAGGCCAGTCTGGGCAACTTAGCAAGGTCCTAAAAAACTTTAGCAAAACCCTATTCTCAAAATAAAAAACATAAAAAGGGCCAAGAATGTACCTCACTGGGTTCAATCCCCGGTTACCTCCTTTCTCCCCCACAAAAGAAGAAAAAGAAGAGTGAACTGATTAAAAAAAAAAAAATAGCGGGTGGAGGATAGATGAAGAAAGAGTTCCTTTGCCCAAGTGTAGCAACTCTGAACAGCAGACAACAAAGCATCAAAATCAGTTTAACTTAGCTGGCTTCACCCAGCAGAGGGCCAAATCACCTAGTTTCTAAATGGTATAGTACCATGTTCTCTATTTACTAAGATATAATAGATAATCCATTTGAACATAATTTTGTTGGCAATCCAATTGATTTTGATACTTCCTACCTCCTGCGTTTTATAGATTATGACTTCAATTTTAATTCTTATTGAAAAAGGGGAGTCTTTTCGTCTCTGTACAATGTAAATGTAAAAGATTAACTCAAGTATTAATGATGAAGTTAAATGTTCTTTACTCAAATTTATGCAAAATTTGAATTGGTGTGAAATACAATGGTTAATAAAAAATAAGTTGCAATTATTTTACATCAGTCATTAGAAAAACACTCACCGGAGCAATAAACAAAATCCCAAATTCATTCTTTAAACCTACATAAAAATCTTAAAAACCAGAGTTTTTGATAGAAAACAAAAAAAAAGCAATTCTAATCTAGAATATTTTTGATCCTGTTTCACAATCAACATGTATCAACAGTCTCAAATGCCTTCGTGACACACTTTAAAGTCAACAGCCATTACCTTTTCCCAAAATTTAGAGACATGGCTTCTAATAAAAATTTAACTATGAAAATGTATCCTGAATGAATTTTTTAAATCTATGTGGAAAGGCCTAAGAACACTTAAATATAGTTGTTATACCGCCTAACAGTTATTTACAAAAAGCTTTTTGGATGGTTCCCTTGCTATTTCATCTCAATACTTAAACAGATGACAGTTCAGATATGAACACTGATGAAAATCTTAGTCAAAAATCCTTCAACAATTCTCTTTAGGTATTCAGAATCAAAAGTTGTATTTCATCATCTTAAATTGTTTAAACAAATGTTAAAATCTAAATAATTGTGTACATACAACTTCATTAAAAATTACTCTGGCTTTCCTAATTGCTTTCCTTCCTTGCATCCCAGCGAAACAATACACATAAGTATTCACATTTTCTTTACTGCTAGCTTACTTAATAGCTATGTTTAATATCTTAAAGAGGAAATACAGAAAATATTTTCTTAGAAGTCTTTACAGAAAATTACAACTTTCTCTCAAGGTAGGCATTATTTTCTTTTAGAAGATTAGCCTGCCTTTTTTTTTTTTTCCTTTGTGGTGCTGGGGATTGAACCCAGGGCATTGTCCATGCCAGGCAAGTACTCTAACAACTGAGGTACATCCCCAGCCCTAGATTGCTTTTTAAGACAAACAAAATTCCCTCTACAGTTTCTCCCTCTAATGAAGGGAAGATATATATAGAACTCTACACCTACCAAACAACAATATCTTCAGGATATGCTTCAAATAATACTTAACCAACTTTCAATCATGGAGAAAATAAGGATTTCAATTCAGTCATACAGCTAATCATCAAGGCATTTCATATAAAGATGATTTAAATTCAATCTGTGAATACCTCCAAAAGCCTAAGGATAATCATCACTGTACCTTGAAGAGGACATTTGTGGAAAAGACATAAAAATATAATGGAATTTGGTAAAGATAAAATTAACTCAATGTACTATTTTTAATAATTAATTTTCCCAGGATATTCAGGTGAAACAAATTTTCCTGAAATAAACTTTGTGGTATTTCATCACACCTATTTAAGTCTTTATAAATATCCTACAAAGGATTTGACTGCTTCAAGATTTTTTTTGGTGGGGGGGGGACTAGGAATGGAACCCAGAGGGACTTTACCACTGAGCATTATCATAGCAATTTTTATTCTTTGAGACAGGGTCTCATTAAGTTGCTTAGGGCCTAAGTTGCTGAGCCTGGCCTCGAACTTATGATCGTCTTGCCTCAGTCCCTTATGTCAGCAGGAATACAGGCATGCACCACTGCAATAATAATCTTTTTATCAAAAACTTTACAGGTACTATTGTACCTACATAATAAAGATTTAAAAAATTTAAAGAAATACTAAGCAAGCTTTTAAAAAAGCAGCAAAGTTCTAGTAATGTCAATTTATTCAAATGAAATAACAATGGAAAGGTTTGTTCAATTTTGATGTTAATTTTTTCAAATGAAAGAAACAGCTTAAGTAGATATTTTGAAGAACTCAATCCCATCTACCTCTTACTCACATAAATAAGTTAGATAGGAAAAGAATTCATGCTTGGTTCTCAGCAATTAAGAGATGCTGATATTATCATTGATTTTCTCCTTATACACAATTGTCTCATATTGTAGTTTTAAAAACTATCAGTACATACATTTATTTCATGTTCAAAGGTGGCTTCCTCAACATTAGCTAAAATACAAAACAAAAATTATCTGCCAAATGGAAAGCACAATATATGGGGTGTAATAAAATAAGATTATTAAATAGTAAACTATTTAAATTTTTACTAACAACATAGTGCTCCCAGAACGTAATAATTAAGCTGGTTCCATTACTGCTTTTTCATTCAAAAGATACAGAAAACACAGAGACATCATGAAGGTCATCATTCTTCTTTTTAATTGGGGAAATAGCAACAATTAATCTTGTTTAGATTATTACAAAACACAATCCAACATGATCAGGAAAGTTTCAAGCATTTAAAAAAAATTAAGGGGACTCTGGCAAATTTTCAGCTCAGGGCAAATAAAAGTGTAAGTCCGTGTAGTTTGTTTGTTTTAAAAAATGTTTATGAAACAGTTTTCACCAAACCAACACAATTTAATGAAGCTTTTAACCTAAGGTATTGAACCATTATATTCAAATCAGTACTAAAAATTATTAAACCCATTTAGACCCAAGAAAACTAATTGTATAAAGACTTGAAAGTGGCTATTAACACTGGGAGGGAACTGGTAGGATATTACTAATGTGCTCTAAAATGGCTACATATTGGCATTTTATTAGCTAAGTCTGTGTTCTAAAGAATTTTAGTGATAAATAAGTTTCCGGAATTAGATAAAAAAGACTTCATTTTCTGATAAGTTCAATTACAGATGTTAACAGTTCACCAATTTGCCAAACTATATGGATTTCCTATTTGGGTCAGGGTTAATATAGGATGACCAAACTCTTGCTGCAGCAAAACTTTAGGGGCCACACATTACACTGAAAAACAGATAATAAGCAGTTTACTAAAAAATGGTATGTCCTAAGTGAGAGGAAGGGAAATCCAAAACTACATTAGTCTATGAAAAAAAGGTATCATATATGCTGCCATTAAACCATTACTTAAAAGAACATGTTCAACATGCCTTAAAATACATACTTGTACTTTTGAAAGAAGTTTGGAGCTTCAAAAAGTTTGGACCACTCTGCCTTACTCAGCAAAATTTCATCTGTGATAGCAAGACCTAAATTAAAAACATATTAAAATGTTTGCATGCTTCAGTCTAACAATCTAGAATTTTATATAATCTTAAACATAACCACATGCATTCATTATAATTGTAAAACTGAAAATTTTAAAAGATTTAGTTTATAGCTCATAAGCATATTCTTACATATATACAGATTTTTCAAAAAAGTTGGCCTGTTTTCTGAGAGCCAGGTTTCAAGTAAAGCACCATTATTCTAAGATGGCATGTTAATTATGACTTTCACAAAACTAAAGCACTGAGTTATGTGAGAAGAAAAGTTGTCCACATAATTTGTTCCTTACATTTCTAAAACTCAAGTTAGCTGCTCTCTCTAAAGGAATAAAAGCATCTTCCCTTGAAGGAAAGAATTTTGAACTTCTAAAGGTAAAGCTGATACTCACAGGTTTTTCACTACTTCCTCAACTGCTTCCAGTCAACCAAACAATCCCATTTTAGCTACTTCTCTCAAAGGCCAGTGGGTAGTACTTTAAATTTACAGTAAAATTAGGATTCAAAAAGGTTAAGTTCCCCTAAAATGAGGGGTTTGGTCCCAATCCTTCTGAAAGCTATTTGCCAAGAGTAAGCAGCTTCCTAAGCATCCCTCAAGTCTCACTGGACAAGCATTTTATCATTTATAATTTCACAAGGTAACAGTATAGGATGAAGTCAGCTTATAAAGGGGCAGCAAAAGATTTGGTTTTAGGTGTTACTTAATCTTCCAACATAATAAAAAATACATTACCTAAATTTAAATTTTTTAGTCAATTCTGATATACACCTTAAACAAATATGAACACCAAAATCCACTTCAGTGAATGATTTCTTCAATTAAATTTTATAGCGAACTACTGGTTCTACAATGATACGTAAATCCTTCACGTATAAAGGAGAGCATAAGGATAAACACTTACCTTGTTTAAACTCCTCAACCATGACCATCCGTGTTGAAACGGACACATTGTACGTGGAGTTCTGCTGTGGGTATGCTGGTGTAATTATAGGCATAAGATGGTACCTATCACTGGGGTTTACCTACATACAATAACAGCCAATCAGTTTCTTCAAGTACATATGCAACAGATACTTGGACTTTTTACCCCTTGTTAAACTGAACCAATGATTAAATTTTATTTCATTCACAGCTGGAGTTGAGAAAGAAAAACCATGAAAGGAGACACTGTTTTTTAAGGAATTCCTTACAGAATCAGGGATTTGGTCTAAACTAATGGTTTGTTTCAATCATATGGGCATGACTATTTGGGCAAACATATTAGAAATAATGTGCCTGCTTAAGCAAAGAAAGTTCTAACTGGGAATATATTGATATTTAGTTTTTCTTTATTCAACAATAGAAATGGGGATGTGCACGCAATTACACTTTCATGAAACGTCATACTCTAAAGTTATTCTGTATAAAACTAATTTTAAACAAGACGGAAACTTAAGTTTTGAATATACCCTTAATTTATAAGGAGTTTAAGGCTTCCTAACACATAGTGAAACTACAATGTCCTTGTTGATATCATTTTAAGATATGGGAATAATTTAATAACTGCTAATTTACATAATGGTAAGTGGCATTATTTCCACAAAGGAAACTGTAAATTCCTATCCTCCAAAATTAAATTTCTCGAGGTTTGGAAATACACAGCTTCATGTAATTCAACAGAACTTATTAAAAACAAAATTTTGGTATAATAGTAAGATAGCAAATTAATTCAGAAAAATAGAATTTCATAAACCCAGAGTCATAGTGAAAACCTAAATTTCTCATCAATAAAGTTCATGTTATTAACATTTAAAATGTGTAAGCAGTAATGTCATAACTCCCCAAACAAAACGGAAGCTTTCTTCAGCCCAACCATGTTTTTATAATCTGAAATATCTAAAACAATTTTTACATTTACATCATTGTTATTAGAATGATATTGCTTAGAAGTTATCTACCACATGTAAACATTAAGCAGTTTCCCTACAATAACCCCATTTTTAACAAAATATTTAGATCAAATAAAAAAAAAAAAACAGGGATTTTTAGTATCCTTTTATTATTTTTTTCTTTTTTTAAGCACAAAGGCCCATACAACTTTGCTTACAAGGTAGTTCTATATAAATTAAAATGTTAGTGAAATTTGTATTAAAAACTATGTACAATTAAATGTAGTTTACAGGGTACATCATTATGCTTCTCACATCAGAGGACAATTATAGATGAGGTTATCTAGAAGAAAGTGTAATAAGGACATGTCCACTCATACATAAAATGCTGGGAGGTCTCCCTGAAGTTTATGCAGATGACTTTTACTTGTTATTGCACAGTGTGAATTTGTAGGGGAAAAAATAATACACTAACCCTTGGGTCCCATACAGGCAAATTAAGATTGCATTCTTCAGGCTGTTTCAATAGCACTGGATTTGGCCATTCCCTGTTTAAAAAGATTGTAGCACTTGATAAGACTATTGGATATTATCATCTAAACGTATTTTGTTAAACATACAGCATTTGTGAATGTGATCCTTCTTCATTCATTTTGGTATATACAACCTTTCATTCCTTTCTGTTGATGGTAAAGACTACTTGAAATAGTTCTGTAACTATAAAATTAAACCATTTGGTAGCTTTTTCAAATTGAAGTCAAATATCTTCTCTCTTAAAAGAACTGATAAAGCACCATGTAAATTAAAAAGCACCCGCAAGATATTTGATGCTTTCACCTAAATCTTGAACAGGATAAACCCTTTTGAAAGACAAAAATCCTGTCTTCGTACTAGTTCCATCCAAAGAAAAAAGAGAAAAAGTTACTTCCAATTATAGACAATGGGGTATGAATAATTATAACAATTAAGACAAATTTTCTCCATCTCATGACTTAAAAGTTGTTACATGAATAAATGTAGTAAAAGTCTGTGGTGTGAATACAGTGTTTCCAGGACGCAATCTTTAGTAAAATTAGCAGAGTCCTTACAGTAGAAATTTAAAAATGGAAAACATCTGCCCCCTTCCTTAATAGCAAGGTTAGCTTCTTGAAAACATTTATGTATGTGTAGCCTTAAAAAACATTCTTTAATCTTATCATATCTTATTATATGTAATTAAAATGTGCTATCAAATCCCAAAATAGCAGAATGTGTATTAGAAAGTGTGACTTGATTCTAAAGTCTCCAAAAACTCTTGATTTTTACAAAATCACTAGAAAACAATAATGTCTTTTGCAATGTTGGATGGGTATGAGTTGGCAGAAACTAGGAAGATTTAAATCTGAGGGAAATCTGATTAAAACCCAACAATCCTCATCTTTGGGACCAAAGTAACTATTCTGAAATGGCAATAATCTTAATTTTCTTAAATGAAACCATTGTTGACAAATGTGGACATCTTGAAATGAGGTGGGGAAAAAAAACTCCCCAATATTAATGATTCAGATACTGCTTTTGTCCAAGCACTAATTCATTAATACATGAGCGTTAATTTGTTCATTATACATAAGGTTATTCTTTACATTTTTTACACAATTGGCATCTTTAATATTTTGCCAAAAATAAACAAATAGCTCAATGAAAAAAAATCAAATATTAATGGTGTATGTATTCAAAAACATTCAAAAAGTGAAAAGTTGTATGTAGAAGTTTTATCCAAATGTTAACATATATGCCAACCTATTAATAAATTGGATTTTAGCAAAAGCTACAGCTAAAATTCAGTTTATTTGGAGGGTAGGATTATGCAAGTTAAGTACAAATAGAATATGACTTACTATCCTGGCAAAGCTAGGGAAAAGAAATGGAGTTCAAGTTTGCCATAATATTCATTGTGATATCCAAGGCTATCTAAATGACTATTTCACGAACTAAAATTTGAATCTGAAACCAGCTGCAGAAATGTCATAGAAATAAGACTAAACTTCAGTGTCTACAATCAATTTTATTTTAATATAATCTAAACACATACCATTTAGAAAATACCAAGAAAAATTTATGTACAAGAGTTGATGCTATTGCATTTGGATAAAGCTGGCAAGTTCTTGCTACTAGCATAGCCCAGGAAACACCACCGAGGAAACCTAATATATTGGAATAGATGTTGTGGCCTGTTGATAAGGGAAAAGCAAAAAGAGAAGTTAGTGTTGAACACATGTTTAAATGTTTGTAATAAGCTAGCCAACAAATTCTGAACTCACGTTTGGCCCACAGTTTGATAGCTCTCAGAGTTAACCTGAAGTTGTCAATGTTTGGTACTAGGTGTAAAATTTCATCGGTTACCCTGCAACCTGATTGATAGGAGTGAAAAAACAGAACATGAAATCATCAAAGGCTGAATGGTAACACCAATTCTAAATTTTCTGAGACTGATAACAAATTGAGCAGAAACTTTGATTTGGTACAGCCAATAAGCTTAATTCAATAAAAAGACAAAACAAGAAAGTTGAAACATTTATCTCCTACCACAAGCAATGCTGTAAGCCAAATAAATTGAACTAATCTTCCTAATATCAAACTGCAACTCATAATTAAATTTTTTTCCCTGTCTAGATACACTGAGAAGAATTCAGTCCACTTAAGTTTCTAACAGTTGTTGTCCAAAAGTCTTATGTATAAATTTTTAAAAAAATAATCTTTTAAAATTTAACTGATACCATTACAAAAGGATATCAGGATCAAAATTAATTAGGGTCACACAGTAAAATCTAAATTTCTAGCAAAAGTACAAATCTCAGTATTTCTTAGCTTACAAGAAAATAAATAACAGAATAAGGAACCAATGAGTAAAACTATCAGCCACTTCTCTGTAATCTATTAAGTAAAGCACATTTGTAATCACTATGAATTAACAAAATGGCTATAAATGTTTCATTAAAGGTTTAAAAACAACTAAATATTTGATAACAACTCCAACTAAGCAAAAGGAGATAAGGCTTTTTGACATACCATTAAGACTTCTTATACATCTTATATCTAAATTTTTAAGCAGACTGTCATCTCGTAGGTCCAAATCTTCTGGAATAGTCTGCAGTGCTAATCTTGCAAACAAAATATCAATCTAAAATAAAAACAAAACTTAACATTCCATATCTGTCAAACTACTTTTAAAGCATTTTGGTAAAAAAATACTTCTACTTAATGCCAGCATCATCAATTAACAAACCTAACAGTAATATATTAATTAATGTTATAGGTTCTGGGGGGTTTTGCAACACTGGGGACTGAACTCTGAGGTACTCTACTACTCAGTTAAATCCCCAGTCCTTTTTATTTTGATACTGGTCTAAGTTTCCCACACTGGTTTGCAACTTGTGATCCTAGTAGCTCAGCCTCATGGGGTGCTACGATTACAAACATGCATGACTGTGCCCAGCATATCATACGTATTTTAACTAGATGTTAAATCATGGTAATATGAAATGCAACTTGTACAAATACCTAATTATCATTTAATTATATTAATAAATCTGAGTTACTAGGCTTGCTAAATGCATATTATGAAGTTATTTAAAATTCTTTATTTGTATGAACTGTCACCAGTGCTAAAAAGAACAAATATCTTTATACTTATCTCAAAAATACCTACCAATAAAGACTGCCTTAAATGGAAGAATTCATATGTCCATATTACAGTATTATTTTGTTTTCTTCTCATTTTATTTATTTATTTATGTACTTACTTACTAGTATTGGGGATTAATCCCCAGGGAAGCTATGTGATATCACTGAGCTACATCTTCAGTTCTTTTTTAAAAAGTTTTTGAGAAAATCTCTGGTTGGCCTGGAACTTGCAATCCTCCTATCTCAGCCTCCCAAGTAGCTGAGATTAAAACTATGTGTCACTGTACCCAGCTTCAAATTTTAGTTTTGAGTAACACACACACATACACACACACACACACACACACGCATGCACGCACACTAGGGATAACCCAGCTTAAAAGACCCAGAGTTAGATCTAATTCTGAAAAGCTTAAGGAATTCAACTGAATTTTTTCTTTGGTTTACTAGAGATTGAACCCAGGGCCCAGCATATCCTACTTTTAAATAAATGTAAGGCAGGGCCTGGCTAAATTGCTCAGGATGGCATTGAACTTGTGATTCTAAAACCTTAGGCTTCCAAGATGCAATTACAGGAATGTGACTTATTTATTTTGTGTGTGTTCCTGGGGATTAAACCCAGGGCCTTGTGCATGCAAGGCAAACATTCTACCAATGGAGCTATATCCCCAGCCTTTAGTTTGACTTTTTTAAAAGATTAAGAGTTGGCATCTTATGCAATTCTAAAAACTACCATTTTTTGCAAAACCATTAAGTTATCATTACTCCACTTATAAAATTTTATTATCTTCACCATTAACATTAGAGACTTTCTAGCATCATTTGCACAGTAAAAGTACCATAAAAAGTAACTAAACTTGTTTAACCACCTACTTTGTTCCAATTATTTCCACCATATTTGCAAAAAAACAGCAAGAAATGTACACAATCTTGGACAACTTGAGCTCTAAATCCTACCAGAAAATATTTCAACACATACATATCAATTTACTTTTCTCCCCACTTTTTAAATATTTAAAGGAAGTTAAGGCAAAGTACCATTTGCAAATCCACAGTTTTATTGCCTCATTGAAACTAAAACAACATAAAATTTGCATATGAAAAACTACCAAGAAATCGCTTTGTAGTATCACTTGGTCTTAAATTTGCCCATGTTTCAGCTCCTGGGTACACTTGGCATTTAAATGAGAATTAGCCAGCATGGTTAGGTGTGCAGGGCTGTCATTCCAAGAGGCAGGAGAATGGCAAACTCAAGGCCAGCCTCAGTAATTCAGTGATGCCCTAAGCAATCTATTGAGATCCCTGGAGATATAGCTCAGTTGGTAAAGTGCTATCTCCCATGCACAAAGTCCCAGGTTCAATCCCCAGCACCACCACCACCCATCAAAAAAAAAAAAAAAAAAAAAAACCAACATGAGACCCTGTCTCAAAAAAAGGGGGGAGGAGGGGGCGGGGCTGGGTTAAATCCCTGGTACCACAGACAGACAGATACATAATCTAAACATGTGAGTCACTCCTGTGTGTGTGTGTGTGTGTGTGTAAGCGTGCGCTAGGGAGTGAACAAGGGTGCTTAACCACTGAGCAACATCCCCAGCCCTTTTTATTTTTTGAGACAGGGTCTTACTAGGTTGCTTAGAGCCTCACTAAGTTGATGAGGTTGGCTTCAAGCCTGCAATCCTCCAGCCCTGGCTTCCCCAAGCTGCTAGGATTACAAGTGTGAGCCACCATGGCCGGCTGTCACTTCCATTAAAAAACAAAACAAAACAAAAAAAAAAAACTTGGCATTAATCTTCAACCAATTCACGAATGAAGCGTGGCAGTACACACCTTAGTACCAGCTTCTTGGGAGACTGAGGCAAGAGGATCACAAGTTTCAGGATAGGTTCAGAAACTTAAGTGAAACCCTGTCCAAAATTTAAAAATTAAAAAAGGGTTGGGCATGTAGCTCAGTGGTAGACTGCCTGAGATAATTCCCAGTACTGCAGAAAGTAAAATAATAACCATATCAACTTTTTAACCTACACTGTCAAGTTCAGTAACACCACATATCAAGAACTGTCCATTTGCATAACACCTTACCTCTATCCCATCAAAACAGAGTTTGATAACTGGTACAAAGGCCTCTTCAACAGCCTGTAAGGAAAAAAAAAAAAGTTAGTCTCTAAAACTGCACTTTAGTACTTTTAAATAAATGTGAAAATTTACATGAAATTGCAAACATAACTGTCTTAAACAATTGTTTCAATTTAATTGAAATTGCTTAAACGTAATTTAGCATGACACCTGGCACAAAGTAAGTTCTCAGCAATTAGCTTTAAGACTCTCTAGGCTCCAGGGTTTAAATCCTTGATTTCTGCTATTTCATCAGATGTGTGGTTGTAGTCTGATTATCTAATATTTATTTTGCTTGCCTCTATTTTCTAATGATTAAAACATCATGTACATCTTACATATATATGACTTTAGCATACTGTAAAGAATAAAATGCAAACACATTTTCAGTGCTTCAAATAGCATGGTCAATTGTAACAGCTCAATACATGATGACTCTACCATAAAATTCACTCAAAAGACTAAATAAAATTTTATAACTCCTTCCTCTCACCCCAAACATTTACATACTCTTAAGTCTTTAACTTCTTCTTGTAATTTCAATTTATCATAGAACGAGGTGAAAAAGTCACTTCGATCAACGTGTCTTGGTGCAACACACAATGCATCAATGTCGGCACCTAAAAAAAAATCCCATCAACCACTAATTAGTACTACAAGAAAATTATTTTCCACCTTTTTGAGGCAGTATTTGATGGATAGTAACTGTTTAACATTATACTGGCAAGCTCTTAAAAAAAAAAAATCACTCCTTATTAAAAATTATCAGTCAACACTGGGGTTGGGGCTCAGTAGTAGAGCACTTGCCTATCATGTGTGAGGCACTGAGTTCGAATCTCAGCACTACATATAAATAAATGAATAAAATGAAGGTCCATCAACATCTAAAAAAATTTTAAAAGAAACATCAGTCACTAGAGGAAAAATGAGTTCTAAATAATAGGGACTATTTGTTCCTAAAGCATGCTGTAATATATACAGTGGGCCCAAATAATCCAGGAAACGGTGACAGAACTTTCAGGATAAAGAGAGGGAATTACTGAAATACAAAATCCAATGCCTTGATGTCATGAGTCCAACCATGTTCATAAGTTAAACAGTGACTCTCTAAACACTCTATGATAGGTGTCTACTGGCTCCCATATGAAAAAGGAGGATAACAAATCAATAATCTGAGTCATAAAAGAGAGAGGGCAAGGTGGAAGTTGGTCAACACAGCCATTTTTCTAAAAGATGAGATGTTAAGGCACTCTCTAGAGGCTATTTATATTTAGCACATTATTCACAAAGGAGAAAAGTGGTATATAGTACACAGGACACATCAGAAACGAATCTATTGTTACTGTGGAAAATTGGAAAAGAGAATACCACTATACAGAGAAATGGCAGATACTCTTAAAACAGAGGTCAGATATTAATGGGGATATATCCCAGACTGTGTGAGCTCTATTTTATTGGTTCTACCAGTACATAGCTAAGAAAAACTGCTCAAGTTCTTTTGCCTATTTAAGTCTTAGACTACCTATAATATGAAAACAAAAGTACTGTGAGGAATAAATAAGATAATGAATATTAAGCACTTAACTCAGTGCCTGGTAAACAGAATTCAATAAATGTCCTTAGCCATGGTAACATTTTTATTGGGTATTGCACAGAGAAAATAAATATAAATAAGAAAATATTCAGTAATTATCAATAGATATGGATACATGCTGGGGTTGTGGTTTAGTAGTAGAACACCTGCCCAGCACATGTGAGACACTGAATTCTAGCTTCATCACCACATAAAAATAAATAAAAGTATTGTGTCCATCTACAACTAGAAAAAAAAGATATGGATACGCCAGGTACAGTAGCGCATGCCTGTAATCCCAGCAACATAAAAGGCTGAGGCAAGAAGACTGCAAGTTCAAGACCAGCCTGAGCAACTTAGCAAGACGCTATCTCAAAATAAAAAATTAAAAAGGGCTGGGATGTAGCTCAGTGAAAAAGCACCCTGGGTTCAATCCCCAGTTAAAAAAAAAAAAAGCCATGGATACATATCAGTTTGTTTAATGTTTAATGATAAACTATTTGGAGTGTTTTTACTATAGAAAAAAATAATAGCAATATTTGGAGTGACATACTATAGAAAAAAATAATAGCAATATTGGTCATGCATCTATCTAATAGACAAACAGCACTGGGTGCAGTGGTTCACACTGTAATCCCAGCCTCTCAGGAGGCTGAAGCTAAAGGATCACAAGTTCAAAGCCAGCCTCAACTCATGAGAACCTGTCTCAAAATAAAGAATAAAAAGAACTAGGGATGTATATCAGTGGGAAAGTACACTGGTTGAAAGACAACCTCCGGTACAAAAAATAAAAAAATAAAATTCCTCTGTGGAAAAATGGCCTCTGTCAGCACTTTCCAATAGAGTAGTAGCCATTGGCTCAATGTAGCTATTCAACATATAAAACATAGCTAATTTCAACTGGACCTGTATTTTAATTTTACTTAATTTTAGTACTACATTAGAACAGACATGAAGGTATTATTTTACATTTTTAGTCTTTAGATCCCTTTAAGACTCTTTCTTCCATGAAAAACCTAAGCTTACAAGATTCACAAGTAACTGACACAAATTTTAAGAAATAAAATTTCTGTATCATAAATTTTAAGAAATAAAAAATGCATTCTTCAAAATAAAAAAAACAACTACTATTTTTTTTACCTTTTGTATGTACTCCTAATCTGTAAGATCCAAACGTAAAAATTTTTCCTCCAACATTTTCAATTACAGATTGTGGAAGATTCTGTTGAAACAAAAAATGGTAATCAGTGAAACAAAAGGGAAACTATTTTAAATGTAATTTTTAAAAAAAGTGTGGTAGTGCATGCCTAAAATCCCAGCTACCCAGGAGGCTTAAGCAGGAAGCTCATTTGAGCCTGGAAGTTTAAGGTCAGCTTTGAGTAATAGTGGAGGACTCTGTATTAAAAGCAAAACCCAAAACTCAAGATTAGCAGGGCTGAGGTTGTGGCTCAGTGGTAGGTGCTCGCCTAGCATGCATGAGGCATTGGATTCAATCCTCAGCACCACATAAATATAAAGATATTGTGTCCACCTAAAACTAAAAAGTATTAAAAAAAAGATTACAGTTCAAATGTATAGAGTAGTCAAACATACTTATTTGTAAGTTCTTAAAAAAAAAAAAAGTCAGCCAGCCTTTCACAGATAAATCTGATTTGGGATTCAACCAGCTTTGAACAGAAAAGTGTTCTTTGGTAAAGACCCATACTATTTTTGAATTTTGCCACATTTCTAAAAAACACTAATAAAGGAGATCATGTAGTTCCACAGGAGCAATGTTAGAATCAGGATTTTTATTTCATGACAAAGATTCTATATAAGATAATTCAGTAATATTAGGATATAAAAACATATTCTAATTGTTCAATGGAAAAGATTATTATATTCAATGACTAAACCAAAAATCTAATAGAAGATTAGAGTATAATTTTACCATATTAACAGTGACTTGAAAGGCAATATTGGTAAACAGTAGTTCAGGAATTTTAAAAAATTATGATTTCCAATAGCGGTCTGGGGATATAGTTCAGAAGTAGGGGTGATGTTTAGTTATAAAACACTGCTGGGTTCAATCACTACTACTGGGGAGGGGGGATTTTCTTTTAATAAGTGCTAAATCAATCAGTATTTCTTTTTATTTTATTTAATAAAATTAATTTATTTAAGAAAATTTTACTATTATTATTATTACTATTACTATTACTATTATTATTATTATTATTATTTTGGTGGTACCTAGGATTGAACCCAGGGGCACTTAACTACTAAGCCACATCCCCGGCCCTTTTTATATTTTATTTAGATAAAGGGTCCTACTGAGTTGCTTAGGGCCTCTTACTAAGTCCATGAGGCTGGCTCTAAACTCAAGATCTTCCTGCCTCAGCCTCTCAAGCCCTTGGGATTACAGGCGTGTGCCACCAGGCCTAGCTTCTTAATTTTTAATTCCTTGGTAATAAAGTCTCTATTCAGAATCAGAAAGTAGGAAATGACTCCCTCACCTCTCCAAAAATATAAATAACATAGATCTAGTGTTACTTACATTCAAAAAACTTTCTAAAGGGGAATTCTAATGGTTCAGGAACATTTATTTTATAGAATGAAGCATTATACAATCCTAGAACTGAAAATAAAACCATAAAGGTCATTAAAATAAAAAGATTCATAGGCTGGGACTGTAGCTCAGTGGCAGAACACTTGCCTAGTATGTGTGAGGCACTGGGTTCAATCCTCAGCACCAGATAAAAATAAATAAAGGCATTCGGTCCATCTATAACTATCCCCCACCAAATTAAAAATAAATAAAATAAAAAGATTCAAGGAATTCTTTGTTTTTCAAGGACATTTGTAACCATCATGTTAGAAAACAGACAAGTTATATGTGAATTGATTTTTGGGGGGTGGGCAGGTTGGGTTAATACTAGGGATTGAACCCAAGCCAACAGAGCTATATGCTACATCCCAACCATTTTTAGTTTGAGATGGGGTTGTGTTAGTTTTCCCAGGCTGGCTTTGAACTTGCCATCCTCCTCCCTCAGATCTCAAGTCTCTGGGATTACAGGCTGGTGCCACCATATCCAGCAACTGTTAATGTTTTTAAGAAGTAAAGAAAGCCTTTGTTTTGCTGTACTTAGATAATGAGAAAACCTAATTGTAATGCTGGCCTGATTATTTAAAACAAGCCACAAACTGGGCATGCTGGCTCACATCTGTAATCTCAAGTGACTTGGGAGGCTAAGATAAGAGGATCAAAAGTTCAAGGCCAGTTTCACCAACCCTGTCTAAAAATTTAGTAAGACGTGGTCTCAAAATTAAAAAAAGAAAGGTAGGTGGGTAGATTGACTGATCTAGAAAAAAGAAATTAAAAAAATAAATAACGGGCACAGTAATTGCAGCGACTTGAAGTCTCAAACTTATCAATTTAGCGAGGCCCTAAGCAAACCTGTCTCGAAAAATAAAATGGGCTGGGGATGTAGCTAGGTAGTTAAACACCTGGTATCCCCCCCAAAAAAATAAGTTAAAAAAATCAAATTTTAAAATAAAATAAGCCAGCAAGATGTGTGTAGAAATAGGCCTACAAAGAATTTAGAGAGAAACAATCTTAGAATATTGAACTTTGAACTTCTCCAGTAAAGACACAAATCTTCTGGACAAACACCTCTCCAAAACAACTTTTGGCAAGGACATAACATTCTACTCTTGCACCAACCAATACAGTAGCCACTATTGAGTACATAAATGTAGATAGTGTGATTAAGAACATGAATGTCTAATTTTGGTTAATTTTTATTTAAATGGTCACCTGTGGGTTAGAAACTACCTATGGCTACACTTCTAGACATTAGTATGTTTATAGCTATTACGATAACTGTAACAAGATAATTCAGGTCATAGAATTAAGCCTTTTTTAAGATTTCCAGTATTAGACATTCAAACTGAATACCACTGTTTAGTTTTTTTGTACTAATATTCTCTGAGTTTCTAATACTTTCATTATGATAGTTATACAACTGAGGAATCCATGGTTAGGCTTCTAGTTAAAGCAAAGATATTTTTACTAATACAATTTTCAATTGCAAAATCTTTTTTTTTTTTTAACTAAATCTTAGAAGTATTAGATGGCAAACAAAGTAGCCATCTAAAGTAAAAATCACTGTGCAGGGTAACACACACCTGTAATCCCAGCTACTGGAGAAGCTGAGGCAAGAGGATCCCAGTATGACACCAGCCTTACCGAAAGAGAAATGGAATCTCAAACCATAAAAATGGAAAGGACTGGGGATGTAGCTCAGGAGGCTGAAGGCAGGAGGATCATAAGTTCAAAGCCAGCCTCAGCAACTTAGCAAGATGCAGTCTTAAAGTAAAAAGGGGGGCTGGCGATGTGGCTCAGTGCTTAAGTGCCCCTGGATTAAAAAAAAAAAAATCCTCTTCTGGAAACAAAAACAATAGAATCACTAGTAACAGAAACAATACTCTGGTTTCACAATTTTCAAAAAACCTCAAGGGGCTAGGGGGTTGTGGCTCAACGATGGAGCGCTCGCCTAGCACGGACGAGGCCCTGGGTTCGATCCTCAGAACCATGAATGAATGAATGAATGAATGAATGAATGAATAAATAAATCTATTTAAAAAACACCTCAAGTTCCAGGTTTACTCGAGCTCCAAACACACACAGAGACACACACACACACACACACACGTTTAAACCAGCTGTTCCTCAGCTCAAAAAACTGCCTTTCCAAAACTCTCATTTTCTATCAGAAACTCTATTAATGAGAAACATTAACAGATAAAGAACATAATTTAGAATACTCAAATTACTAACGTGTTAAATTGTTTTAACTATTATATCCATTGTTTTAAGAAAATATAAATTCAACTAAAGCCAAAATACTGAATTTTCTTCTAAGTTAACACTCTCCATCCTAATATCAAGTTTTCAGCTGTATTTAAAGCTTAAATATGCATTTTCTACTACCCCGGGAAAATTATCACTTTGGGGTATATTTTTTAAATGAATCAAATGAATTCCACACACAGTTCTAAAATACCTTTGCTTTAACCAGAAGCCTAACCAAGGATTCCTCAGTTGTATAACTATTCATAATAAAAGTATTAGAAACTCAGAGAATATTAGTACAAAAAACCCACCTCATTATTGTAGGATTCTGTGAGAGACAACATGATATTCTCAAATATAGTAAGTACTTGGGCTGGAGATGAAGATCAGAAGTATAGCATTTCCCTAGCATGCAAGAGGCCCTGGGTTCAATCTCTTACACTACAAAAAAAATTTTTAAAAGTATGTGTTTTTTGCTGGGGACCAAATCCAGGAACTCACACAGGCTAATATAGTAAACTTTTTAAAACTACTTCAGGGAAACATGTATTATTTCTCTAAAGAGTATAAATTACTGAGTTCAGCTTTGAAAAGTTATAATCAAAGAGTACTTAGAGCCAGGCACAGAGGCACATCCCTGTAATACCAGTGACTTGTGAGGTTGAGGCAGGAGGATCAAATGCTCAAGGAAAGGGCCAGGGGTGGGGCCGGGACTCAGTAGTAGAGCACTTGCCTCACGTGTGTGAAGCACTGGGTCTGATTCTCAGCACCACATGTAAACAAGTGAATAAAATAAAGGTCCATTGACAACTAAATTAAAAAAAAAAATCTTTTTTAAAAGTTCAAGGCCAGCTTCAACAACTTAGCAAGACCCTATCTCAAAATAACAAGGGCTAGGGATGTACTTCTGTGGTAAAGCATCCCTTGTTTCAATCCCTAGCTGTCCCCCACCCCCAGGGGGGTACTTAAAAAAATTTCTGAGTTCAATTTTTCTTGCTTTTCTTGTTCAATATTTCTTCAAAATAACCAGAAACAAAATATGTGAACTTCGGTCAACAGTCTAAAATGATCTCTACATTAAAGACTTTAAATTCTCAAGTAAAACCAGGTGATATAAGACACCTGAACTGCTATGTTCAGTTAGCTATATAGAACAAAATTTCTTTGTATACAAAAGAAGAATCTTACCTTGCTTTCACTGATTTCTCGTATCCACTCTTTCACCAAGTTATTTAATTTTCCCAAAATTAAAATCCTGTGGATAAAACAATTGTCAAGTATCAAGATGTTTGTGATTCTATGTCATTACTGGTTAAATGAAAAGACATTTTAAATAGGTGGTTTCCTAAGTTTTATGTTTTTAAGTGATCAGAAACATATACTAGTTAGCTATAGGCACTGTTACACTGGGGAAAACATTTCTTCTGATAAATTTTGTACTATAAAAACCAAAAGCACCAAAAATCAAAACTAAGAGAACAGAGCTCTATGTAGAAAAAATTAAAGGTGTCTCTCCTAAGTATCACTTTTATCTGAAACAAATATATAGCTAACCCTGATTAACTAAGTAGTGAAGGCCTCAAATTAATTTCAACAATAAAAAATTACAAATTAAAATATGTGTGAGGTGCACACTCATACCTGCGCTGCAGCTCCTCTTCCTCTTCAAAAACCCCAAAGGGTTTCAAAGTCTCGATTAGTTTCTGTGTAAGTATGCAGTCAGTCTCCTTGGGGGCTGCTAAGCTGATAGGAGAAGTAATGCCATAGTGCTTCTGTGGCGGCTGTGTTTGTTGTGATCCCTGCGTCGTAACTGGACTAAAAATGGAATTGGAAAAAATTACTGCAAAAAAATTCTACAATTTGAAACCAAGCAACATGACTAGAAAAACTACTTTAGCAAAATATACTTCTAAACATAGTTTGCTCCCTGCCACAACTCCAATTTTTTTTTGTTTGTTTTTGTTCAAAAGACATTTTTGTAACAAGAGGTAACTTAAAGTAAGTGACCAAAAAGAAATTACTTTTCAGCAGGGCCCAGTGGCTCAAGCCTGTAATCCTAGTTACAGGTTCAGAAAGGAAGATGGCAAGTTCAAGGCCAGCCTAGGAAACTTAACCAAACTGTCTCAAAATAAAAAAGGGCTGGGGATGCAGCCCAATGCTAGAGCACTTGCCTAGCATATAGCAGGCTTTGGGTTCCATCCCTGGTATTAGGAGGAAAAAAAAAAAAGAAAGAAAAATTATTTCTCCTTGTCTCCCAAGGAGTTTAACTTAGTCACATCCTAAGTATCTAAATAAATAAGAATTCAGACCAAATATATTATTAGACAAAATGTGATACAGAATACAATAAACTTTTGAAAGAATCTACTCACTAAAAAGGAAACAAAATCCTTTACATTGTTATTTCTAAATTACTGATAAAACTTTGAACAAGAAATATTTTCACAACATAAGACTCCCCAAATGGAACATAACATAAAGCTCACACATAGCACAGCAAACCGTACAAACAAGTACAACTTGTGAGAAAACCATATTCATACTAAGCTTATTACTAATTTTCTTTTTTAAAAAATTGTAGCTGTAGATGGACAGAATGCCTTCATTTTATTTGTTTATTTTTATGCAGTGCTGAGGATCTAACCCAGCCTCACACATGCTAGGCAAGCGCTCTGCTGCTGAGCTACAGCCCCAGCCCTTATTACTGATTTTTGGAAAAAGAATAGAGGCTCAGAAGGCTGAGAGAGGAGGATTACAAGTTCAAAGTCAACCTCAGCAATGTAGCAAGGACCTAAGCATCTCAGCAAGACCCTGTCTAAATAAAAGACAAAAAAGGACTGAGGCCAGGTACAGTGGGTGCACACCTGTAATCCCAGCAGCTCAGGAGGATTTCAAGTTCAAAGTCAGCCTCCGCAAAAGTGAGAAGCTAAAGCAAGTCAGTGAGACCCTGTCTTTAAATAAAATACAAAATAGGGCTGGGGATGTGGCCCCTGAGTTCAATCCCTGGCACCAAAAAAGATTAAAAAAAAAAAAAAAAAGAATCTGACAATATTACACAGGTAAGTCGCATGAAAAATTTACCAACAGTCACTAGGTTCTAGTCAACAATGTGACTGATTAGTATCTTTTATCTTCTAATATTAACACAGATCAAATAATGCTAGGAAGCCCATACTGTTGTTACCCATTGGGCTGAATGTGGTATGCACTCTAATCAACATTTTATGTTCTCTTTATATGATGTTTCAATATTCATAAAGACTATAGTAACATTTCCTGAATAAACATAAGATTTATTGTCTTTGGCAGTAATCAATTCATGTCAGATCACTGCCTTGTACTCCTCTAAATGAAACTGCCTAGCTATGAAAGGCTGTGATGCTAATTCACAAATTCATGTGGGATCCACATGAAAAAGCACCAAGGATTTTCTGAAAAATGGAAGAAAAGTTTTATTTTCCTAACTTATGCTACTATCATTAAAGTATACATATTAACTTATACAAAACTAAACTCATACTGGCATCTTGGTTACTATATATTTTCATTAATCACCAACAGTTCTCAGAATTCTTCAAAACAAACCACAAAGGTAGCCCTCAAAACTGCCTGACCACACCCTCCTCTCACAACACATACTAATAATTTCAGATAAAATATTTATATGCTTATTTTTTGAAGTTTTACTCTTTCCAGATTTACTAGGGTATAATGGTATGCCCAAAAGGGGGAGGGAGACAACATATAAAATTTGGTGAGTTCAGAAATATGCACACACTTTTGTTTCCATCAACACCACAATCAAAATAATAAACATATCCATTGTCTCCAGTTGCCTTGCGTCCCTTTATTTTATTTTGCTTTGTTGTGGCAGGGTACAACACATGAAATCAGTGAATTTTTAAGTGTACATTAAGTTACTGTTGAAGAATTTTAATTGTTACAAAGTACACTTACCTCAAATCCTAGCATAACTGCATTCTCTTGTGCAAATAAACTATAGTTTTCATGATCATGCTAGAATTACCAGCACTTTTATAAATGATGTGAACATAAAGGGCAGAAATGAAAATGTAAAGTTCATTCTATCCAGGAGAGATTTGATTCAAGCAAAGAAAGCTTTCAAGTCAAATTTAAGTTTCATTAGCTTCAATCAATAAATCTGTTTTGTACAAATAATATGTTTTTTCCATATTTTTCTCCATTCTGAGGGGTTGTATTCCTTACTAGTTCAGTTTGGATCATCAACAAAACATGAATACACATTCTTTGTGGAATTAAGATTCCTTTTTATCTTTCCCATTTTTCCAAATATTCAAACTTTTCATTGTCTCAAACACACACACATACACACACACACAAAAAAAAATCCAATGTTCAGAAAGCTCCTGTCTACTTCAACTATCTTGCTATAATAGCAGAATACAGATTCACATTTATAAATTCACACAAAATTAGCACAATTTGAAAAAATTACTGATATCTACATTAGTCTCCACATTTTAATATTTTGATGGGAAAATAAATCATATGCAAGTTAGAAATTTTCTCCCTTTAAAATGTAGTAATATCATCCAGCCTTGGTATTGTAAGTATATGACCATACCCATTTGTTCTGATTCAAAACAATTATAAAACACATACCTACATACCTGTAGAACATCTATATCAAGTAAGAACATGCATAAAATAAGTAAAAATAAACCCCCTCCCCAAAAAAATGAAGCTTAAAAGATAGTTGTGGCTCCAATAAAGATGGTTGCTAGATACTTTGAGTGGCCTAAGGAGAAACAGTAACCATTGTTGTACTAGTAGAGAAGTCTCATTTCTTCCATTTATTAAATTTTTTTTTTTGGTGGGGATTGAACCCAGGACCTTGTGATTCAAGAAATAACACATATAATACATACCTAGAGGCAAGCACTCAACCAACTGAGCTATATCCCCAGCCCTCTTCCATCTAAATCTAACATTAGAAATGAGAATAGGTAGCCAGTCACAGTGGACAGGTATACATACCCGTAGAACATCTATATGAAGTAAGAATATGCATAAAATAAGTAAAAATAAACCTAGCTCTAGCATGAGGGAGGCCCTGGGATCTATCTATTGGGATTGGTGGAGGGAACACATACTAGATGTTAAATATAGAGTAATAAAAACAATTTCAGGAATCTTTTCATTGTTGATCTGTTTCTAACAAAGACAAAAACATATACTTAACACTGGACAACTGGGAACATAAGCCTCAGAAAAAGAAGGATTGTTTTACTTGTCTCCTGGAACCGTACATTAGACTACTACCCACCCCAAGAAGGCAAAGCTCCTCCTTCCATTCCTGAAAACATTAGACTTCTGCCCATGTCTATCTTTCTCTAGAAACACTTCTAGAAATGTATTTAATTTTCTTCATACAGTAATCTACTTTAAAAAGAAAATTTCAACAATGTATGTAAAACAACGAAAAATATCAACACATAAACCTACAATATGATGATTCACTAAAATTTCTTATTGGGGCTGGGTGCAATGTGCACACCTATAATCCCAGCTACAGGGGAGGCTGAAGCAGAAGAATTACATTCCAGGCCAGCCTGGCCAATTGATCCAGATTGTCTCAAAACAAAAAATAATAGGCCCTGGGTTCCGTGGCACAGGCTTATAATCCCAGAGGTTTGAGAGGCCAAGGCAGGAGGATCACAAATTCAAAGCTGGCCTCAGTAACCTAGCAAGGCCCTAAGCAACTTAGAGAAACCCCGTTTCTAAATAAAACATAAAAAAGGGTTGGAGATGGGCTCAGTGGTTAAGTGCCTCTGGGTTCAATCCCAGGTACCAAAAATAAATTAATTAAAAATAAAAAGGGCTGGGGATATACAGCTAACTGGTACAGTACCTTTGGGTTCCAGCCCAAGTATCACAAAATAATAAAAGAAAACAAGTACATATGAGCTTTTCCTGAGCATCATTTATTTTCATCTTATGAATGTGATTTGTATTTATGTCTAGGATACTGCTTAAATAAATACCTAAGAATGAAACTGGTGCCCATCCAGCAAGTTCTATACTCTCTAAAAATCATTACATTTCCATAATAACTAATGTTTAGTGCCCTAAATTTTTGCTGTTTTTTTCTCTAGCCTCCTTCTAACTTTTCATCCACCTCTGATGAAAACATCTTTGTAGTTATTAAATATGTAACTAAAGCTTCTTAAGTCTTAATCCTTCATAGGATTAAATAAAAAATAAAAATACATATATACACTTATAGGGTTTCTTTTGTTTTTTTGAGACAGGGTCTTGCTAAATTGCTTAGGCTGGTCTGCAACTTGTGGTACTCCTGCCTTAGCTCCCAAGTTGCTGGGATTATAGGCATGCACCACAGCGCCCAGCCCTACACATATCAATTTTGCCCCCTCAAAATCACATGACAGCCAAGCATTACATACACACATACACATAAAGACACACACACGCACCCCTACCTCTTCTTTTCAGGTTTAGGACATATTTTTTTCAGAATTTTTCCCTCCTCAGAATATGGGCTATTCTCCTTATATGTTCTATATAAAGTTGGCCTTTAAAATATATCAACCTTTTTTAATAGTAACAACATTCTATGTAGCTAATGCATTACAACTATTCTAGTTCTTATCCTTGGCTATCTTTATGCCACTCCTTTCCTCTCCCTTGCCAGAGAGGTCCATCACATACACTTGGATTTACCTAGAATTTATTATATCTCTTCTCTACTTTGAGTAACAAATTATGAAGCTAAAAACTCTAATGCATTTATAACACTAAAGGGCTGTAACAAAACATGAGTTTTCCAATTAATGTTGGAAAAAAGGGTATTCCTTTAGCCACATTAGGTTGTTCAAGACCTAACTCTAATAAAGATACTCTAGCTACAAAGAATTACTTGACTTTTATGTAAAATTAGCATGACTGTTGGCTGTTTATTTTGGCTAGATATTTATTTCAAATGTTTGGGCAACCAATTTTAATTAATATGCACAAAATGAACTATCAAAAACAACCTAGGAGTCAGTTATGGTGACCCATGCCTGTAATCCCAGGGGCTTAAGAGGCTGAGGCAGGAGGATCACAAATTCAAAAATAGCCTCAGCAACTTAGCAATGACCTAAACAACTTGGTGAGACCCTGTCTCAAAATAAAAAATAAAAAGGGCTGAGGATGTGGTTCAGTGAATAAGCACCACTGGATTCAATCCCTGGTACCAAAACACACACACATACACACACACCACACCCAAACTTGGTAATTGTAAAACTAACTCAAATAGTACAAATTCCTATAATTTGTTAATTGTAATTTAGCAGCCATGCATTCAAACAAAGTGTTATCAATGTCTGAATATATTATAATGATAATATTATACATTTTAAGTCAAATCTAAATTCCTCATTATTTCAAAATACTTAAGAATTACAACCAGGCATGGTGGTGCACACCTATAATCCCAGCAATATGGGAGGCGGAGACAGGAGCATTGCAAGCTCGAGGCAAGTCTCAGCAATCTAGTGAGAACTGTCTCAAAATAAAACAGAAAGGTTGGGGAAATTGACCCTGAGTTCAATCCCTATACCCACCCCCAAACACACACACAAAAGAAAAAAAAATTGTATAAGTACTAAGAGAAAATGAAGAATAGTATTTTCAGTGCATAATTAAGACAAAACATAAAAGCCACACCCCAAAACAAATTGTGTTATACAATTTATGTAACAAAAAATACATCAGTAAGAAAGGTTACAGCAAATAGTAGGAAAAACAGAATTGTTAAATAATGTTTTAAAAAGTGTCACTTCAAATCAGGGAAGCTAATTAAAACCAACAAACTAGAGAAAAACAAAATCTTTACCAACTAAACATTCAGGGAAAACAAGAGACCATTGTAAACCTCCAATGTTAGCAATGGTGTTAACAATATGCACTCCCAATGGAAGTGAACTTTTGGCATATCACTTAAAAAACATCTGGCAATATTCATCAAATATTAAAACGCATATGCCAATTTTAAAAGTTTATAGCAATTTATCTTAAAAACATCAGGACAAGGGCTGGGGTTGAATGTAGGCACTTGCCTGGCATGTGTAAGGCATTGGGTTTGATTCTAAGCACCACATAAAAAGAAATAAAATAAAATAAAGGTCTATCAACAACTAAAAAAAAAAAAAAAAAAAATACTAGGACAATTTGGGCACTGGGATGCATGACTAAAATCCAAGCAACTCTAGAGGCCAAGGGAGGAATATCACAAGTTTCCCAGGCCAGTCTCAACAATTTAACAAGACCCTCAGCAACCTAGTGAGAACCTATCCCAAAGGGCTGGGGATGTAGTTCAGTGGTAAAACATGCCTGGATTCAATCCCTAGTCAAAGATACTGAAGGTTGTTCACTGGACGGATCCCTGTATGCAATACAGTAAAAAAAAAACAGGAAGCCACCTAAATACCATCAACATAAGATTAATTACAGTACATGCTTACACAATAATACTATGCCATATAAAAAGGGGGTAGTCAGCACATGCAGTAGCATGAAAAGATGCACACAAAATGTCAAAAAAAAAAAAAAAAGCTGCAGAAAAATTTAAAACTACACTGAGATTCTATTTCACTCCAGTGAGAATGGCAAGAAACAAGTAACAATAAATGTTGAGGAGGATATGGGAACATCATACTCATACATTGCTGCAAATTGGTGCAATAACTCTAAAAAGAAGTATGGAGAGTCCTTAGAAAACTTGGAATGGAACCACCATTTCACCCAGTTATTCCATTCCTTGGTGTATACCCAGAGGACTTAAAATCAACATACTATAGTGACAGAGTCACATCAATGTTTATAGCAGCTCAATTCAAGACTGCTAAGCTATGGAACCAATCTAGATGTCCTTTAACAGATGAATGGATAGAAACTGTGGTATATATACAAAATGGAATATTACTCAGCCCTAAAGAAGAATGAAATGATGGTGTTTGCTATTAAATGGATGGAACTGGAGGCTATCATGTTAAGTGAAATAAACAAATCCCCCACACCTCCACCAAAAAAACAAAACAAAACAAAAAACCAAAGGCCAAATGTTCTTTCTGATATGTGTATATATGCTAACACATAATAGGGGGCAGGTAAAAGAAGTTCAATGGGTCAGACAAAGGGGAATGAAGGGAAGGGCGAGGGGATGGGAATAAGAAAGACAATAAAATGAATAGGACATAACCTTCCTATGTTCATATATGAACATGCAACCAGTTTAACTTCACATCATGTATAACTTCAAGAATGGGATCCTAATTTGAATAAGTTATACTCCATGTATGTATAACATGTCAAAATACACTCTATTGTCATGTGTACCTGAAAAAAACAAATAAAATAAAATAAAAAGTAAATCACTTTACTGCTCCAAAACACTTAACCCAATTTCCCTACAATCATTTTCTCATTTAAATTACTTTTAACAGAAAAGTATTGTAATCATAACTATATATGAAAGACGATGTTAAAATCAGAAATACGGGGATGTTTAAGATAGCTTCTGTTCTGAATAACAATGAGAAATTTACTCTGGGATTCAGATCCTTAACAATAAATGCAAAATAAAAGCCTGAAAAAAAATAAAGAAGTATGGCTACGCAGAGAGAAAATAGGCAGTTTAGGCTGATAACACACAAAGGACAACATCATTTCCCCAGTGGCATTTTCCCAAACATTTAATGTTTTAAGCACTTTGCCTCACCCCAATTTATACAAAGTTCAGACTATTGATGAATGAATCTCTGTCTCCTAATGTTGGCATTTGGAACAAGTTGTGGTCCATGCTATCAACAGGGTCAACTTGTCTAAAAATTTATAGCCCCTACCCAACAGAAAATAATTTTATCATTTCTATGATAAAGTTAAAATTGAAAGCTTAACTTGCTAGACAGTCTTGTTTAGAAGCAATCAGATAAACTAAAACAACTTCTTGTATATAGGTAATTTGCTGTCCAAAGGTCTGACCTTAAACATAATATGTGCATTCAGGTTAAGCAAAGAAAAAGAGTTTGGATGGAGAAGGAAAGAAGTATTTCTCTAAAGTATCTTAATGTACAAAATATATCATCCTCTTTCACAAGGCATAGCAAATAATGACAGAAACTCAAGAGTCAAGCATATAACCAAGGTAATCTATTTCCTAAGAAATTATTCTAAGGTTGGACGCACTGGCAGATACCTTTATTACAGGTACAACTGAGGTAGGAGGACCCCCAAGTTCCCCAGCTAGTCAACCTAGAAAGACCCTGTTCTCAAAATTTAGAATATAAATAAAGGCCTGGGAAGTGGCTTCACAGTAGAGGACCCCTAGCTTCAATATCAGAATGAGGGTGGATTGGGGAGGGTGAGGATAGCTGACCACTTGTTCTGTGTTAAATTGAACTAAGTATGTTTAGAACACAACTGCATTCTTGAAAAATATATTCAAGGTGGATGATCCAGCCAATATTTAGTAGGCAGCATCAGAGGATCAAACAGAGAGGTAAATTTATGCTCAATGGGAATGAAACAGGATGAAGCACAAGGTCAAACAAGGTTGATTATGTAGGCAATAGGTACTTGCTATTCAATTACTACAATGGCCATATTACTATCCTCCCTTCCTAAAGGTACTTCTGAGGGCCCCACTGCCTTCTTTCTCCTTACTATCTAGGAGAAATTAAACAACAATAACCTCAGATTCTCAAATTGCAGCACTCCTGTATCAACCTGCCAAGTACACCTTGAAAATGAAGGCAATATAAAGAGAAGCTGAAAAAATATATATTAAAATGTGTCAGAAAAGTAAAAAATATATAAAACTCCAAGGAAACCCATCAATCTGTATAATTAAAATGTACTAATAAAAAAATTATTAAAGCATAGTTTTATACATTAATGCCAGGAAATGCAATTTAAACATTTCAGGTGACCAAAATGACTGTGATACTACTCTGAATCCCAAACTGTAGAAACTAATAAAATACAATGAGCTGGTTTCTGGATGAAATATAGGTTAATATGAATTTGCAAAATAACTCCGATAGAAGAAAGAAATGACATCTAACAAATCCCTCACATTTTTTACTTTCCCAAATCCTTAAATTCCAGGCTGAGGATGTGAGTCACTGATCCCCACAGCCCTGGGTTCAATCCCCACTATCACCAAAAAATAAAACGCTAAATAGGACCAAATACTTAAATTTCCACAAATAAGAATGTGGAAAACTCTGGCCTAATACCCAAAATTCCCACAGAAGCATCTACACCCAGTCACTAAAAATACTTGCCGGGTACTGTCCATAGTCCCAGCTACCTGAAAAGCTAAGGCAAAAGCTTCTCTTGAGCCCAGAAGTTCTGAGCCAGCCTGGGCAACAGTCTAGGAGCAAAGAAGAAAGACAATGGAAAAGGGAAAAAGGAAAAGGGCCGGGGCCGGGATTACCTACAAAGATCTTAGGTTCTACAGAATATATTACACTGTGTGTATGTAAGTATATAGTATGGTATCTGTAAATAGTTTGATATTTAAATTTTTTTCTGTACCAAAAATCTTGAGCTTGGACATTTTTTTTTGAGATGGGTGTCCCTATGTTTTCAGGTTGGACTCAAGCAATCCTCCCACCTCCTGTCACCCCAGCACTAGGACTGTAAAAAGGACTTCCTTTTGACTGAAAATGTCCAATGGATGGCCAAAAGCAGGATTAAAGACTTGGCATCTCTGCCTGCATTTTGCATTCGTCTTCTTTGCTCCTAGTCACCTTGGATTCCAGGAACAAGATATGATAGATAAATATCTTTTGATGAGTTCAAGTTACCCACAGTTAACAGCAATTTCTTATCCAGGACAAGGCCCTGCCTGCCCAATCCTGAGATAACAGACAGACCTGATCAACATCGCCTGCTTTGGCAGCTGTGCAATCCCTCCAGCTATGCAGACCCCTCACCATTGCCCCTATTCCCCTTTCTATGAAACTTCAAAGTCATTTTTAGTCTCTGGAAGACACAGCTAAGGGCACCGGTCTCCTGTGTTCCTCATATAGCCATGCTGATAAAAGTTCCTTTCATGTTTTTCACCATTACCTTTTCTGTTTGGTTTTTGGGGTGACTGATCAGATTTGATTTGTTGGATTTTCAAAGTCTGGGTTCTGGCCTAGGACTCTGGTATCAGGACTACAAGTTAGCACCATAGCACCTTGGGAAAAATGGTCTTAAAATGTAAACTGACTCCAGCTGAACTGATCAAACATGGTTCTCAACAGAATCCACAAAAGATGGGATAAGCATGGAAACCAGAACTAATTTAAACACCAATCTACAATTTAGCACCCTCAAAAACTTGGCCAAGGGGATACTTTCAGCCTCACTTTAATCTATTTTAAGAGGAACCAATACTTCCAGCAACACTACTGCCTTGTAAATCATAAGCCAAGATTATGCAATTATTTAAAAGCTATTGAATAGGGCACAGTGGCACATGCCTAAATCCCAGCAATCAGGGAGGACAAGGCAGGAGGATCCCAAGTTTGAGGCCAACCTGAGCAACCAAGCATTAAGAAATTGTCTCAAAATTTAAAAGGGGGCGGGGGAGGCTGGGGTATAGTTGGTGGTAAAGTATCCCAGAGTTCAAACCCCAGTACCACACCAAAAAAAAAAAAAAAAGCAGCTAGAATACTGAAAACACAGAATAAAAAACAAAAGAAATGAGAAACAGCTAAGAATCCAAATGGTCTCATTTTCTAGGAAAGTAGTTTTTATAAATGTGCCTACATGCAAATGAAGGTGATAAATTTAAGTGTAATGGTAACATAAAGTTGACTTAGTTACCAAGGAATGGAATGTTCCGATGAACCAAAACACTTTGAAATTTATGTTATTAAATAAGAAGGCTTTCACTTTAGGAGGAAAATCAAGAAATAGGAATTGAATAAGCTCATAAACTTACTCCATCTACCATCTTCCATCTCAATTTCTCTACTAAAAAAGCATGACCTGAAAACACTCTTAAAGATAAAAACACCCCACATTCCAAAACCATTCACTGAGTAGCAAGCAATTCACTACAAATGCTCCAAAATCTTAAAACAAAGAGTCAGAGGCTGAGGATACAGAAAAGTGGTAGTCTATGAGGCCTCATGTTTAATCCCTAGTCCTGTCCCCACCTCCCCAAAAAACTAGTTATGATAATAAAGCTAAAACAATCCCAACCCTTTGTAATCTGTTGCATTAACATCTGACCTACCATTTTCAGCAAGATAAGTAAGACCTATAAAGAAAAGTATCATGTTTTCTCATATATGGAAGCTGGGAGGGGAGGGGTAGAGATGCAATGAAAGTAAAGGGGAGATCATTAGAGTAGAGGCAGACAGGGGAGGGAGGAAAGCTGGGAGACACTGGGGAGTAAAATGATAAAATTATGTTTTTATGTATTATGAATATGCCACAATGAATTCTACCATTCTGTATAACTAATATGTAAATAACAAAACTCTGACCTACTCTGTATTCTGAATGTACCTTTTAACCAGGTATGACTTTATTACATCATGACTGTCATTTAGAAAATAATGAATTCACTGAATTCCAAATACTGACACACATTATGCAACATCAAAAAACCTACATCCATTAATACCATCACTACCTGGACACAGTGGCATATGCCTTTAATCTCAGCAGCTTGGGAGGATGAGGCAAGAGTATCCAATGGTCAGGGCTAGCCTGGGCAACTTTGAAAGACCCTCTCTCAAGAAAAAAAAATTAAAAGGGCTGGGGATATAGCTCAGCATCCTAGGTTCAATCTCCATTGGGGGGGATTCATCACCAATATCATCTTTTAAGTACTGGGAAGGTGTCACATTCACAATTACAGAAACAAGCTTTCCAAAATTCCAATTTTTGCTTAAAAGCTCAATTGTTTTTACTGGCTACAAATACTGTCAATTGTTTTCTTTTTTCTTTGGGGGGGCACCAGGGATTGAACTCAGGAGCACTCGACCACTGAGCCACATCCCCAGCCCTATTTTGTATTTTACTTAGAGACAGGGTCTCACTGAGTTGCTTAGGGCTTCGCTTTTGCTGAGGCTGGCTTTGAACTCACAATTCTTCTGTCTCAGCCTCCAGAGCCACTGGGATTACAGGTATGAGCCACCACACCTAGCTAGCTGTTTTCTTGAAGTGACAGGGGAGGCTCAACTAATTAGCAAAAAGTTCCTGGTAAATATTCAAACTTGAATATCAACAGTTCATCACCAGTTCAGGTAAAGGAGCTCCATGGGGGAGGGGGGGGAGTAGGTTAAACTGGGTGTGGTAGCACACACCTGTAATCCCAGCAACCTGGGGGAGGCTGAGACAGGACTGCCAAATTCAAGACCAGCCTTAGCAATTTAGTGAGGTCCTAAGCAACTTAGCAAGACCGCCTCAAAATAAAAAATTTAAAAGGCTGGGGATGTGGCTCAGTGGTTAAGCGCACCTGGGTTCAGTCTCCAGTACCAAAAATTAAATAAACAAAACCACTAGATTAGCTTAGAAGACAAACCAAACAAGTACTCTTCCTCAAAAATCACTATTCTACTTTCTATTATCAAAGCATATTAAAAAGACAACCTCATGGGCTGGAGTTGTGGCTCAGTGGTAGAGCACTTGCTTGGCATGTGTGAGGCCCTGGGTTTGATCCTCAGTACCACATATAAATAAATAAACATATAAAATAAAAGACCCTCAGTATCACATATAATTACATAAACATAGAAAATAATAAAAGACACTTTTTAAGGATGAAAATTTAATTTTTTTTCTTTGTAGAGCTAGGGAATCAAATCTAGGAGCACTCTACCATTGAGCCCCAGCCCAAATAAACTTTGTGATTTTTGGTACTGGGAATTGAATCCAGACATTGCCACCAAGCTACATACCCAGTCCTTTTTATTATTTTCTTTTAAGTTTTGAGACAGGTAGGGTCTTGCAAAATTGCGAAGGCTGGTCTTGAACTTATGATTCTTCTGCCTTAACCTCTAGTGGCAAGCACCTACATGCCCAGCAAATTAACATTTTTTAATGCTTCATCAAGAACCTTCTGAACTGTGTAGTAAAAAAATATGACATGTACAATATGGAGCCACCTCTGCCTTGACTGATCCTAAGGCACTAGCAGCATTACTCAATTACTCACCATTACTTTCACACTATCAGTGCAAATGCCAGAAGTAAAAGACATAGTATCTCATTATTATTAAAGATCTTAGGTACCCTCTAAAAGGATCTCAGTGACAACCTTCACTCCAGGCATCCACAAATAGCACACAAGAAACACTGCTATAAGTATAGTTACTAACCAGAAGATCCTAGTTCTACCTTTTATGGCTACATGAAACTACCCTAATTCCCTTTCTTGTGACAGCTTCCACAATGTTTGGGAGAAAATCTCTAGTCTCCCCTTTAGCAAGACTTAATGTCTTTTCCAGTAATTTCAATATTCTTTGTGGCATGAATGCTTGGTCATTGATGTTGATTACTCTCCTTTATGTCCTTTTATTTAAAGTATGATAGCCACAACTCAAGTGATTTCTTTTTTACATTTTTACAGAGATTATATTAATCCTCTCTATATTATTCTAGTTTTCATATACTCATTTTGCTGAAGTGAAAATTTAATAGAAACTTATACCTTCCTTCCTCAAAGAATGTTAGAAAAAAGCAGGTGCATTTAGATTTACTTGAAATTGCTCTATGAAACCATTTTCTTTAGAGTATACATTTCCTCCATTTTTATTACTGACATAATTATCAAAATTAGGAGTCCCTTTTCAAAAATAGCAATGAACTGTAAGCTAACACTAAATCATCATGACATCATTTGAACATTTCTCTGAATTCCTTCTAAACTGAAAAACTGCCACAAAAAATCTTGTTTGATCTGGGCTCCCCCCAGGGCATCTTTTTCCAATTCCATGATAATATGAATCAACAGAAACCTCACCAATTTTAAATCTTTACTAAAAAAGTATTCTAATTACAAAAATAATTTGAGAGGTCTCTATACAAAATATCAGGGGTGAGTGAGTGAGGCTGGGGCACAAGAGGGAGTCAGAAGATACTTTTTTTCAAATAATTATGTAAAATGCGATAGATGTCATTAAAGGCATGTGTCAAAATTAAAGTCTCACCTTTAAAGACACGCACATATTTACTTAACTTTTACATATATATATATATATATATAAATTTCTTTTTTCTAGTTATAAACTATATTTCCAAAAACTAAATTGTTCCTACTTTCACAAAATTAAGCTGACTTAACACTGGGTGCCTAGAAACCATAAAATCTTTACCTTGAATTTGATTTAAACAAAACGTCAACTGTCAATGACACGCTTCGTTTGGAATACAAAGATGAAGAAAACTCAGCCTTTCCTCTTTTTAAAAGGGGCACTCTAAACACCTCAAAACTGGAAGGAATGCAGTCTCACAGAGGAGGCCTCTACGCTGCTGAATATAAGCAGAGTAAAGGCTCTAATCTACTTTTTGATCCCAGAAACAAGTTTTCAAACTGCATCTTGTTCTTAGGAGGAAAAAAAGAGGGAGAGAAAACTTTTTAAAAACCTTGTAGGGCTACGTAAGTACCCGCTGTAGGCCTAGCGGATCAGAAGGGGTCAGGGAAGCTCTAATAAGGCTGCAATCGGGGGCGGAGAGGAGCGTCCGTGGGCATCGAGGGCGAAGGACGCCGAGGGGAATCCCGTGACCCACCCGGACGAGACCGAGCACACGCACCGGGGGCGCCCCGTCCCGGAGCACCGGGAGGCCGCGGCGGGGCCGCAGGAGCGGGCCTGGAAGCTCAGACCCCGTCTCACCCGCGCTCACGCAGGTTTGCACAAGGGAAGCGGAAGTGGGTAACTCAGGCGCACGACAGGGGCGCTCAGAGAAAGGGAAGAACGAAGGGGCCGGACGGAGGCTGACGCGCCGGCGGCGGCGAGGGCGAGGAGGCGCGAGCGCAGCGCCCACGAGGAGCGGGCCCGCCAGCCGCGCT
>NW_025999900.1:60642441-60655329 GCF_001458135.2 Marmota marmota marmota | reverse complement strand
GGACGGCGCGGTGTCGGAGGCTCCGGACGGCAGTCTGCCCTTAGGCGAGGATACCGTCGTGGCCGAATGGGGGCGACGCGGTTCCGATGGCGCGGGAAGGTTCCGCAGCGACCCCCGGCCTCCGAGGCGCCGCTTCCGGTGCACCGTGCGGACCCGCCCTTCTCGCCTCCTGAGGCGCTGGCGCGTGAACCATGTGCTGCTCGGGGGCGCGGGTGGGTCGCAGCCGTGGGTTATGACAACTTGCTCAACCGCACCGTAGTTTACCGAAGGTAGGAGTCATGCTTACTTCATAGGGTAACCGAGGCTTTATGCGGTGAAGCCAGAGAGGTGTTTAGCTCGGAGCCTGGCTCGGCGCGCCACAGCGTTGCTAGGACTTGGTCTCTCCTGGGTATGCCTTCCGCCGACGGAGCCCCTCGTCCGTCTGGTCCACTGATGTTCCTGACGTCTGTCTGCAGGCTTTCCGCAGATATTTATTGAGTGGATAAGTTTTGCTAGATCGGACTGTGATGACAGCCAGTTCTGCAACACGAGCTACTTGATAAAGCTGTCGGTAACTACTGAGATTTTAGCAAAGGCTGTTTTGAGCCGAATTTCCCCCCAGGCTGTGTTTCCAGCCCTTAATCTCTTTGTGGTGGGACCTAGAATTCGACCTTCTGCCTTGTCACCGGTAAAAGCTTGAAAAGGTGCCTGAGGCAGCCCCTGCACTCTGAAGCTCTTTCCCTCTGTAAATTAGAATGGACATTCCAAAGTGTTGCACAAGTTAATAGGGGTAGGGTGGGGGTCAAATGAGTAGGGGAAAGCGTTAGCCTGAAGTTTCAAAACTCTAAATATTTTTATATGCACTTATAAATCCTCAGAAGATCTGACAAAGGACTTATTTTCCTTCTAGAACTAATGATTCAGAATGAGAAAAGCACAGGCTGTAAATCTGTATGCCACATTTGGCTGTTAACCACATGAAAGGAGGCTATTCCATTTAATATGAGCTGTAAATGCAAAATACACACGGATTTCGGAGATTTTAGCACAAATTAATAATGTGAAATACTGCAATCAATTACTTTATATTGGTTGCATGTTGAAATAATGTTCTGGTTCTGTTGCATTAAAGAAAATGGTATTAAAATTAATCTCACCTGGGGGGCTGGCATCTCCAAAAAAGCTGAGGATGTGAGATTCAGAGAAATCCATAACCTATTAAGGCTTCAGTCTTAAAAGTGGTCAATGGAGTGCTGGGATTGTAGCTCAGTGGAAGAGCCTAAGGTGTGAGGCCCTAGGTTTGATCCCCAGCACCACATAAAACTAAATAAACAAAAGTATTGTGTCCATCTACAACTAAAAATATATTTTTTTTTTTTCAAAAAAAGTGGTCAGTGAAGTCCTAGCCCAGGGTCCTGACTGGGGAACTGTCAAATGAGGTCTATTTGCCCCAAAAACCAAAAAGAAAAGGTAACATTGAAAAACATGAAAGGACCTTTAACTCTTTAAAGCATGACTGTACTGAGAAAACAAAGGCCCTTAGCCCAGAGACTGAGAATGACTTTGATGTTTTATAGGGGAATAGGGGCAATGGTGAGGGGGGTCTGCATAGCTGGCGGGATTTCATAAGCTGCCCAAACAGGTGATCTTGACCAGGTCATTATCTCAGGATTGGGCAGGCAGGGCCTTGTCCCAGAGGAGAAAGTGCTGTTGCCTGGTGGGGAGCTGGTGGTAAGGTTGACTCATCACATGATCATTATCCTATCAGACCTTGTTTCTGGAATCCAAGGTGACTCAGAGCAAAGAAGATGAATGCAAAATGCAGGCAGAGATGCCAAGTCTTTAATCCTGCTTTTAACCATCCATTGGACATTTGCAGGAAAAAGTAAAGAGTCTTAAATCCTTGATACTGAAGTTGCTCATAATAATGTGTCTGAAGGTGTTGAAAGGCAAGTGAGGAACAAGAGACAGGTAAGCAAGAAATGAAAGACAGAGACCAGGCAGACATAAACAGGAGAGTTTATTTGTCAGAGCTGTCAAATAAAGGCCATCTCTCTATAGTGGAAAGAGGCAAAACAGGCTTGGTTCCAGGACTTTTATGGGGCAGGCTCAGGAATCAGAGCCCAGTGGGTCTTACTGCAGGTGGTTAGGGGTTGGATTGGTATGAGGGAGTGGGAAAGCGAAACTTTTCCCTTAAAATGGTGACTGTTAGCTTAATCAATGTCTCTTTTAACTGCATAAGCAATAAGGTCTTAATAAAGTGTTGTAGGATGTAGGGTGCTTCCTACAACCAGTCAAAAAAAAATGGTGACTGTCACTTAAGATGTCCTTCCAGATGCTAAGCAAGGATCTTGTATTCCCCCACTTTTTTGTTTTTTATTGGGCCCCTTAGGAAACAGGGATGTAGGTCAGTCTTCTATAACTTCTACATGCTGGGAAGGGGCGGCATTTGAATCTCTCATTAGGGGCACAGGATGTAGGTGACCATTGTCCAAGTCATAGAATGGCTATGACTGAGTGGAAAGTTGAATTAGTCAGAAGCCAAATGGAGGGGGCAGCCGAGAGGTGAGTCAGGTGGGATTCTATATTGGGAGTTCCCCATGGTGAGTTGGAGTGCTAGAGTGGCTAGAGGAAGATGTCTCCTGCTCTAGGACAACCCAGAGTGAGAGAGGGGACAGCATTGAAAGGGGTGGTCACCACCCAATTCACTAGCCCCAGGGCTGAAGCCTTTTGGGGACTGAGAGAAGGGAGTCATCACCCAATCTTCCCTAGTCCCGGGCTTGGCCCATAGAGAGTCTTGGTTGCCTGGCCAGGGCTTTTGTGAGCTCTGCTGAAGAGCTGAGAACCAAGACCTGAGAGTGAGCTTGCCCAGCGGAAGGGATGGGAAGGTCAAGAGTCTTGGTGCTGGGCCAAGATCTAGGTTAACTTTTGTCGCTAGAGAGGAGAATTGTCTGAGTGGTGGTGGAATGCAGTCCCTGGCGGCCCAATTTTGGTGAGGGATTGGTGGTATTCCTGTAACAAAAGCTGGTTTATAGTTTGGCTAGAGATTTTTTTTGATCCATTTTTAAATTTTAGTTTATGAGTGCTCTATATGTTGGTTTTGATACACACACATAGACAAGACAGTACACAGAATAAATGAGTAAAGGCCTTATCACTTTTAAAACTTATTAGATTAAGAGCTGAAGGGAAATCAAGAAATGAGAGACAGGTAAGTAAGAAATGAAAGGCGGAGACCAGGCAGACATACACAGGAGAGTTTATTATTTGTCATTGCTGACAAATAAAGGCCATCTTTCTATAGGCAAAACAGGCTTGGGTTCCAGGACTTTCATGGGGCAGGCTGAGGAATCAGAGCCCAGCTGCTGGTGGTTAGGGGTTGGGTTGGTATGAGGGAGTGGTGAGCCTTTCTCAGAAATGCCCCTGGGCGGGAAAGTGAAACTTTTTCCTTAAAATGGTGGTTGTCACTTAAGATGGCCATCCAGATGCTAAGCAAGGACCTTATAAGAGCCAACTTTGTAAATTGGTCTCTGAGCCAAATGAAGTGTTAGTTAGTCCTAGGAAAAAAATGATATGACCATTAATTACTTCATTAAAGTGATATGAGAGAAAGAGATAGGGAGGGGGGAGAGGGAGAAAATTTTGAAGTCATTCTGTGTTGTAGCCAAGGGAAAATTTAAATTGACTTTTTTTTTTTTTTTGGTCTTAGGCCTCTTATCCAGCCTGCTGAGTCTGCCCTTTGTATTTCAGTGTTAGCTTCAGTGTGGCCTTGGCCAGGGGCATTGCTGCCCAGGGCTTTACAATGTACTGTGCCCATAGAAGCAGGGAGGAGGGTTCTGGGTCCCTTGTTTGTCTAGAAGTAGGGTCTCTGGAGAATCCAGAGCTTTAGTGGCAAGTAGAAGCTGGTGGGGCGGCGAGTAATGAATTGGTTTCTACTAGTTACTTCTCCAGGCAAATTATAATCCCACTGGGGTCCTGATTGGGATCACGTCAGTGCCGATTGGATGGCAGCCGAGGTCTGATGTACCCCATCAGCATAATTTCTAGCTTGCTCCCAAACTCACTGTGCTCCTCGGGCAGGAGGGTGTTAGACAAGATCATATGGACATCAGGGAAGGTCAAATCGTGATGGGGTCAGATGCTGAAACTCTTTGATATATGTACTTGAAGTGGGACATGAAGTATCGGACCCCAGCTGCTTTTCTATTGTGAAAGATTTGACAAAGAGAAAGGCACCTGAACCTGGATTACACCATCTACCCAGCCACCTCGAGTAGAGGACACAGAGATGCAGGCTGGGCAGCGGCAGCCCATGAACGTGTGGTAGGAGGACAGAAGGTCGGAGGGGCCCAGGGGACAGTGGCCCGGAGGCTTCATTAGAAAGAGAATTGTGGTATGGCAGGGATTCATCCACTGGGTCGAAGGAGAAGGAGTCCTGGGTAGGATCTTCTGTCCCTTTGGAAGCAGACTTAGGGGAGGTGGGAGCTCAGAGGACTTGTGCAGGAGTTGCAGAGAGAGAGCTTGGAATGCAGAGAGGAGAAGACCTGAACATAGGATATCTCTTTCCATTTTCCAGAACGCTCACATAGTTGAAAAGGCCTCTGGTAATATTGGGATCTAGAGTGCCATTAAGTGGCCACATTGTCCAAAGGATCTTGAGGCCAGATCTGATTGCACAAGCGGATAAGTTTTGGGGGGTTTAGGTCCAGGGTGAGAGAGACCCTAGGTTAGCAAGGAGGCAGCCTGGGGGACTATGGGAGGGAATGGATGAGGAGCTGCCCATGGTGATTTTAGAGGTGGGGTGTCCCCCAGTCTCTAGTATCACCTAGTCAAGAGGAGGGTTACACTCAGGGGGTTGTCACCACCGGTGGGTAAGCATTGGGGCAGGACCCTGTAGAGGCACTTGGACACCCAGCGAGGACTATGTAGAAGGGGCAGAAGCCCATAGAGATTAACCCAAGGCTGAGAGATCATCTCACCAGGATTAACTCCCAGTCACCCTGGTGGTTTTTTCTTAAAACCCAGAACTCAAATAAAAGGCCACCTATAGACCCGGTCAACAGTAGGGATCAGCCGTAGCTGTGGAAGCTGTGGAAGCTGTGGCTGGGGATATCCCTGACCATACAGTAACCGTGGGAGTCCCAGGACCTGTAGGTCGTTTAGGTCAACTAGAGAACAGGGGTCTTATCTGCAATGTCCAGTGGTGGGTGTGGAGAGGACATTTGGCAGAATGGGGGGCCTGGTCTCCTGATGGAATCTGGATTGGGGCCTGACCCTCGAAGAGGGGAGTGGGCACACTGGGGAACCCGATCCCGGGTTTCAGCACCAGAATGAAGGGAAAGCAAGGAACGAGAGATGGGTATGTGAGAAATCAAAGAGCTGCGCACAAGAGTTTATTTGTCAGAGTGACAAATAAAGGCCATCTCTATAGTGGAGAGAGGCAAAACAGGGTTGGGATCCAGGACTTTTATAGGGCAAGCTCAGGAATCAGAGACCAGCAGGTCCTGCTGCAGGTGGTTAGGGTTGGGTTGGTGTGAGGGAGTGGTGAGCCTTTCTCAGAAATGCCCTTGGGCGGGAAAGTGAAACTTTTCCTTAAAATGGTGGCTGTCACTTAAGATGGCCATCCAAATGCTAAGCAAGGTGTGCTTTATGAATTAAAGAATGGGAACTTCAGCTCATACTGTCCTTTGCCAGGCATCTCAGAAAATATTGAAAAAGAAACAGGTGGACATTAAACCTTTGTGATTTTGGCCTATAGCTGTTCCAAATAAGCTGTTTCGGCCTTCCCTAGAATGAGGGAGATAGCAATGTAGCAGAAGTGATGAATATTTATTTAGTACCTAGAATGTGCTAGGTATCATTCTGCATGCCGGAGACATTTACAAAGAACTACACAAGGGGATGGAATCAAGGTCACATGAGCTGTAACTTTTGAAATATCCTGATAGAAAAGTCAGGATTTGGGCTGGGTGGGGTGGTTCACACCTGCAGTTCTAGCAACCAGGGAGGCTGAGGCAGGAGGAAAAATGGACAGACAGGCAAGAAGGGCACATTAAGTAAAGGAAACAATTAAAAAATAGGAAAAGTGCAAATAATTTTACATTCATTTGGAGAAAGAGATTTTTGAAGTAACTCAACAACAAGGAATGTCCTGGGGAGTAGTCAAGTGAGAGATGGAAGATGAGGGCCTTTCATTCAGCACCTGGTTGTTGTTGTGTGCCTGCCCTGTGCCATGACTGTGCTGGGGGGGCGGGGGAGTAGGTTGTTACTTTTCACTTTGAAAAATAAAATCACAGCCACAGTGGCACACACCTGTAATCCTAGCCGCTCAGGAGGCTGAGGCAGGAGGATCACGAGTTCAAAGCCAGCCTCAGCAACTTAGCAAGGCACCAAGCAACTCAGTGAGACCCTGTCTCTAAATAAAAATATAAAATAAGGCTGGGGATGTGGCTCAGTGGTTGAGTGCCCTGAGTTCAGTCCCCTGTACCAAAATAAAATAGATAAATAATTTAAAAAAAAAATCACAGACCCACATAGACCTTACAAAAAGGGCGAGGGAGGACAAATAATAAGTTCATAATCAGACAAGGGAATTACAGAATGTGCTAAGAGCCATAAATAAAACATACAACGTGACAGAATGAAGGGGAGATCAACTCCAAATAGTGTGGTCAAAGAAGTCAAGGCTTTTCAGAGTAGCTGAGACCAAAAGCTACCCTAAAAGATGTAGATTTTGCCTTTTTGTGAATAGGAGAGCCATGGAAGGTTTTGTAACAGAAGTGAGATTACATTTGTATTTTTGAAAGTATAGGAGGGAATAAATCTGAACAGGGGAAGTTTTGAAGGTATGAATTAGTTCTTACCAGTTCAGGTGAGTGAGGGATGATGATACTTAAATAAGGAAAAAGGGGACAATTTGAGAGAGATTTAAGAGGCACAGTTTATCCTGGAAAAGAGAAGACAAAGATGACTTCAGAGGTTCTAGGAAGGGTGACAACATGGATGCAGCTACCAGTAAATGAAATAGGAAGCAGGAGGGGAACAGGGTGAGTGCCTGAGATCTGGAGCCTAGTTTGAGTATTGATTTGGAAGTGCTGTGGGGCCTTCACAAATGGCTTTTAGGCAATTAAAATGTGCTTTGGAAGCTGAGGAGAGAAGATCTGGGCCAAAAATAGAGATTAAGAATTCCGAAGGCAAGAATCATAGGTTGGAGTCATGTTTCAGCTCTGGTAGGACCTTAAGCACACCCACCCACTACTCCAACTCAAGTTTCACACGTGAGTAATTCACAAGGTATTCACCTGTCACATTTAGGACCCAATTAAGAATATAACTTTAGCCAAGGAAGCGAGGAGTGATGAGGCCAGTTACCAGTATATAAGAGTCGCTGGACCGTGACCCTTGTCTCACTTGTCCTAATGTCCCTCTGTAACAGTGGTCTACTTTATGCTTTGAATATAGCCCTTGCTTCTCTGCCACTGCAACTTATGTTTTAAGTGAACATGTTTCTTTCTCTTCCTCTCTCCCTGCTCCTCCCTAATCTCTCCCCCTCCCTAATCTCAGGGGAAACAGGGTCACCTTTCTTTCCCATCCTAGGCAGAGTTATCTGTCTCTGAGTATACACCACCGTAGGAATAATCCAAACTCTGGGGATGGCACCAGAAGATCTCAGAAATGACTGCCTCCCAAATTAACAAGTGAGTTACAACTCTAACAGAGAATGCCTGGAATGTAGCCTTTCAATCACCTCTCTTAAAGCCCCCCCTTCCTGCTGATGGGTAGAATCACAGACTTTGGGACAGGAGTCCCCAGTATTTCTCCTTTCCTAACAAAGCAATAAACCTTCTCTTTTCTTTTTCTCAAAACCGAGTCTTCCTCATGGGTTGGCATCAGAGACAAGGACTAAGCTTGCAGCAGTATCTCCAGCTGCTGTAGTGTACACTGGCTTCATTGCCAGTGTTTTCTACTGGCTGCTGAGAAGATGTGTTGTACTGGTATCTTTTTTGTTTTTGTTTTGAGCCCTATTTTGTATTTTTATTTAGAGACAGGGCCTCAACTGAGTTACTTAGTGCCTCACCATTGCTGAGGCAGGCTTTGATCCTCCTGTCTCAGCCACCCAAGCTGCTGGGATTTCAGGCATGTGCCACCACACCCAGCCTACTGATATCTTAAGTATTATTCAGGTAGCCTTTTTTTTTTTTTTTTAAGTTTTATACATATATTAGTTGTAGGTGGGCACAATGTCTTTTTTTTTTTTTTAATTATTTTTATGTGGTGCTAAGCATCGAACCCAGTACCTCACCTGCACTAGGCGAGCACTCTACCACTGAGCCACAACCCCAGCCCCTATTCAGGTAGCTTTTTTTGTTTTTGTACTAGAAATGGAACCCAGGGACACTTTTTTTTTTTTTGAGAGAGAGAGAGAATTTTTTTAACATTTATTTTTTAGTTTTCGGCGGATACAACATCTTTGTTTGTATGTGGTGCTGAGGATCGAACCTGGGCCGCACGCATGCCAGGCGAGCGTGCTACCGCTTGAGCCACATCCCCAGCCCCAACCCAGGGACACTTTTGAGACAGAGTCTCCTGAGTTGATTCAGGCCTAACTTAGTTGCTGAGGCTAGCCTGGAACTTGCAATCCTCCTGCCTCAGGTAGCATTTTAAACAGAACAAGGTCATAAAGAGATGAATTCCAAAGCTGGTTTACAAAGTCCACAGTGTATGAAACGAAAAAAAAAATGTTGTTGAGCAGAACCTCCTCATATATTGCGAGCTACTTGGATTGTAGCTGGTATCATTTAGGAGGTAACAGTCGGAGATACTGTATGACTTGGAGATTTTTATTAATAATAAAGTTTGATGGTTCACTTGGCCAATACTTTACAAAATTAATCAGAAATTGTATTTAGAAGTTACTAAAGCAGAGCTCATAGCAGCAGCAATATAGTAAAACTGGAACAATACAGAGAAGGTTAACATGGCCCCTGCCGGAGGATAACATGCAAATTCACAAAGTGTTCGATATTTTTTTTAAAAGAATTGTTTACTAAGATAAGAATAATAGCAGAAGCACTTCCATCTAATGAGTACCATACTCTTGAGTTGTCCTTTCATTAAATTCTTATCCTCCTTTGTTAAATAAAAGTTTAAGGTCATTGTTTTAGAATAAACTCCTGTAGTAGCCTCAACAGACTAGACCAAAACCCAAAATGAAGGTGCTTGCTAAGGTTCCACCAAAAGAAACAATTATCTGACTTTCCCAGGAGTCAGGAAAGAGATGCCAAAATTACCAACAAGCCAGTTCCAGCAGCATGAAATTGAAGTTCTCTCAGCTTTCATCTTTACAAAACAAAACCCCCCAAACCTAAAGTAACCTGGTGTCAACCAATCGGTTTTCTGTTGTTCTGCCTCCTTTTCCTTTAGTTAGAGTCACTCTGAAATGATCAGTCCCCTTCTTGTTCCTTGTTTTTGCTTTCTTAGGCTTTTTCTGTCTATAAAACCAACATCTAGGGCCCGAGGGGGTAACTCAGTGGTGGAGCACTTGCCTAATTTGGGTGAGACCCTGCATTGCATTCCCAGCCCCTCAAAAAAGGAAAGTTGCTCAGCCTGAGGCAGGACAGAGAAATCAAAGGTAGGTGGAGAGGAGACAAAAGACAAAGAATAGCATTTTTTTAAAGATATTTTTTAGTTGTCAATGGATCTTTTATTTTATTTATTTATATACAGTGCTGAGGATCGAACCCAGAGCCTCACACATGCCAGGCAAGTGCTCTAGCCCTGAGCCACAGCTCCAGCCCCAAGAGAACTGAATTTTAGTCTGAGGTTCTGCATATCATTCAAGGCCTGTCTTTTCCTCAAGCCAGTCTGTCTCCCAGTACTATTACTTCCAAATTTTGGGGAAATCTGTACATTCTATTTTTTTGGTACTGGAGGTTGAACCCACTCTACTACTGTTACAACCCCAACCTTTTGATACAGGGTTTCACTAAAGCTGGCTTTAAACTTACAGTCTCCTTCCCCAGGCTCCCAAATCACTGGGACTACAGGTGTGTGCCATTGCACCTGAATGCAAATCTTAAAGTTACCTAGATCTACCCACTTAGGAAAATTACCTTGTGCACTGTTAATTATCCACTAAATACATTAAGTCGAGAGAGACAATATATAAAGAAACCAACTTAGGAGAGTTTCCATTGTTGTCTGCATTATCTGATTCTCAAGACCTGAGAACCACCAGACTGATATCATCCTCACATACCTCACCATGTGCTGAGAGCCATAGCCAAGTAGGAATGATGCATTGCATTTTGGGTTGAAAGGTGACCCTGCTCAGGGATTAGGGTGGCTCTGGGTTTAGGGTGGATCCTACTGGGAATAGGGTGGCTCCAGGATTAGGGCGGATCCTGCTAGGATTAGGGCGCATCCTGCTGCCTCAGGCGCCCGCTCCTTTGGAGTTCCCGTTGAGTTCTCGCAGGGTTCTGAGAGAATTGGTGCGCGGAGCCGAGTGGAGGCAGGGTGTTCACAGGAAGTGTGAGTAGAGTATCAGTGAGAGTTCAGGAAAAAAGAGTTGCTGTTTGAATCTGCAGAGTGTCGGTGAATAAAGAGTTGCTGTTTGAATCTACAGAGTGTCGGTGAATAAAGAGTTGCTGTTTAAATCTACAAGGCTTCGGTGGTGGCTCGGTTATTTTGTGCCCAGCCAGACTGCGGCAGCCATGCCCACCCCTCACTTGTTTCATTTAAAAGAGGAGGTTCCACACATAAATCAGTTGTTCCTGTACACCATTGGTGAATTGACTGAAAGAGAAATTAGGAAAACTCTCCCACTCACGATAGATTCAAAGAAAATAAAATACTTGGGAATCAATCTAACAAAAGAGGTGAAAGACCTCTACGATGAAAACCTTTGTAGAAATAGAAAAAAGCAGTCATAAAATTTATTTGTTAAAATAAGAGGCCCAGAATAGCCAAAGCAATCCTTAGTGAGAAAAACAAAGCAGTAGGCATCACAATACCAGACTTTAAGTTAGACTACAGAGCTATAGTAGCAAGAACATTGTGGTATTGGCACCAAACTACATGAAGACCAATGGAACAGAATAGAAGACACAGAGACACTCCCACATAAATAAGTTCTCATACTAGTCAAAGGCGCCATAAACATACATTGGAGAAAAGAAAGCCTCTTAACAAATGGCGCTGGGGAAACTGGGAATCCACAAGTCGCAGAATGAACTTGAACCCTTATCTCTCACCCTGAACAAAAATCAACTCACAGTGGATCAAGGACCTAGGTGTTACACCAGAGACCCTGAGCTACTAGAAGAAAATGTAGGCCCAACTCCCCATCATGTTGGCTTAGGAACTGACTTCCTCAACAAGACTTCTAAAGTACAAGAGGGGAAATCAAGAACCAATAAATGGGATGGTATCAAACTAAGAACTTCATAGCAAAGGAAATATTGAAGAATATGAAGTGAGAGCCTACAGAATGGGAGAAAATCTTTGCCACCCACACCTCAGGTAGAGCACTATCTCCAGGAAATACAAAGAACTCAAAAAACTTAACAATAAAAAAAAATAATAACCCAATCAATAAATGGGCAAAGGAATTGAGCAGGCACTTCACNCATTTATTGAAATTTATCACTTAATACCTCTTCTTTTTTTTTTTTTCCTTTTGGTATTGGAGATTGAACTCAGGGGATCTTAACCACTAAGCCATTTCCCCAGTCCTTTTTATTTTTTATTTTGAGACAGGGTCTCAGTAAGGGGCCTAAATTGCTGACACTGGTTTTGAATTTTATTTATTTATTTATTTTATTTATTTATTTTTTTTTTGGAGGGGAGTACCATCGATTGAACCCAGGGCACTTAACAACTGAGCCACAGCCCTTTTTTATATTTTATTTAGAGACAGTCTTGCTGAGTTGCTTAGGGCCTCACTAAATTGCTGAGGCTGGCTTTGAACTTGTGATCCTCCTGCTTCAGCTTCCTGAGCTGCTGGGATTACAAGTATGTGCCACCATGCCTAGCAATATTATCATTTTGATACCTGGGATTGAACCCAGGGGCTCTTTACCACTGAACTACATCCCCAGTCCTTTTTAAAATTTTTAATTTTGTTTTTTTTTTAATATTTATTTTTTAGGTGAACACAATATCTTTATTTTTTATTTTTATGTAGTATTGAGGCTTGAACCCAGCGCCCCGTGCATGCCAGGCGAGCGCGCTACCGCATGAGCCACATCCCCAGCCTTAATTTTTTTTTTTTTTTTTATTTTGAGAGAGGTTCAAAATTGCCCAGGTTCTTCGATTTGCAGTTCTCCTGTATCAGCCTCCCAAGTCACCATGATCACCATACCTGGCTGACTTTACTATTATTTTGAGGTAGAATATCAGCTCTTTAAAGGAATTATTAAAGCACAACTTGTACAGTATTCAAATTGCAAGGCCTTTCAACTCCCCCTCATCTCTGTAATATTCTTTCCCTATTGAATTTTTATAGACATGCCCAAATAACTGTCAGATAAACCAAGATACAGTGTATCGTCAATGTCCAGCTACTCAACAGGCTTCCTCTCAGCTGATCAGCCTCTATGGACACCACCAAGCAACCACTATTCTGACTTTATCACTGTAGGTTAATTATTATCTTTTCAACTTTATATGAATGGAATTATATATTATTCACCTGTGAATTTATTTTTTTAATATTTTTTTAAATTATTTTTAGTTTTCGGCGGACACAACATCTTTGTTTGTATGTGGTGCTAAGGATCGAACCCGGGCTGCATGCATGCCAGGCGAGCGCGCTACCGCTTGAGCCACATCCCCTGCCTCACCCGTGAATTTAACAACTTCTTTTTTCTTTTTTTTTTCCTTTCTTTTTTTTTTTTTTTTTTTTTTTTT
>NW_025999900.1:60536536-60635509 GCF_001458135.2 Marmota marmota marmota | reverse complement strand
GGCCGCCAGTTGCCGCAGTCTGGCTGGGCACAAAATCACGAGCCACTCAAGCAGGAACAAACTTTATTTTTTGAAACTGCCGCCAATGTCCAGTATGCGCCCGGGAAGATTTTTTGATCCACCCACGCGGCCTCCTCCCGGAACCGCCAGAGAGAGCTCCTCCCCTGGAACTCCCTCCTACTGTACTTCCCCAACCAATGGGAACTCTCCAGGAGTCCCGTAGCAGGCCTAGGTGAACAGCAGGAGTCCAATATCCATATGAATGCAAATCTTAACATAATCATATCATCTCAATGGCTAGCTGGTGTCACCTTTCAACCAAAAATGCCATGCATCATATACTTGGCTCTTAGCAGGCAGCAGAATGCATTACAATTCACATTACACATATAGAACACGACTTTTCAAATCTCTGGTTGTATACAAAGTATATTCACACCATTTGTGTCTTCATACATGTACTTAGGGTAATGATGTCCATTTCATTCTACCATCTTTTATACCCCTGTGCCCGCTCCCTCCCACCCCTTAGCCCTATCTGGAGTTTATAGAATCCTCCCATGCTCTTCCTCCCAACCCACTATGAATCAACTTCCTTATAACAGACACAACATTTAGCATTCAGTTTTTTGGGATTGGCTAATTTCACTTAGCATTATATTCTCCAACTAGATTCATTTACCTTCAAATGCTATAATTTTATTCTCTTTTATTACTGAGTAATATTCCATAGTGTATATATACCACATTTCTTTATCCATTCATCTGTAAAATGGCATCTAGATTGGTTCCACAGTTTAGCTATGATGAATTGTGCTGCTATAAACATTGATGTGGCTGCTTCACGGTAGTATGCTGTTTTTAAGTCCTTTAGGTATAGACCGAGGAGTGGGATAGCTGGGTCAAATGGTGGTTCCATTCCCAGCAATCCTTAGCAAGAAGAGTGAAGCAGGTGGCATCACTATACCAGATCTTAAACTATACTCCAGAGCAATGGGAACAAAAACAGCATGGTATGGGCACCAAAACAGACCAGTAGACCATTGATACAGAATAGAGGACACTACCCCACATAATTACAGTTAACTTACATTAGTCAAAGGTGCCAAAAACATACATTGGAGAAAGGATAGCCTCTTCAACAGAGGGTGCTGGGAAAACTGGAAATCCATATGCAACAAAATGAAATTAAACCCCTATCTTTTTTTCTTTTAAGGTACTGAGGATTGAACCCTGGGCCTCATGCACGTCAGGCATGTGCTCTACCACTGAGCTGCGACCCCAGCAGTGTATCTAAATTCTTTTACTAACATTATGTCTGTCACATTCTTCCTGTTGTTGGAGGTAATGGTCTATTCTTTGCTGTCTTTTTGAAAGAGTGCTAGGGATTGAACATGAATACAAAGCAGTCACTCTACCACTGAGATACATTCTCCAGTCCCCAGTACCCTGCTTTTCATTTCTGTGTATAATTATTTTCTTGTGTGACTTGAACACAGTATGTATTTTTCCCTTTGGTGAATACTTGAGTTGTTTCCACGGTTTGGCTTTTATGAATAAAAGTGTTCTTGTTCATGTCTTTTGTTGGATATAAGCACTGATCTCTCTTGGTTATAGAGTAGTTCCCCCATCTTAAGGGGATGCATTCCAAGACCCCTATATTTGTGTTAATCAACTTTCCAGGACTGAAACAAGTGTCTGAGATAGTCAACTAATAAAAGAAAACGCTAATTTTGGCCAACAGTTTCAGAGGTTTCAATCCATGATCAGTTGGCCTCTTAGCTTCGTGAGCATGGAAGCCCTCCATGGCGGGAGCACATGGTAGAGTAAATCTGCTCATCTCATGGCTGGGAGGTGAGAGAGGAGGAGGAAGGGCTGGTTCCCACTTCCACTTCTAGGGTACACCACCTAAGACCTTGAGACCTCCCACCTCTTAAGGCTTCTGCTACTGCCCAGCACCCAGCTGAGGACCAACCTTTCTACACGTTGGGGGACATTTCAGATCAAACTATGGGGATTTTTTTTTCTATACATAAAAACTAATAAAATTTAACTTATAAATTAGGCGCAGTAAAAGATTAACAATCACTCATAGTAAGAATGAACAATTATAACAATAAGTTGTAATGAAAGTTATATGAATGTGGCCTCTCAAAATATTGTAGTGGAGATCTCAGCTGCCGCAGTCTGGCTGGACACAAATCACGAGCCACTCAAGCAGGAACAAACTTTATTTCCAAACTCCACCAGCACACTCCCCGGGAACTCTCCCAAATGCCACCCACATGGCTCCTCCAGGAACACACCACACACCCACCGGAACTCCCTCCCCGGGGCTGCAAGTGCACTCACTCTCGGAACCCCTCAAGAACTCAACTGGAACTCCAAAGTAGCAGGCACCCGAGGAGGCAGCAAGAGCCATCCTATTACTGGACAGTAAAAGTCTAATATACAATTGAATCAATCCAGCATCATCTTAATGACTCGCCTCTCAACCATTACTTCTGGCAAAATGCCAGGGGCCGTTCTGACTTGGCTGTGGCTCTCAACACTCAGCAACATCAGCACTCAAGTTTTTTTTTTTTTTTTTCCTTGTTAAGAACATTCACCTTTTCTCTTCAATACTTTATGGCTTGTCTTTGGCATATTCAAATTTCCATTTAATATTTTCAGATCACAGTTGATCATAGTAATTGAAACCACAGAAAATGAAACCACAACCCAGGAAGACTACCACATGCTGCACATGGAACTGCAGCTTTAGTGAGTACTCCCAAATGGTTTTCCAAAGTGCTGACACTAATCTGCATTCCCACCAGCAAGGCCTGTGGGTCCTCGACTCCACATCTGGCCACACCTTGGTAGTATCACGCCTTTGATTTCACCAGATGGGTGACATCTGGCAGGGTTGCAGCAGCATCTCATTGTGGTTTTTATTTGCATTTCTCTATTAATTAATTATCTTGAATACTCTTTAATATGCTGATGGTTCATTTAGGTATCTTTTATGAAATTGTTAATCAAATTTTCTAGTTTTAAGTTGGGTTGTCTTATCACTGCCTACCTAAACGAAGGCTGGGAAAGTGCATTTTGTCAGGAAGGATGGGACCCCACAGCAGGGTGGCAAGGATGTGTTTATCAAGCTAGAGAGGCAAACTGGCTTTGTATTCCCAAGCAGCTCTAATCATTGGGCTTCTCAAAGAGTGCGCTTCCAGGAAGAGAAGGTACTGGTGAAGTGGGTGTAGGAATCTGCCTCCTACCAGTTGTTTCTTAGTGTGGTGCTCTGTTGTCATTCCTGATCTCCCAGTAAATCAGTGAAGGCAGGTGAGCATCCAGGGTACGTGGGTATCTGTCTGTCTGTCTCTCCCTCTCTCTCTCTTCTTTTACTTTTTTGTTTTTTTTCAGATGGTCTTGCTGTGTTGCCCAGGCTGGTCTTGAACTCCTGTGACTTGGACTTCAGGCAAGCAGGTACCACTGTGGCATGGTTGAGAACTAGGCTCCATCATGAATTTGCCAATATTAGTGCCACATAATGTGGCCTCTTGGTGACCTTATTACTTAAGTGTCCCATCACAGCCAGATGGAAATGGAAATGGAAACTTTGTTGGATGACTAGAGGCTTGAATTAGTTATACATCTATAAACATACAGATGTTTGTGAATTAGTTACCTATCAATTAAATAATTTTCACTCACTGATTAATATTTATGCTTTGTTTTCTTCCAATTTCTAGAGATACAGAAAAACAAAATCCTTGCCTTCATAGAGCCTACATTTTAATGAGGGAGATGGAAAATAAATACACAGATATAAAAATCATGTCAAATGGGAGCTGAGAAAAGGAACAGAATGGGGTATCATTGGAAGATCCCTCTGGGGAGGCCTCTCTCAGCAGGTGATATTTGAGCTGAGCATGGATGAAGTGAGACCAAGCCATACATGTGTGTGGGCAGAGTATCCCAGGCAAAGGCACCAACAGTGAGCATGGCTTGAGGAGCCAAGTGAGGGGGGCAGCGAGGTCACATGGGTCAGATTGAACAAAACCTCCCAGGCCCAGCTCAGGACTTTGCCTCTAACTCCAAGTGAGATAGGAAGGCAGGGGCCTTCGAGCTGCTCTGACTTCTGTTTTATTAAGATGCCTCTGGCTGAGAGCTACAAGAAGTCACAGAAAGGAACTGGGTAGGGGGATGGGGTGGTACAGCAGCAATCCAGGGGAGAAACCATGCTGCCCTGCACCAGGGGAGGTAGTGCTGGGGGGATGAGAAATAGATTCAGGGTTTTTATTTTTGTAGTTGTTTTTTTAGTACCGGGGATTGAATTCAGGGGCACTCAACCACTTATCCACTTCCCCACCGTATTTTGCATTTTATTTAGGGTCTCACTGAGGTGCTTAGTACTTCACTGTTGATGAGGCTGGCTTTGACCTCAAAATACTTTTGTCTCAGCCTCCCTAGCCGCGGAGATTACAGGCGTGTGCCACCATGCCTGGCTCAGGGTATGTTTTGAAAGTTGAACCGGCAACTTAGGGTTCAACAACAACAAAAGACAACCCAAAATAAAGTGGGCAAAGACTTGAATATTAATTTTTTTTCAAAAGATAATATCCAAATGGCCAGCAAGCCCATGAAAAGATGCTTAGTTACAGGGTTGGGATGTAACTCAGTGGTAGAATGCATGCTTAACGTGTATAAGGCCCTAGATTCAGTCCCCAGCACCACCACACACACACACACACACACACACACACACACACACACACACGAAGAAGAAGAACGGTGGGGAGAAAAAGAGAACATTCTTAGTTACAATATGATGTCACTTAGCTAGATCATGGTGGTGGGGGCACAGCACTGTAAATGTTCTCACATACACTTTATGTACTGAACATACACTTAAAGATGTTTACAATGGCACATGTTATGTGTATTTTACTATGTGTTATGGTTGGAAATATCTCTTGAAAAGTTCATGTGTTGACAGAATGATCCCCAATGCAGCAAGCTTCTGAAAAGGGACTTTAGGCAATGATTAGGGTTCTAACCTCAGCTGTGGGTTATTTGCTAGGTTAACCCATTGATAGCCGAAAGGACTACTGAGTGGCAACTGCAGGCAGATGAATACTGGATGGAGAAGTAGGTCACTGGAGGTGTGGCCTTGGACTCTAGTTACCCCTAACCCTTCTTCCCTCCCCACCCCCAGCTTCCTGGCTGCCAAGAGTTGGGCAGCCTTCCTCTGCAGTGCCCTCTGCGTGAACTTCTGCCTCACCTTGGGCCTTGAGCAATAGTTAGCTGAGGGCCATGTGCTGACACCTGTGAAACTGGTGTCAAACTAAACTTTTCTCCTCTAAATTGTTCTTGTCGGGTTTTTTTTTTTTTTTTTTTTCACAGAAATGAAAAGTTGATTAATACAACCATGATTTAAGAAAAAAAAATGTGAAGGGCTGGGGATGTGGCTCAGTGGTAAAGCATTTGCCTGGCATGCATGAGGCCCTGGGTTTGATCTCCAATGCCACAGAAAAATAAACAACAACAATAATATATGTACACACAGACATACAGTCTATATAATTTTAAAAATGTAGTTATATTCAGGTTACATTGTGAAAATATATATCATTAAAGTAATTTCTTATTTAAGGCAAATCTAGGAATTTTAAGGGGGTTTCAGAGCTGGGGAAAAATTGTGAGCTTAAGCCTATATCATAAAGTTAATTTGTCAAAATATATTTGGCAACTTTCTAATTATCACATATATCATCAGTATTATTCTTTGTGCAACATGGATTTTTTTCCACCACAAGGTTTACAGTTCTCTGATTCATCAGATAGAATCTTGATCCTGAACTCAGAAGCAGCCTTACAGAAGCCAATCTTATCTGACTTACTAAGACTCAACAACTGTTCTATTTATTTTCATTTCTAACCATTGGTACTGGGACCTGGTACTAAGTTAACAAGTTGTGTAAAATCATTAGTGAACCTGCTAGTGATTTTCTTTGTGCTGTAAATTAAATTACTATGGGCATGAATATGCAGAATATTTGGAACTGACCTAATAATGAAATATTAAATCAGCATTGATCTCATAGGCTATGCACAGATGCCTTATCAATTTATTTTTCAATTGTAGTTTTAATGAAGTAGTCATTCACTCATTGCCATTTAGCTTTTTATTATGATTCTACTTTATAGAATATTTGGTTACAGAAAAAGAAAGAATTTTCAAAAAACTAAGAATGCATTTCTAAAAGCAATTTTTTCAAATTACACTGTTAAGTTGATCTCTAGCTCTGTAGGGTTGCATGTTGCAAGATCTTTGAAGTTTTACTGCGTTTCAGCATTGTTCTTGAAGAGATATTCTGCCTACAATTCAAAAAGACAAATCAACAATTTATAAGATATTTATTATTAGTTATATATTTGTACTATTAATGCTTATAATTTTAAAATAAAAGTACGTAAATTCTTTGCTTCCAAATGAATGATAAAATTCTATTATATAAGAATAAGTAGGGGTTGGATGTTCTTGTATACTGTGAATTTGAAGCTATTTCTCAAATAACCAGACCCACAATTTCTCTATTCAGGTGTTTTCCATTAAATTTCAGGCAAATCTTATTTTGAGACTGATATTTTAAAAAATTAAACCTCTTACCAGAAAATCCACAGGATCATCGGGTCTGACTTTACAACACTCATTCAGCCCCTGCATGAGGGTTGGCATCACATAGGTCATTAAGTAGTTCCTCAGGGGAACAGACTGAGCCTCCAGCAGTTCTCTTTCTTCCCGTTTTACTTCCTCTAGTCGCTTATTCTAAGAATAGAATGTTTGGAGGAGGGGAAAATGCACAGTCAGAAACGGTAGAACCTCTACACAACCCCCCCCCACACACACTGCATTAGAACTGGATAATGCTAAAAATGTTACCACCTTATGATAAAGATGACATGTTCAGTCAGCAGAGAAAAGACATAAATGACGTGATCACAACTGTCTCATCATTTAGAAAATCAAAAGATGGATCCTTTCTGATACAAAAACATTTCCAGCTGCCCGGGGGAGGAAATAGAGAGCAAAATCACAGGAGTGCTACTGGGGAGTCCAGAGGGATTAGTACAGTGACCATGCTGTCCCTGCTCAGAGCACAGTGTGTAGTCCCCCTTTCTCCAACTCCAGATTTCCTTTGAAAACTCCTGCCTTTGGGGCCTGTTGTTTTGGTTTTGGCAAGACTTAAGCCTATTGGGCTAGGTGTCTTCTGCCCATGGGCATTAGTTAAGGGTAGGCCCATCAGGTGGGCTTTAGAATGAAGCCAAACATGGAAGGTAGAGCAGAGAGGGAGACCCCAGCTCCTTGGTGAATTACCTGAGCCACCAAATCAGGTCTCACCTGAAGCCTGGACTGTTACAAGAACTCATAAACTTTCTTTAGGCCATTTTGAGGTTTTTGGCTTTTTTTTTTTTTTTTTGGTCACTCTCAAGGTGAAGTCATAACTGATATTTTTGCTTGAAAAGAGATGCTTCTCAGCAAGACAGCAAACCCAGATACCTAAACTGGGAAGTCAGGCATCATAGCACACATCTGTGTTCCTTGTAGCCCGGGAGGCTGAGGCAGGAGGATCATGAATTCAAAGTCAGCCTCAACAACTTAGTGAGGCTCTAAGTAACTTAGTGAGACCCTGTCTCAAAATAAAGTAGCATTTTTAAAAAGGCCTAGGCATGTAGTTCAGTAGTTAGGTGTCCTTGGGTTCAATCCCTGGTACAAAAAAAAGTGGGGTGGGGTGCGGGGGTAACATCTCCCGGGCTACAAGGAACACAGATGTGTGTTATGATGCCTGACTTTCCAGTTTGGGTATCTGGGTTTGCTGTCTTGCTGAGAAGCATCTGTTTTCAGGCAAAAATATCAGTTATGACTTTACCTTGAGAGTGACCAAAAAAAAAAATTTGTTTGGCCAGAGAAAATGCCATAAATAATATTGAAAGATGGGTGATTAATTCAGAAAAACTATTTGTAGCACATTATAAAAAGCTAGACTATTTTAAAGAGTTTATGTAACTGCACACTATTGGCCAGGCATTGTGTGCTTTAAGTTAATTAATGTTTTTTTAAAAATATTTTTTAGTTGTAGATGAACACAATACCTTTATTTTACCTATTTATTTTCATGTGGTGCTGAAGATCAAACCCAGTGCCTCATACATGCTAGGCAAGTGCTCTACCACTGAGCCACAACTCTAGCCCTTTAATTAATGTTTTAATCAGGTACAACTTTATGAAGTAGGTGCTATCATTGTTCCCACATTATTCATTTATCATTTTTATTTATTTTTATAGCACTTAGATCAAATCCAGGGCTTTATAATTCTGGGTGAGCACTCTACCACTGAGTCACATCTCTAGGCCTGAATCCCCATTTTACAGATAGAGAAATTGAGGTACAAAGGTAACTCTGGCAGGGCCACATACCTACAAAGAGAGTGGAGTGGGATTTGAATGCTTGGAGCAAGTCTTGGAAGACCAATTGAGGTTATTGCTGTATCAGGAGTTCTAATAAATAACAAGAAAAAGACAGCCTACACACAGTGACAACGAGCAACATGAAACTTCAATTCCTAACAAAGTTGGAAAGGTTGTCAAATTAGAGATCAGAGAATGAATCCAAATACAACATGGTTGTTTTTCTTTATCAGTTTGACATGTTTGAACAAATTTGAGAAAGCCAGGTTGAATGAAGTGTTGGGAAACAGCCTCTGTTAGATGATGTGTGAACCAGTTTACCCTTGCTGGAGGGCAGTGTAGAAGTATATATCAAAACTTGAGGGCTGAGCTGGGACTGGGGCGCAGTGGTAGGGCGCTTGCCTAGCACTTGTGAGGCACTGAGTTGGATCCTCTGTACCACATAAAAATAAATAAATAAAGTTAGGTCCATCTACTACTAAAAATATTTTTAAAACAACAAAAAACAAACAAAACCTTGAACCTTGCCTAGTCTGACCCAACAGATCTTAGGAATTTATGCCAAGGCAATCAATCCATCCCCCAAGGATGTGTGCTGAGGACATTCTCCCTCCCCTCGTCCTTTTTTCTAGCCTGCCTTCCTTCCATCTTTTCACAACATTTTCTTAGTGCCTCTCAGGCATTGTTCTGGGCACTGAAAAATACAGCAGTGGAACACGATGACAAAGATTCCTGTCCTCATGTAACTTGAATTCTGTGCAAGGAAAGGGCAAGAAACAAGTTGAACATATAAAATATATAGAACTGTTAGATAGAGAAGAAAGTCAGAAGTATGCTAAGCACGCGCTCTACCACTGAGCTATACCCCCAGCACAGAAAGTCAGAAGTATGAAAGGGTGCGTAACATGGTAGGAAGAAGACGGGTTGAAATTCTACAAATGGTGGCCAGAAAAAGCCTCCTTAGAAAGAAACTTTTAGCAGAGTTGTGATGAGGCAGTCAGTCATGCAGATGGTGTGAGAAGACCAACCGGGCAGAGTTTGAAATTGGGAAAGATTCGAAGTGCCCGGGACACTCAGGACCTTGTGAGTTAACAATGAGGAGAATGGACTTTTACCTAATGGAGCCGGACAGCCCATGAGGAGCTTTAAACAGCCATGCCCGTGGTGGAGCTGCAGGTTAGAAGCACCACCTGGCAGCAGCTAGGAACAGTGGGAGATGGACAGGGGCAGAGAGGAAGAGCCGGGGAGAGGACACCCCCTAATTCTGATGAGACACACTGACCCTGGTCAGGAGAAGTGGAGAGTGTGGATGGATCTGAGTGCTGTTTTGGGAAGCAGAATTAACCAGCCTTAGTGATTTGGAAAGGGAGGCTGACCACTTAGGTTAGATGGGTAAATGGAGGAAAAATCAAACCAAGTCAGAGCACGCAGCCAAATGCAGCACATTCACAGAGGTGTATGTTATTAATCCTACTGACAGTGCCAAGTTTTTCTCATTAATTAAGCAAAAGACTGAGGATGTCTTTTTAAGATGGTACATATAACGGAAATCCATGTTTGGGGTGTTTCCATGACCCCTCCCCTCCATGCTCACTCACCCACTCCTCCCAGCGGGCCAGCTTCTCCGCAGCCTCCATGGCCTCAAGGCGCTCACACTCAGCCTCCGCGGCAGCCTCCCTAGCCAGGCGTTCCTCTGCAGCTCGCCGATCGGCTTCGACCTTTTCCTCCTCGGTTAAACCATAATTTCGAGGCTCCCCAATCTCTTTGATGAGCTGTTTGATGGCAAGTCTGTTCTGAGCAACCTCAAGTTTTCCTACATCTTTAAATACGGGAGAGGGGAGACCAACACATACTTATATTCTAGGGCTGTCTGCTATTAGGGATATCCTTTCTTATTATTGTATAATTTGCTTGTGATAGCAAATTATACAGATCGCCACCCTGAAGTTTCCTCTTCTAGGGGACGACAGTTGAGAATTTCTATTCCCATGGAATACTTATGATTCTCTGAAATTAAGCAGGAGGATTTGGGCTTGGGTCTGTCGGATTGTTGATCTGAATGGATGGATTAGGGAATGAGCTGTGCTATAGTTTGGATCTTGAATGTCCCCAAAGGACCATGTGTGAAAGGTTTGGTCACCAGGGTGGTACATCAGGAGGTAGAGCCTTTAAGAGAGGGGGGCCTAGCTTATATGGTGGAGATGCCAGATCTGATAATAAAATGAAATTATAAGAGCATTATGGTGAAGAACCAGCGCCTGGGGAAAGGGTTAGCCCACCTCTCAGCCTCTCCTCAGGGAACCTAATTAACCAGAGGTTAATTGGGTTGTAAATAGCTTATCTGTAGGAGTCTGGTGACTCTCTCTTGATATGTAAACATATCAGGTTTTTCAAGGCCAGAGATACTTCTTATACTTTGTAAACTTTTTATTTTTTTAGTTTGTAAACTTTTTAGGGATGTAGCTACATCACTTAATGGCTAGTATAAATTTTAGGTCACAATGCCAATTAACTGTTGTCTAAGCCACGATAACAACGCTCCCCAGTGTTTTCCTTTGTTCTGCACCTGTGAACTACTTATGAAATTTTGTACATGGTCCTTGGTCCTGAAGGTCAAGAATTCTAACCCACCAATATTGTACCGGGGCCCAGAACCTCAGAGCACAGGCTCATCTGGATCCATTGATGGACGAACCTGAGTTCTCCTGCTCTCCCAGTGGTGCTTGATCTGCTGAGCACAATGTCCAGGACACTTAGGTCACTGGGATGTGCCTTTGAAGGAGATTTGGGGCTCTGGACTCTTCCTCTGACTCTCCTTCGCTTCCAGGCCATGGGCCCAGAAGTTTGGCTCTTCCACAGGCTCCCCCATGATATGCTGCCTTGTCACAGGCCCAAAGCAACAGGGCCTGTGGAGTATGAACCAGACTCTCTGCAGCTGTGACCAAAACGGACTTCCTTCCTCCCCTCCCTCCCACTCTCCCCCCTTCCCTTCCTTTCAACCTTTTTTGCTTTCTTCCTTTTTTCAGTACTGGGATTGGAACCCAGAGGTGCTGTACCCCTGATCTACATCCATAGGCCTTTTTATTTTTTATTCTGAGACAGGGTCTTACTAAGTTGCCAAAACTGGCCTTGAACTTGGGATCCTCCTGAGTAATTGGCATTATAATTGTGTGTCATGATGCCTGGCTTGTTGTTATGATTTTATTTTATTTGGTACCAGGGATTGAACCCAGAGGCATTTAACCACGGAGCCACATCCCCAATCCTCCTTATTTTTTATATTGGCACAGGGTCATGCTAAGTTTCCCAGGCTGGTCAGGATCTTGCGATCCCCCTGCCTCAGCCTCCCGAGTTGCTGGGATCACAGGTGTGTGCCACTGTGCCCGGCTCATGCTTGGGTTTTCCTGGGAGGTTTCTGCAGAGAATGGAAGGTAGTGCACACCTGGCAACTGCTTGCTGCATCTCACCCGCAGCCACTGCTGTGCATGACCTTGATCTAGACTAGAGACACAGCAAGTTCTAATAGAAGAGGGGAGGAGCAGGGCCCATGCATTAGAGAGTAGCAGAAATAAATCCTGGAAAAGCGAAATACAGGCCCAACCTGCCACCTCCCCATTGCCTGACCTCTGAAATTGAGATGTACTCCCTGATGTCTCCAAGTAATCACAACCTTGATGTCACTAAGTGCCCTCAAATGTTTCTTAATGGGTTCCGTTTTAGTGGAGTGTGATCTGCTAAATAATCTGCAACATCCTCCTCGACCCTTGGAACTGGGTAGCTGCTGTTGGGCCCCGTGATATCTGACCAAACCTCAACCAGCAAAGTTGCCTGTCTAGGAATGTGGTGTTGGGACACAGAGTCAAGTCCAGCTCTGGCTCAACTCCCAGATAGCAAGGCAACTCCAGGGTTACGGTGGCCTCAGTCTGCTGTGGGCCAGACAGGAGGAGGAGTACACTGGTCTACAGAGGGTGTGGTCCAAAGAGATGGGACAAAAGACCCACAGAGAAGTGGACTCCCGACATGCAGAGAATGTGCTTCCCAGCATCTTCCCAGGTCCCGTTGCAGACCCTTATGAGGCCAGCCTGCATTCCTGACCTTCAGACACCACCCCCAATGCCCACACCTGTGATCCGCTTCTCCCTTTGCTTTTCCTTTATCTCCCAGTTGTCAGTGTGGACATGAGGCTCAGTGCAATGGGCACAGACAGGACGGGCAGGAACACTACGGTCACTCATTCCTTCCTCCACCCACCTCGGTTTCTCCTCAGTGTCTCTCCTCAGGTTCTCTGATCTTTCTTTCTATAAATAATTTTTTAGCCTTTACTGAAAAGATGACAATTTTCTGAAATTTACCATTTTTTTCCTAGTTCTTTAGGTAAACAGTTTGACTTTCATATTAGTAGCTCTTTATATGTAAGTGTGTTCCTTGTGCAGAAACACATCGGAACGATGGCAAACCCCAATCAATGCTGAGGGTGTAAAACAGAGAAGAAGACTTTATAGACTTGTATATATATTTTTTTTCTTTTTCAGTATTGGGTGTTGAAACCAGAACCACTTTACCACTGAGCTACATCCCTAGCCCTTTTTGAGACGGGGACTTGCTAAGTTGCTGAGGCTGCCTCAGACTTGTGACCCTCCTGCCTCAGCCTCCTGAGCTTCGGGGACTATAGGTGTGTGCCACTGTGTCCAGCTTATTTTTCTGTTTCTTAATAGTGCATCACGTTATGCCTTAGTATGGATAGTGATAAACTCCTTCAATGCACCAGGCACTTTATCTCTCATCTCTACCATTCATAACAAGCCTCCAGAGTGGTCATTTTCCTATTTCACTGATGAGAGGACAGAGCCAGAGCTGGAGTGAGCCCTCTGTCCCCACCGTCTCTTAGTTCTAAGCCTAACAGTACTCCAGGTTCCAAATGCTGTCCTATCTGCCAGGTAGGGAACGGGTGTTTTCCCCAAACCCAGAGAAGTATCAAGAGCCAGAAAACTAGAAAGGAAACTGAAGGTTCGCTGAGCCAAGGGAAGCCGGACAGCTCTGAGGTGTGAGGGGACAGGAGGGTGGGGAGAGGCTGATGCAGACGCTGGTTCTTGAGCAGTGCTGCGTGCTGAGCTGAGCTGTGTGTTGTGGGAAACAGAAGGTGAGTCTGAGGTCTGTGAAAAGTGCCACTGCCTGGCAAGCAATGGGGACAGAACAGTGCCCCAAGAAACCTGGAGGAAGGGTCCAAAGCAACCAGTAGTAAGAATGCATTTCTTCCAAATGCCTTTTTAAAAATAGGCCTATCTGGCTTCCATTTCATAATGTACCCCTATGTTTTCCTATAATTCTTCTCCACCACCATGTCCCCTGGTGGAACAACAGCCCAGAGGAGTGCCAGTCCACCTGTGGCTCCCTGAGCCCCAGCACAGGGTTATACCCCACACTCCTCATCCCCACCATCCCCATCAGACGTGCACCCCGGTTGCCAGGGGTGTCCTGGGTCTGAACATCCACATCCCCCTGCAGTTCATTTCATACCAATATGTATTGGGTGGATTTCAATTTCATCAAAATAGTTTAAGACAGTCTCATCTTCAATATTGATGTCCCGGTAGTTGCTTAGCACCCGGAGGAAGCGGTCCTGGCTATAGTGGGTTCCAGCCACAACGGTCTCAGGAAGGTTCATCACCCGCTCCTTCAGGAACTCATCGGAGGCATCCAGTGAACACACGAATTCTGCAGAGAGGGAGAAGCTCTGGAGTTGGCCCAGCAACGCAGAGCTGTGTATTTGTTGAGTGAATGTGAGATCAGAGTGTGGGTCAGGGGAATAAGCTGCCCAAGGGAAGTTGCTCTTCCTGATATTCTCAACAATAGCACCAGCAGACATGGGTCCCAGGCCAAGTGCATCCCCAAAACATGCTACCCACAGAAGCCCACTAAGATGGAGAATCATCGATTTCTGCTCTGATTGTCTGGTTCACACCTCATTTACTTGCACTCTAAGAGCTCACTAGAGTGGAAAGTTAAGTGTATCAGGAAGGCTAGAGGATGGTGTGCCCATGGTGTGTGAGGAACAGGTGTGAACAGGGCCTGGGGCTGCCACCTGTGTTAACAGTGGAAATAAAGGCTGAGGACTGGGCTGTGGAATGGGACCCTACAAATCCATAATAGTCGGATTCTACTACTGTTCTCATCTGTTTTGCTCATCATTGGCCATTTGGTTTTCATGAGTAGTACATTTTGAAAAGGGAGACACTTAAATTCCTAAATTCTTGTATAATACTTGAATCAAAATTCTGTCAATAAATTTATTGGAAATTGAATCTATTTAAGTTCTAGGATGTTAGAAATCTAGGTAGAAAGTTACTAACTTTGTTAATAATCGAAGAATTTCAAAATATGTATAATACTATCTCTTATTTCCCCCAAGTGATTGGGAGGTAGAAGATTCCAGTTAATCAAATATTTCAAATAGTGAGTATTATACTTGATTCTCCAATCTTCAAAGGACTTTACTGTGATAAAATATACTTACCAGTAGGTGATTTTTTTCAAAGTTCCTTTTTTCCACATTTTTTTATTCTTGCATTATAGTTGTACGTAATGATGAGATTTGTTGTTACATATTTGAACATGTACACAATCACAGGTCTTTATGATTCAGAGAGAACTTTTTGCAATATCTCAAGACAATTATTCAGAGCACCTACTGTCTTAAACTGGCTGGGAATGAAACTGGACCTGAGCTCATGGCAGTGGGGAAATCCACGGACTGATCCCGGGGAGAGAATGCGTCCAGAACTGATGTTGTACAGTCAAAGGCTTCATCACTGACGTGAAGCGTGGATGCTGTATTAACCATTTTTAAATTTTTCTATGTCTTATGATGTTTTGATGTCTTGGGGGGCCTCCGGTCTAGAGATTCCCCCGCTCCCAGAGCTAGCTAGTTGTGAGTTTCCAAAGACAGGCAACTTATTGGGGGGCATCTAGAAGGGCGCAGGCAGCCAGGAAAGATGGCAGTGAGGAGGTCGGGGCAGGGCCAGGACAAAGGAGCACGGAGAGGGCCTTCCAAAGAGGTCAACTTCCTGATTGACAAAAGTGCTCGTGGACACAACCAGGGGACCCAATCAGACAGACACTTCCATACTCATGCTCCTAAGTGGGGGATCCAATAGAAAAACTAACACAGATGTGTGGACAGAGGGGACACCAGTCAGTAATATTGATGAGAGTGTGGACAGAGGAGGAGATAAGGAAAGGAGGAAATTTCAGAGACCGTAAAAAGAACAGGCCAAAATTCCCCACCAGACTCCCAGCTCTGGGGCCCCTTTTCCATAGAGAAGTCTGTCACCACTTTTGCAATAAACCTACTGCTTGCCTGCTATCTCTGTGTCCTGCCCTTCAATTCTTTGCTGAACGAAGACGATGAGCCAGCACCCCTAGGTGGGTTTACTTGAGAGTAACCCCCTCTCAGTAAGCCATCACCACACTTGACCCAACTCTCATACCACACCAGTCTCTGCCCTGCCCCAAATCATCTCAGGGCCAGGCAAGTAAAGACCACCTCTGCGCCCCAACTAGCCAACCCTGAGCTTCCTTTCATCTGCCTTGCTTTCCCATAGAAACCCCAAGAAAGGTTCCATGCAGCCTAGACCAAGTTTGAATGGAAACCCTTCCCTTTTTCAGAAAAGTAAACCGGGGTTTGGCTTTTGGATCTGGTAAACCGGGGTGTCATTCCTCCACATGGCACTGTGAAAAGGTTCCCCAGCTCAGATCTCACGTGGTACCTGGCACATGAGAAGCTGTTAATCAAGCTGAATTTTATCCAGTTACCTCAGCAAGAGCATTATAATTTACTATGGAGTTTGCAATAAATTAATGAATATTACCCAGAAGTGTTAAAGTCTCATAAATAGGATAGTTCTAGTTATTCAAAAAACATCAATTTTACTCTTTAACTTTTCCCAAAGTGTATACCTAAATTAATGACATATCTGAGACAACCCCTCCTTTTGGCATTTTGGGTTTCTGCCATTGGTGCAGAGCCCACAGACAGACAATAAATATCCATCCCTGAGGATAACTGCTTTCTGGTGATCTCAGAGCTTCCAGAAGCTTCTCTGCCAGCTGTGCCTAGACCAAGGGGAAGAGATTACTACAGCTATCAACTGTACCCCTTTGGTGCCCGCTAGCAGGCCCTTTCAGTTACAACCTTGAAGTAAGTTGCTGAAAATAGCTGCTTTTATTGATCACATGACTCAAAATGACTCCCTATGATTCACGTCATGCGAACTATCTAAAAGTGACCATAAAACTTTTTAAAGGGTCACAGAGTGCCTGCCCATGCTCCACAAATCCTGTTGTGGTGGACAAGTGGTTTATGCTTCCATCTCCAGTGCGCTGTGAGACATCTGTGTCCAGACACCGTGGATTGAAGTGCTGCGCCTTAAGTCAGTGGCCAACAGGAAGGCTCTCACCTGACCGTCTCCACTCAGGGTCACAGGGTCCTCTGGAAATAAAGGCATAATGGCGCCAGAAACAGGAGGGAAGGGGCTGTGGTAGCCCAGGCCCCTGTGGGCTTGCCAGGTGACTCAGTTCCACACCTTCACCAGGACAGCTACTGGCTACCGGGTCCTTGGTCACAGGGGAGAGCAGCAGGACTGCTCTCCAAGGGACTGCTCTCCATTTCAGAACTTCAGTATCTCTGATATTTACCCCTGGTACACTCTCTCCTTTCCAAGTTTGTGCTTGTGTGCATCTTTTAATTTTTTCCTAAAAATAGATCTATTTTATTAAACTCAAAAAGATTATTTTGGCACACGAGATGTTGAATACCATTCATTTAAATGTGATCTTGGAGAAATATCTTAAACTTACCAGGTATAATTAATTTATCAAAGGGAAGCATTTTGCCTTTGACTTCTTCCTCCTCCTCCTCATCTTCCTCTAATAGAACAAAATATATGAAGTAACATTTATTAACATATTACTAAGGGTCATAGCAAGAACTTAAATATCCTACCTTAATTCACAAACACTAATGAAAACTAGTCATCAATAGACAACGTAGTTCAGAAATAGTCTTGCAACCTAAACATCAATTGATAGATGAATGGATACAGAAAGTGTAGTTCATACAAAGAGTGGAATGCTATTCAGCCTTGAAAAAAAAAAAAAAAACTTCTGCAGTGTGGACGAACCTTAAGGACATTAGGCTAAGTGAAGTGGGCCAGTCACAGAAAAAGTCCTGTGGGATTCTACTTACATGAGGGATCTTAAATGGTCAAATTCATGGAATGGGGGCTGTGCTGGGCTGCGGAGGTGGGGAAGGAGAATTAGCAATCAATGGAGACAAAGTTTTAGTCCAGCTAGATAAATAAGCTTTAGAGATCTGCTGAACAACATAGGACAAAGAGTCACCAATAACGCACTGTGCACTTAAGAATGTATTAAGAAGGTAGATCTCATGTTAAGTGTTTATGCTACAATGAAATAAAAACTTTTAAAAAGTTAAAAAGCTATGCATCTAACTGGGTGTGGTGGTGCCGGTCTGTAATCCAAGTGACTCAGAAGGCTGAGACGGGAAGATTGCAAGTTAGAGGACAGACAGCCTGACAACCTAGCAAGACCCTGTCTCAAAATAAAAACTAAGAAGGGCTGGAGGTGTGGATCAGTAGGAGAGTGCCCTTGGGCTCAACCCCTAGCACCAAAACAACAACTACAAGACCCTAGACATTAAATACCAGTGATAAAAACAAGGAATCTTTGTATTGCTGATCTGTTTCTAACAAAGACAAAAACATACATTTAACACTGGACAACGGGGAACATAAGCCTCAGAATAACAAGGATTGTTTTGCTTGTTTCCTGGAACTGTACACCAGACCACTACCAACCCCAAGAAGGCAAAGGTCCTCCTTCCATTACCGAACACATTAGACTTCTGCCCACGTATTTAATTTTCTTCCTATATTATTCTACTTTTTTAAAAAAACTTCTACAATGAATATAAAATGAGGAAAAAATCAACACATAAACCTACAATATGATGATTCACTAAAATTTCTTATTATGGCTGGGTACCGTGGATACCTGTAATCCCAGCAATTCAGGAGCCTATGGCAGGAAGATTGCAAGTTCAAAGCCAACCTCAACAACTTAGTGAGGCCCTTAGCAATTTAGCAAGACCCTGTTTAAAAAAAAAAAAAAATTCATTGTGGCTGGGTGCAGTGGTGCACACCTATAATCCCAGCTAGCTACCTGGGAAGTATTATCTCAGCTAATCGGGAGGCTGAGGCAGAAGGACCACAGGCCAGCATGATCAATTTAGCCAGATCTCATCTCAAAATAAAAAAAAAGATCTGGGGATGTGACTCAGTCATAGTATGCCCCTGGGTTCAGTCCACAGTATCAATAAACTAACCAACAAACAAAGCTATGTACCTAATAAAAGGTGAGCCAAGATTCAAATTTAAAAGTCTCTCCATATTTCTTTATTTAATTGAGTGAACAATAGGGTCACAATTTATCTGAATATAAATGCACAAAACATAGGAAACACTCAAAACTTACGATTGAACAGATCTTTTGCTTGATCATAGGTCTTTGGATATCCATCCAAAATGTATCCTTGATTCCTACAAGGCATAGATTTTAGCTTTTCTTTGACAAATCTAATTACATATTGATCTTCCAGTCGGCCTGATAAAAAGAAAAAATATGTTACTGGGGAGCACGGTCTACATGGGAATGAGGTTCTAAACTACCTCAAGAACTGTGTGGTTAAAAGGGTGATAGGGATCCTTTTAAAGTAAAAGTTACGTGGTTTTGATAGATGAATGGATAGCAGTGAGCTGTCTGTAAGAGGGACAGAAGCAAACGTCCATGCCTGCGTTGAAAACTGTCTTGCAATCACAACTTTAGGTGGAGCCGAATAAGACTCGGAGTTTTACTCAGTTCTGGTGTTTTTTTTGTTTTTTTTTTTTTAACAGACTTTTTTGTTGAGATGGGGTCTCATAGTCTTGAACAAGCTGGTCTCAAACTTCTGAGCTAGAGCGAGACTCCTGCCTTGACCTCATCTAGAACTACAGGCATGTGCCTCTGAGTCCAGCTCTCCCAATTTTAACTCAATATTACACTTGTGTAATCCTAATATGCAATAATAAATGCTTCTGTTGTGAGAATGAAGTGAGATAGTGTTCATTTATGTTGCTAGCACATGATTTATTAAAAGTAGGTGCTTGTCTCTAGGTGTGGTGGTGCACACCTGTAATCCCAGCAGCTCAGGAGGCTGAGGCAAGAGGATCCTGAGTTCAAGGCCAGCCTCAGCAACTTAGCGAGGTCCTAAGTGACTTGAAAGACCCTGTCTCAAAATAAAAATGCTTGGGGATGTGGGGATGTTACTCAGTAGTCAAGGACTCCTGGGTTCAATCCCTGGTACAAAAAAAAACCCACAAAAAGTAGGTGCTTGGCAAAGGAAACAATAGGAATGTAAAGAGAGAATCTATAAAACGGGAGATTATCTTTGCTAGCTACTCCTCCAACAGAGCATTAATATCTAGAATATGTAAAGAACTCACAAAATTTACACTCCAAAAATCTGATCCAATTAATAAATTGGAAAATGAATTAAATAGACACTTCTCTAAAGAAGAAATACAATGGCCAACAAATATATGAAAAAATGTTCAACATCATTAGCAATTAGGGAAATGCAAATCAAAATCACACTGAGATGTCATCTCACATCAGTGAGAATAACAGTCATCAAGAATACAAACAATAATAAACGCTGGAGAGCATGTGAGTAAAAAGGAACGCTTTTACACTATTGGTGGGATTATACATTAGTATAACCATTAAGGAAATCAGTATGGAAGTTCCTCTAAAGGCCAGGCACGGAACCACCCTGTGACCTACCTGTACCACTCCTCAGTATTTATCCTAAAGAATCAAAGTCACGTTACTGCAGGGATACACACATCCCCATGTTTACAGCAGCACCAATCACAAAAGCTAAACGATGGAACCAGCCCAGGGGTCCATCAATGGATGAATGGATAAAGGAAATGTATGTATACACAATGGAGTTTTATTCAGACAAAAAGAAAAATGAAATTATGTCAATTGCGGGAAAATGGATGGAACTTGAGACCTTTATGTTAGAAATGAGCCAAACTCAGAAGGTCAAGGGTCATGTTTTCTCTATGTGGAAACTGGAGAGGACAAAGGAAAGGAAAGGAAAGGTAGGGGAGGCAGGGACCTCCTAAAAATCAAAGGGAGATCAGCAGAAGAAAGGGGTTACGGGGTGAGAGGAAGGGACGGGGGGGAAGTGCTGGGGAATGATATTGGCCAAGCTATCTTGTTATATTGTGTGCATGTATGAATGTGTAACAATAAGTAATTATGTACAACCATAAGGCACCAATAAAAAATGTGGAAAGAAAAAAAATAAAAGTAGGTGCTTGGGCTGGAACTAAATCTCAGTAGCAGAGTTTGTGCTTGGCATGCATGAGGACCTGGGTTCAGTCTCTAGTGCACGTGCCCCCCCCCACCCCCACCCCCACACACTGCTCAGGAAATATTTGCTAGATTTGAATGATAATTAAACTTGACCCAACTTTCAAAGGCACTGTTCTCTTTAGAGCTGCAGAAAAGGCTGTGCCCCCACCTCACTTCCTCTGTGCCTGGCATTTTTGACTTGGCCCAGTGCACAGGTCCCTCTCAAGCCCTGGATGCAGGGTTCCTGGAAGCTGGGAGGTGGACCTGAGGAGGGAGGAGTCTGCTCTAAAAAGGCACAGTGGTTACAGGACAGCATGTTATCTGAGCAGCTGTCACACTCAGGACACAGCCAGTCCTTCAACTGCTTAACAGCGTGTCTAACAGTAACGCAAGCTTGCCAAGCCCGAGGTTAGATCTCCACGGTTCCTTCTAATGCTTTTAGTTTATCAGGGAGTTACTTATATAAAATAGCTTTTAGCCTCTTTTGATATCCTACTAGTGACAATAAAATGATCTAATTAAAACATCTCTTCTTTCTTCTACTTTTCAATGTCACACAGATCATTAGATGGTAAAGGATTCAGGAAATAATTGTGTCTTTCAGAAATTTAAGTGTTATGACCAAGATAAAATAATGATTAAAGGTGTTATTTAACATAATGAAATTCCTCCAAATGGGTTTACATTACTTCTTAGTAAGGTTGCAGTGGTACAAAGAAATAAAACCATTGTTAAGAATATCGAGGGATTCACTAACATTCAAAGACCAGCTTTATTTAAGCAATCTAGTCTCAGTTTTCAAAACTTGCATCATTATGATAAGGACACATAATCAGAAATCTAGCTGAGGTCCCTTTCAAGAGCTCCCTTGTTTATTTAAGTCACTGGGCTTTACCATTCATTTCTGCTTGATTCAGAAGGAAAGTGTGTTCAGTAAACAACAAGGGGCCTCTTATGTAGTTTTTGGTAATTATGGAATGTTTTAGAGGCATGACTGGGTGGGCCAAGCCCAAGGGCCTTATTCTAGAAAACTAGCACCTCCCTAGGCTAGTGTTGAGCTACAAGGCAGGTGATCTCTCCCGTCTGCTTTATTTTTAATTTTAAATAAATTTTAATGTGCATATCTGAGGTTTAACTGTGTTGCTAGGGGATACATATAGATAATAAGATGGTTACTACAGTGAAGCAGACTTGCTGTGTATCTTCTGGTTACTTTCCTGTGATAGGGCTGCTAAAACGCTACTCAACAAAGATCCCTGCTAGAACACACTGCCATTCCCTGGAGTCCTTGTGCTGCGGCACCTTCCACCTCTAGACTGTGATTTTGTTTCACTTGACCTATGTCTCCCCATCCCCACCCCACCCTAATCTTCACCAGTGGTTACACTGTTTGTTCCTCTAAATCTGTAATTAGATCTCTTTTAAAAATAAACTTCACAAATAAGTGATACCATGTGCAAGCTTTTTTTTTTTTTCCAGAGCTTATTTCTCTTGACCTAACGCCCTCCAGTTCTATCCATGTTAAGACAAATGGCAGGATCTCCTCCTTTTCAAAGACTGAAAAATATTCTGGTGTGTGTGTGTGGGGGGGGGGGCGTGCGCATGTATGTATGTATATAACACATTTTCTTTATCCATCCAGCTGTAGATGGACACTGAGTTTGTTCCCATATCCTGCTTTCGTGACCAGAGCTGCCAGGTTTGCTGGTGAGTTCAGATCTTTTTGTTACATGCCCAGAAGAGCAATCGCTAGGTCTAATGGTGGTTCTATTTTCCATTTCTTTAGGAACCTCTATGATGTTTTCCATGGTGGCTGGACCACTCTCTGCTTTGAAATGAACGAGTACAGACCTACTGGAACTTTTAAAATGTCAACCTGCTTTTTTTCTTTTAAATACCACTAATATTTAAAATATTAATGCATATTCATAATTTTCAAAACAGGATTTAAAGAGAGCTATAGGCCAAGGTTTTCCAATTATCTATGCACAGAATAGATTTACAAAGCTGTACAATTACAAATGATTTTCCCTTTTTATTTCAAACTCACGGGAAATCCCACTACCTAGACTTAATAACCCCACACATTTTGAAATAGATGAGATGAACACAAAGAATCCAGAACTAACACACTCTGTGCTTTAGGGACTTCGGTTTCCATTTTGGCTGCATTGTTGGTGACAGCAGGCATGGAGTTCTGCCAGGGGCCCAGGGGCCTGGCTGCAGGACTGTGACATCACACCGCTAGGATCCTTGGAACCACAGGACAAAGGGTCATGTGAGGGGAAAGTGAGCTCGCCTCATGTCCCTGCGGTGGGTTCAAAGGTCTTGTTTTGTTCAAACATAATCAAGGTCTACGACCTGGCTTCAGGTAAACATGAATAGGAAGGATTTTTGGACAACCTTGAGGAAAGAAATCTCCCTAAAGTTAAGAGGGCTGGATGAACTATTCCCATCTCATAGGAAGTGGTTGGCATTGGGTGCCACGTGGGAAGGGCAGTGGCTTGCCGTTCTACACACTGCCCTCTCCAAAGGCCACTTCCCTGCTCCCAATCACTCCTGCATCTCTTGCCGGAGGCTGCTAGCCTCTTTGGCCTCTCTGGCAGCTGGGGAAGAACGGTGTCTCCTGACAGGAACAGGTCCTTCTTGAGCTTGGGGACTTGGCTACTGCACTATCTCCAATAACGTCTGTCCTATAACGTCTGTCCTGGGTGTGAAGAAAGCTCAGCCGGTATTTTGTACTATTGTGTTTCGCTAAGTATGTAGATAGTGTCTTTGAGTCCTTGCAAAGACCAATTATGAAGTCTCTGTCAATAAGTAACAGTCGGCTGTCCTGTCAGCCTGAATATTAGTCTGGGGTGGCATAGATCACTGCTCCCACGCCCTGTCTGTGGCCTTCCACGCAGCCATAAGGTTTGCGTATACAAGGCCACATACACCTGTTCGTTACTAAGAATTCCACCCTCCACCCCTCAACATGGCCTTGCCAGCCAGATCTCCTTCCACCATGTTCTCACTGTGGAATGTCTTATCTTGAGGGCTTTCCCCCTCCCCCAAAAGGTGAATGCCAGAACTCTTGAGCTCTAAAACTAGAGTATCGCCTCCCAAATGCCTTGTGGCAAGCCAGAGGCAATGCTGTGTCTTAAGTATCAATCCGTGTTTTCTGTGTTCCTTTGCTTTCCTCTGGGAACTTTTCCTGGAATTCGAATCCCGTTTCCTCCAGAACCAGCCATGCTAGAGCAGAAGCTGACTCAGACAGGCAGCTGGCTTACTTAAGTGGTTGCTCAGGATCAGCATCCAAAACCACTTTCTCTACCAGATGGAACCAGCCTGGGAGAAGAGGAGAAGTACAGGGGACCTGAGCTCAGGGCAAGGCAGGGAGAGACTAGCGACTTTAAAGTGGAAGGGGGCACAACAAACTAAGGAGGAAGAGTCAGGGATAAGAGGGGACCGTGCTCAGGCTGGCTGAATACGCTGCACTGTCACACATCCCACAAGGGAGGTGGCAATACTGACACTAGGGCATGCTATGAAGTCAGGACAGGGAAACTGGGTCCCCAGCCAAGGGGGAGCTGGGCTGGAAAGAGGAGCACCTTGGGACAAAGGTTGGGAGCCAGAGGACATCTCTGGATGGCCGCGGAGGGCAGTCAGGTCCTGTGCCCCAGGGCATGCAGTGGATGGGTACCAGTGCAGACTCAGCAGAACCCAACACGGCTGGATTCTGATGCAGGAAGGAACATGAAGCGCCATTACCCAGCATGGCTCCCACCTGAGTGGCCACAGGTGCCTCTGTTGTATCCCCCCACCTCCCCCAGGCTCCGCAGCCCTAGATCAACCCTGGAGGATCAGAAACAGCCACCAGTAAGAGGGGCGAAGTAGGGAGAGGAAAGAAAACAAAGGTGGTGGAGAGGAGGGCGGGAGCACCAGTCTTACCTCCTGGACACTCTCCAGACACTCTACAGTGATGGCTAGAAGGAAGGTCTCAATCGTCTGAGTATAAAAATGAAAAGGTTTTCTGCTTTCCTGCTGGGTAGCAAGATCCCCTAGAGATAACTCGGTTCAAAATCCAGTTTGTGAAAATTTGATTGTCAAGGATTTAGAGCAGGAGTAAACACAGGTGTTACTGGCTTCTTATCTGAGAGTTGCAAGAGGACAGGCTTGGAATTCCAGCCAAGGGTGGGGAAAGAATGAATCCAGAGTTTGAGTTTAAACAGAAACCCTCTGGTCTGGAAATGTGCCTCAGTGGTAGAGTGCTTGCCTAGCATGTGGCATGCTGGGGGCCCTGGATTTGATACCCAGAAACCGCCCCTGTAAAGTTCTTGCTTAGCATCTGGATGGCCATCTTAAGTGACAGCTGCCATTTTAAGGAAAAAGTTTTGCTTTTCTATCCAAGGGCATTTCTTTTTTTTTTTTTTTTAATTTTTTTAATTTATTTTTTTTAGTCATACATGACAGTAGAATGCATTTTGATATATAATACATACATGGGATGTACATACATCAATCATATTGTCTATTCTATTCTACTGCAAGGGCATTTCTGAGAAAGGCTCACCACTCCCTCATACCAACCCAACCCCTAACTACCTTCATTAGGACCCACAAGGCTCTTATTCCTGAGCCTGCCCCATAAAAGTCTGGGAACCCAAGCCTGTTTTGCCTCTCTCAGATTTAGAGAGATGGCCTTTATTTGTCAACTCTGACAAATAAACTCTCTTGTGAACCTCTGCCTGGTCTCCATCTTTCATTTCTCATTTACCCGACTCTCGTTCTTCGATTTCCCTTCAGCATCACCCCCTAGCAATAAATAAAAATAAACAAAGAAATAAAACACCTTACTGTGATTAGTTGGTTCAATAAACTGGTTAATAACTAATTATCAAGTGAATAAGAAAACTTTATTTCTTCCTACATGAATTATTGGTTCATGTTATTCATCCATTTTTCTTATTGAGTTTAATGGGGTTTTTTTTTTCTTTTTCTGGTGGTAGTATTGGGGCTGAGCCCCGGGCTTCATGGGGCCTAAGCTAGTACTTCACCTCTGAGCTACATACCCAACAGTTTTTAGTTTTGATTTTAGACAGGGTCTCCCTAAGTTGCCAAGGCTGTCCTCAACCTGCAATCTTCCTGCCTCAGTCTGTCTCCTGAGTTGCTGGAATTACAGACATGTGCCACAGTGCCCAGCAGAATTTAAAGATTTTTCTATTAGTTTGCCTGAGTATTTTATAAATTTTTTAAAAAATATTTTTCTTAGTTGTCAATGGACCTTTATTTTATTTATTTATAGGCAGTGCTGAGAATTGAACCCAGTGCCTCATACATGCTAGGCAAGTGCTCTACCACTGAGCCACAACCCCAGCCTGGTATTTTATATATTAATAAAATTAATTATTTTATTGGTCGCAATTATTTGTTTTCTTGGTTTGTCCTTTGCTTTTTGATTAATGATGTTTGGTACCTATAAAATATATATGAACATACATTTGAATTTTGTGTGTAGTGATGAGAACCAAATCGGGGCCCAGCATCTCTTAGGTAAGTGCTCTACCACTGAGCTACCCACTAGTTTATGATTTTTTTTTTAACTTAGGAAGTTCTTTCCCATCCTATTTTCAGACAGTCACCAAAGTATTGACAATGATGTTTTTCTCCCTGGGGGGTGAGATTAGAAATGAATTTTCTTTGTTGTTATCATAACTTCTGGAGTGCTTCACTTTCAGAAGCAAACAGGTAGTCTTTTAAAACCAGATGTGAAAAGCAGTCACCATTGGCAAGCTGTGTGCTGCGGCCTCACCTGCGTTCTGCTCCATGCTTTCCTTGATGCCATCCAAGAGCTCCTGAGCATCCTCCACGTTCTCCTCCTCCTCTTCCTCCTCGCCCTCGTCTTCTCCATCCCCTACCTCCTTAGGTGCAACAATCGCCTCCTGCAGACCACAGGGATGTTCAAATTGGACAGTGCTCTGCTTTGCTTTGCTCCTCACAAATCAATTGCCCAGTGATCCTGGAGAATGGCTAGTGCCCAAATCAGGAATGTAGTCAGTGACCGTGCAAAGGTTTGTCGAATGTGTTTGTCTACAACAATGCATGGGAGACTCAAGGTCTTTCCTACTCTGCTTTTAGGAGAATATATTTCTGTGCTAATGCCAAAATTGCCTAAGAGTCAAGTCCTTTCTAAGGTATTTGGTTGTATCTTACTTGAAGGAAACATATTTTGTAGAAATCAAGACTTTAGGCTGGGACGTAAATCAGTGGAGCGAGGACTTGGGTTCAACATCCAGCACCAGATGAAGAAAAAAGGAATTTTAGAAATCACTTCTGGAAAATTTTCTCAGTAGCTACCATTTCCAATAAAACGATGAAAAGCAGTCAGAGTTCTGATAACACCCTGAGAAACATACTGCAAGAATGAAAAGCAAAAAACAAAAAGCTTAATAGTATTCCAGTCAGCAGAGAGCAGACAAGATACACTTTGAGCAAGAGCGGGAGGCCGACTAAATTTCAAGGACAATCCATGAAAGATGCTTCTGTTTCATTGAGGAAAGCCCCACGGGAGTCTGGGTTTTCATAACCGGGGCCAAAACCAAAATCCAAATAGAAGAACAAATCTCTTTGACAGGTAAAATTAGTTGCTAGCATATTACAGCACTCAGAAAAGCATCTTTTAAACTTAAAAATCCCCAATAAAGTAGTTTAGCATGTTACCAGTTTTGCTATGGCTTCGGAAATCACATCCTTTATTTTGATGTGATGTAGTTTGTAATGCTTGGCCAGCTCTTCAGCAATACTGGATTTTCCCACGGCAGGAGGACCAAGGATACAAATCTTGATTGGCTGAAAAAGGAGAACAGAGAACATATAGTGAGTCTGAATGATCTGGGGCTACACATTCAGGGATGTGCCTTTTTCAGTCTCAGGACCCTGCAGCTGAGGCTCCTTCCTCCGTAGAGACTCCAGAGCCTCTGCCTCCAGGCCCTGCCATCATGGTCATGTTGTGTCATCCTGAAAGCGCCTGAAGGGTTCACGTCCTGGTTCAGGTTCATTCCTTCAGCAGGGATTTAATAGCATTTACAAATGTACCGACCTGGGCCTGGGGGATGACACTCGCAAGATTCCCCCAGGAACATCCCAAAAGGACTAAACAGTAAGTGCTTAGGCATCGGGTGCTACCAGTCTCATCTGTATGCGCCACTGTCAGGAGCACAACCACAGCAAAGTGATCCCACAAGAATCTCCAGTCCAGTGCACAAGGGGCCTGCTTTATTGCCTGAATATTACTTGTTTTTATTTATAACACAGTTCTCTACTCTGATTTTTAAAAATACACTTATTAAAATAAAACACCATTTATTCTACTGAAAAACTTGCTTGAATGCTATAGAAGCTCTGTGGCATTCATAAGTGAGTAAACGTTTACTTCTAACAGAAATAAAAATATCAGTAGTAAGTAGTCATTTCTTTCAAAATAGTCCAAATAGTTGTGAAACTGAGGCCCAGTGTTTGCAAGGTAAATTTTAAAATCATGCGCATGAAAAGAATTTCCATGGGTGGGATATCTGTGTGCCCAGTGACGACAGATTTCACCAAGACGGCAGGCAGGAGGGAGGCAGGAGTAGAGGAGGCAACGCCAGAGTCAGTCCTGAGGGCAAGACTGGGCCCCTGGATGGTCTCGGTGCAGTCGCCAAGGCCTGAGGCCCAGTTGTCAGCTGGGCAGGTTTATATGCCTCACTGACCATGTACACAGGATGGATCCTGTCCCTTGGGTGGGCTCACCTTATCCAGCCAGGTATGAAACAGGAAGCAATTCACTCACTTTTTATATATAATTGTGATTTTAATATCTGATTTTATAAATTGGTAAATGCTATAGGTACAAATCCCTAATTATTACATCTAACTTCTTTTTAATAACAAACGAATTTTCACTGTTTTAGTACTGACAGCATATAAGATGTTGTCTTTATTTGATTTTTTATTAGAGCTTTATAGTTACACACAGTAGCTGGGTTTTTCCGGACAGACTCAGACCCGCATGGGATGAGATTTCAGTCACTATCCCTCCTTTTCCCTCCCCATTTTCCTTCCCTCCCCTCCCCCGTTCTCCTTTCTCTACTACACTTCCTTGTGCTTGTTCATCATTTATTTATATCTGATCGATTCCTTTTATTTATGCATAAAGGTAAAATCCCCGTGGCATATTTGTGTATGCATATAATACATTCTTAAAGAATCCATCCTCATTGCCTCCCCTTCCCCACCCTCTGCTCCCCTCTCCGTCTCCTCCTCCTCCATTACTGCTCTTCCCTTTACCTTCACTATATACTAGGCCTCCGCCCCTTTCCTTTATTTCCCTCTAGCTTCTGCATCTGGTCACTCATCTACTTATAAGGAGAAGCATGGCTGCCACAGAACTCGGAATGCTCCAAGTCCACAGGTCTGGCACTTTCCTCCCCTAGAGCAGATAAGCATGGCAGCCAAGTCGGCCCAGGTTTGCTTGCTGAACATTGATCAGAACAAGGGCAGTGGGATGAGCTGCCTGTTGAGTGGCTTCCTCTGTGTGTCTCTGCAGCAGTGGTCACCCAGCCTTGCTAGAGGAGCTGGGGTCATGGGAGGGTATGGCTCGAGACCCCATCCTGGATGGAGGCATGGGATGCTGCTGGCAGAATGCTTCCTATGCTGGGCCTGGCAGCTTCCTATTCTATGCTGCTAGCCAGTGCCCAGGGATGGATAGACTTTGTCTAGTTTTTTTTTTTTTTTTAATTTTGAGGTGCTGGAGGTGGAAACCAGGGCCTTGAGGATGCTAGGCAAGAGCTCTACCCACCACCAGCCCTCTGTTTAGTTTTTAGATACACTATTCCTTCTATCATGTTCTGTGCAGTCTTGCTAATCAGAAACCATATGGTCTCTGTGTCTTGTCATATCTCTAAGCTCGTGCTGCTGTTTTACAATTGACCTCCAGAGGAAAACACTGTCTAACACCTAGGGCTGGCTGTGCACTGCCTCAGGATTATCTCCCCATCAGGGAATGCAGATACTTTACAGGGATCATTATTTCTTCTGCTAAGTTTTTTTTTTTTTTTTTTTTAAAGAGACAGGGTCCTGCTTTGCAGCCCAACCTGGCCCCAAACCCTTGGGTTCAAACGATCCTCCTGCCTCAGCCTCCCAAATGACACCAGCAGCACAAGCTACCATGCCCTGCGGAGTACCATGGGAACACTGCGCTTGCTTAGCTGCAGCTTTCCATGAACAGTAATTGTGATAATGGTGACACTTTTTACTCACAGGCTATTTTACAGTTTCAAAGCATTTTCTTACGAATGACCTACTTTCATCTTTAGAACACTTTCCTGGGATTAGCCCAATGATTTGGGCAGGTGCTGCATTTATCTGACTTCAGAGCAGGAGGTGTAGAGGCACTGTGGTGAAATGAGACGATTCTTACTAAGTCTGCATCCTAAGTTTGAATCCCTGAGTAGTTGTGTGACCTTGAAGAAGTTGCTTCATCTCTCTGAACCCCAGTTTCCTCATCTATAATGTAGAGATAAGAGTACCTATCTGAACACGAGGCTCTGAGTTTGGTTCCCAGCATCACAAAAACAAAAAACTACCTTAAAACATTGATTATGTGGGAAAAAAAACAAAACAAAAAAACTTCTAGAGCTGATGAATTCACAAAATAGCAGGACACAAGATCAACACTGGTAAATCAATAACTTTCCTATATTCCAATAATGAATCTTCTGGGAAAGAAATCAAGAAAAATATCCCATTCACAATAACCTCAAAAAAACCCACTTGGGAATAAATCTAACAAAGGAGGTGAAATACTTCTATAATGAAAACTAGAATACTACAGAAATAAATTAAAGAAGACCTTAGAAGATGGAAAGACCCCTCCCCATGTTCTTGGATAGACAGAATTAATATTGTTAAAATGGACACATTACCAAAAGCAATATACATATTCAATGCACTCCCCACAAAGTACCAATGACATCCTTCACAGAACTAGAACAAAAACAACAATAACAACAAAAACAGTCTTAAAATTCATGTGGAAGAATGAAAGACCAAGAATAGCCAAAGCAGTCCTGAGGAGGGACACGGGAGACATCACGACACCTGACCTCAATCATCTACAGAGCTCTAGTAACACAAGAGACACAAAGACCAATGGAATAGAAGAGAAGACACAGACACAAATCCACATAGTGACAGTCATCTGACATTCGACAAATGTGCCAAAAATATATATTGGAGAAAAGACAGCTTTTTTTAACAAATGGTGCTGGGAAAACCGGATATCCATAGGTAGAAGAATGAAACTAGATCCCTCTCTCACCTTGTACAAAAGTCAAATCAACATGGATTAAAGAATTAGGAATTAGACCAGAAACTTTGCAATTGCTAGAAGAAAACCCAGGGTCAATGAATTGGTGCAGGCATCAGCTTCCTTAACAAGACTCCTAAAGCTCAAGAAATACAACCAAGAACCAAAAAGTGGGATGCCAGCAAATTAAAAAGTTTCTGTAAGCAAAGGAAATGAGTGCCCAAAGAGAGAGCCTACAGACTGGGAGAAGATCTTTGCCAGCTACTTCTTGCAGAGAATTAATATCCAGAATATATAAAGAACTCGAAAAACTTAACACCCAAGAAATGAAATAACCCAAACAATAATCTGGTAAAGAACTACACAGACATTTCTCAAAAGAAGAAAACAAATGGCCAACAAAAATGTGAAAGAATGTTCCCAGTAGTCAGGAAAATGCAAATCAAAACTACATTGCATTCCAGTTAGAATGGCAATCATCAAGAACACAGATAATAAAAAATGGTGGAGAGGACGTGGGGAAAAGATACAGCCATACATTATTGGTGGGACTGCAAATTAATATAACCACTTCAGAAAGCAGAATGGAGATTCCTCAAAAGACTAGGAATGGAACCACCATATGACCCAGCTACCCCACTTCTTGGTGTTTGTCCAAAAGAACTAAAATCAGCATATACTATAATGATACAGGAACATTTAATGTTTGTAGCAGTGCAATTAATAAAAACCAAATTATGGAACCAGATCAGGTGCACAACAGATAAATAAATAAAGATAAATGAATAAAGAAAATGTGAAAGCTGGGGTGTGGCTCAGCGGTAGAGCAGTCGCCTGGCAGGTGCGAGGCCCTGGGTTCCACCTCAGCACCACATAAAATAAATAAGTAAAATAAAGGTGTTGTGTCCAACTATAACTAAAAAATAAATATTTTTTTAAAAATGTGATATAAATACACAGTGGAGTTTTACTCAGCCATAAAGAAGAATGAATTTATGACATTTGCTGGTAAATGGATGGAACTGGAGAACATCACGCTGAGTGAAATAAGCCAGACCTAGAAAGTCAAGGGTCAAAAGTTTTCTCTCATATGCAGAAGCTGGAGCAAAACAAGGGGGGAAAGGGAGGACAGATTCCACAAAACAGAGGGGAGATCAGTGGAGTAGAGAAGGGGACTAAGGGGAGAGGAGGAGGGATGAGGAAAGGGAGGAATTACAGAATGAAATTGGCCAAACTACGCTGTGTGTGTGTGTATGAAAGTATCACAGTGAATTCCACCTTTATGTAAATTTATAAAGCATAAATAAATAAATAACTGGAAGACCAGTAGAGGAAGGGGAGGAGGGTAAGGGAGGAGGGAAAGGAAGCAGGAGGTACTGGGGACTCCATGTGTGTGTGATCATGTCAAAATGAACCCTACCATTATGTATAACTAATAATGCACCAATAAACACATTTTTAAAAACCAATCAAAGGGCTGGGGATGTGGCTCAGTGGTTGAGTGCCACTGAGTTCAATCCCTAGTACCCTCCTGCAAAAAAAAAAAAAAAAAATCAAAACTAAAAAGAATATCTAGTGTAGCTATCTTTCACCACAAAAAATGGTTAAGTATGTCAAGTAATGCACATTAATTAATTTACACATTCCATATTTCACAGTGGATACATATTTTGAAGCATCAGGCTGTATATGATAAATATATATAATTTTTATTTGTTAATTAATTTTTCAAGAAGAATACCTACCTTGAAAGATTCTGAGTATTGAATAACCAGTGAATCCTCTGGCCAGTAGAAAGAAATCAAAGTAGTTTATAGACTTCTGCTAAGTCCAACCTACCCTCCCCTGAAAATGGCCAGCCAGTAAGATACCTGGGTACATTTCCTTGCATAGACAATTTTGCCACAATTATTCTTGAGCTCACCATCATGCTCAATTTGCATAACTCTTAATTTCAAAGCTCACTTTAAGATGTTTAATGTTCCATTGACAATATTAATGTAACTAACATGCATGTAAATTGTCAGACCTGGACAAATTTGTCAAATTTAAAAAACAACTTGAAGTTAGATGTTTGCATATTTGAAAAAGAAGATACTTTGATTGGTATAATCGCATCCAAAGTCAGTTTCCTTTATTTTGCTGAAATCAGAAGTTTAAATAAGAAATGATTATAGTTACCAATAATCCTCTGCTTTGCTTGTACTCTTTGAGGATATTGTTGATATTTTCCACAAATCCCGTCTGGGCAACCCATCGGATATTAAAATTCTCCTTCACGAAGAGCGCTTCCATTTTTAGGTTGACCAGCAAATGATCAAGACACTCTTGCTAAGAGTTAAAGTAAAATTAGAAATTCACCTTTTTTGTTTCATATTGACAGTTATAACAGATCCAAATCACTACGGTTCTTGAAGAAAAACAGAATGCATGCATTAATTAGGAAGTCAGTTCATCCAGAGCTGAGTACTGCCAGGGATATGATTATTGATAACAGGATATGATTATTGTTTATCTTATGTGCTGCGGGGGTGGAACCCGGGCCCTCAGGCATGTGAGGCCTGTGCTCCACACTGAGCTGAAGGCTCAACCCTGAAGCACTTCCACTCCCTTTAAATCATTGGGGCGGGGGGCAGTACTGGGGAGCAAGCTCAGGGCTTTGTGTGTCTCAGACAAATGTTCTTTCACAGAGCTACATCCCACCCAGTGCTTAAAAAAAAAAAATTAAATAGCATCTACTTTTCAAATAATGCAGTCCCATGGTTTAAAATTCAAAAGAATGATAAGTATAACAGAAAACAATCCCTCTGTTCCCCAAACATCACCCACCCAGCTCTGCTCCTCAGAGGCCACCAGTGGTATCACTTCTTACAGCACCACAGCTGTCTATCTATCTTGGTGGTACTGAAGATTGAACTAGGGCACTCTTCCACCTAGGGTTTTCTTTTTCTTTCTCTCTCTTTTTTCTTTTTCTTTTTTTTTCTTTTCTTTCTTTCTTTCTTTTTTTTTTTTTTTTTTGGTGGAAGAATGTAACAGGGATTGAACTCAGGGGCACTTGAACACTCATCTACATCTCCAGCACTATTTTGTATTTTATTTAGAGACAGGGTCTCACTGAGTTGTTTAGCACCTCACTTTTTGCTGAGGCTGCCTTTGAACTCATGACCCTCTTGCCTCAGCCTCCCAAACTGCTGGGATTATTGTATGCGCGCCACTGTACTAGGCCCCACCTGGTCTTTTTTATTTGTTATTTTGAGACAGGTTCTTACTGGTTGCTGAGGCTGGTCAGGGACTTGGAATTCTCCTAACTTAGCCTCCTGTGTAACTGGGATTTCAGGCATGTGCCACCGTGCCCTGGCAAAACATCACTCTTACAGTAAATAAGTTATATGTAAACACGGTGCTTGAGCCAGGTGCCACGACGTAGGCCTCAGCATGTGGGAGGCTCCTCAGGAGGCTGAGGCAGGAGAATTGAAAGTTTGAGGTGAGCCTTAGCAATTTAGTAAGACCCTGTCTCAAAATAAACAGGGCTGGTATGCAGCTCAGTGGTAGAGCATCCTGGTTCAAACCCCAGTACTTAGGGAAAACAAAAGAAAGGAACAAACAAACAACAAAAAAAACCAGATTACATCTTAAAGCAAGCTTAAAGAGCTCACCACCTGACGACAAGCTATTTGTTGTTGTGATGTGATGAAAGGTTGGAATCTCACTCAGCTCATGGAATTTTAGAAACAGGCCAAGGTGAACACAACCAGTGTTCGGGTAGCAGTTTACACATAGCATTCACACACCTTCTCTGACTACGGCCTCTGAGGGGTTTTCACAAATGAAAACTGAGGCTAGAAGAGGAAGCTGCTTTAAGTAGAGCACCTAGAACACATGTTTTTGCAGACAGGCCTCCACCCACCCTCAGGAACCAGCAGGGTTTAGAAAACAGTTTTTTTTTTTTTTTTAAAGAATTTATTATATACTAACTTTTAAATCCTTGATTAGATATGCATTTTCTCTGGGTACTTTCTGGGTTTTTCCAGGGCCGGTGTGTTTACTGATGCACTGTTAGGGAAGAGTAGAGATGTTATTTAGTTTATATAAAACTTCTCAAATGAATGTGAACAGAACCGAATATTTATATACTCCAAAACAGAGTGTAGGGCATAGAGGGTACATAGTTAGTTACTTATTCTGAAAATATATTGGAGATAGAGATGAGTAAGGCCCAGTCTCTGTCCTGGAGGAGCTCCCAGTTTGAAAAGGGAGACGGACACAGATAAGGCCCTTGCAGCTCAGCAAAGGAGGCTCTGTGCTACCATCTCACTAAACAAAAGTCACAAGAGCCCACTGTTTCAGAGACTGAACTGCAGCAAAGACCCCAGCAGACCAGACCTAACCAAAATGGAGTGACCCATGCTAAGTGCCACCCAATCAAGCTGAAACAGGGAAGCAGATAGACCCAAACAGAACTATTTTTCCCCCAAACAGGAGATTCCTGTTTACCCGAGTCAGCTTAATTAAGGAGATTCCCTCTGCTTTAACCCTTACAAAAACTAACCTGATGCTAACCCATACGCGTTTTGCTTGCTATTTGGTTTCCTTGTTCCGTAGCCCCGTGGGAGCCCTTGTTCTGTTTTGTAGAATGGAGGCTTTCCTGATTTTGTGAATTGAGAATAAAAGCTAATTACATCTGTAACTAAATTTGTTATGATTTTGTCCTTGACAGTCTGTGCTCCCCACTACCCCAACTTCACATGCTGAAATCCTAACACCTGAGATGTTGGATTTAGGAGGTGGGGATTGGGGAGCCCATTGGTTCATGAGGTTGGAGGCTCATGAATGAGATTAGTACCCTGATAAAAGAGGCCAGAGAGAGCTCCCTGCCTCCTTCCACCATGTGGGCACACAGGGAGAAGGTGACGTCTATGAAGCCAGACAGCGAGTCCTCACCAAATCTATCAGCGCTTTGATCTTGGACTTCCCAGCCTCCAGGACTGAGGGACAAAGCCTGCCAAGCTGCAGTGCTGTGTTATAACCCCAGACAGACTAAGATACTCTGGGAGCATGGAAGAGAGGCCTCTGGCTGGAGGGGGAGCTTTGCAGGAGCAGGGAGGGTGCCGAGGAAGAGATCTGAGCCGAATCTTACAAATGCAGAGAGAGGAGGCTGGTCGGGGCAGGGCGATGGTCACACTCCCCAGGCTGCCAGGTGGTGGCATTAGCCAGCATGGCCTGGAGGTGGCCAGGAGGGCTGATGAGCCTGGGCATATCCATACTGTGAGAACAGTGTCTCCACTGTGTCATCCGTGTGTCCTTGGTGTAGTGACGTTTGTCCCCTCAGCCAGAGCCCTATGCGGTCCTTCCTGTTCCCCTTGTAGGCTGAAGGAAGGCCATTTGGGTCGTAACTCCCCATACACACTGCAAATACAGAGTTCTAGTTTTAAGGACATTCTATTTTAGGAGTCCTCAGTCTTATTAGCACAACGAATTCCTAATATTTGTTTAGGGGTAAAGCTATTTAACAAATCACTCCTGAGTACCGTACCTTGACAAAGTCCTCCAGGGTATGGACTGACTCGTCCACAGCCACCAGGTAATGGAGCTTTGGCACGTGGTCTATTACGTTTTGTACCACTCTGCAGAGCAACAGAGAAGAGAGGAAAAGTTGAGGAGAGACTGAACTAGAATTCACTGAACTCCACCCCCAGACATGACATTTGGAGGGTTAAAAAATTCTCTTAATCGCCAACAAAGTTGGGGTTGGGATCATTATCCAAGGATATCCTTGCACCCAAGGATGACATTTCTCAGGCTGACCACCTACGAGGAAAGCCGTGGAGCCAGCCTTTAAAGTCAGAAACGCCTGGCGCTGGATCTGGGCTTCTCCTAGTCTGCAGCACCTCGCCCATCGAAAAGGCTTAATCCCGTTAGGTCAGGAAGCCCCTGCCCACGAACCTCCCGACTGCTTGGAGTTGTTGTCTGACAAAGTGAAACACTGATGCAGAGAAGCAGTATCTCAAGAAAGTCGCCTAGCAGCAGTGACCAAGCCTGAGCTCTCCTACTCTGAATGATTGACTGTCAACATTTCTGAGTGCTTAACTCTATGCCAGGACTGTGCCTAGGTGCTCTGCCACTGAATAACTCGTACTCCTCACAACAGCCTTACTAGACAGGCACTATTACCATCCCCATTTTATAAATGAGAAAATCCAAGTGAAGAAACCTTCCAATCCCCAGAGCTCTGGAGAAGGCAGAGCAGGGGTTGGGCAGATTGAAGGATTCTGGAGAGAACTACGGTTAATAGAAGTCGATCACAAGGGCCTGTCTACCCAACCCCATTCATTTTAGCTTCCTCTTCAGTAAAATGAAAGAAAAATGCACACATCTAAATGAAATAATAACAGTTCATTTTACATTTGTTTTATATTTAATTTATCAGATTTTTTTTTTAGCTTCTTATCTTCTGTTAAGTATTTGGCAATCTTCAGAGAAATTTGGAAGAAGAAAACAGTGTTACCGAAGAGGGCCCCAAGTTCCATAATGAGAACATTTTCACTAATTTATTGGGAGAAGATGTTGTAGACTGATGCTAAGTACTTTGTCCTAAGAATGTAAAAGAGCCTTTCAGCCACATCTTGAGAACCCTGTTACACAATGCACATGTCTGCAAAAGGCCAGGGCGCGTTTGGCTCCTTCGCTCCCAGAGTTAACGCAGGCTGGAGCAGATCAAGGTTTGGTGGAGTTGAAACTCGTACTTTAAGAAATTCTTTAAGAACAATAATAAAAATGAGGTTCAGGGCCTTGAAAGGCACGCACATAGGGGAAAGGCGGTGACGTCTAAGTTTCACTTGCTTCCTGGTAAATCTTTCTGGGACCATGACTAATGACTGTGGCCAGTGGATGAGGGGAGGGCGGAAACCAGCCCCTCTCTGAAGGTCAGAAACTGTTCCCTCCCTGGGAGCGTGCCTGGGGTGGGGGAGTGGGTCCCTGGACCCTGGAAGGCAGGGTCTTCTAAGGAGAAGGTCTCAGGACCTGTCTGGGTGGCAGGGTGGGAGCCCCTGGGAATGGGAAAGACAGGTCAGCCAAGTTCTCTGAAGAAGCCACATGTGTACTGGAAACCTTGGAGACTGTCCAACCTTTGCTGTGTGGAACCCTGCGGCTGTGGAGAGATGATTGTCATTGATCAAGAGTGGACATCATCTTGGGCCATGGTGGGCCCCTTAGAAAAACAACCATTTACTTTTATCCTCTGTGTGTGACCTAACATTCCCGTGACTATTAGGTAAACCTCTTGGAATGTATCACTAAGCCTAGTGACCTCCAGCCTCCTTCCACCCCAAAGCCGAGTGCTGTGAGGTACTACCTGTTACCTGTAGGGAGAATCTCCTGGCGACCCACATGCCTAATGGGCCCACCGGTGTGTTTGTTGATGTATTGATTTATAGGTATCTTGAGTTAGTGTTCTTGGGCCATTGTCATTCACATTTACCTCAGAATAAACTTAAAGGCAGAGTTATTTCCTTAAAGGCAGAGTTGTTCTTTTGGCACTTTACCTCCAGTTGGAAAGAAAGAAAGAAAGAAAGAAAGAAAGAAAGGAAGGAAGGAAGGAAGGAAGGAAGGAAGGAAGGAAGGAAGGAAGAAAGAAAGAAAGAAAGAAAGAGCGAGCTTCAGGTCGACAGTTCATCCTCTGATCTGTGGAATTTAGTTTGGTGGGCCTGACATCCCCATCTCATCTGGACAAAGGAAAGGCAAACTCTGTTCCCAGAGTGTACAGAACAAGTTCTTTCTTCTCCAGAAGGGTCACTCTGCCGACAAAGTTCCCAAGAGATGAACCGGAACCTGTCATTGGAAGTACAGGGCCTTAGGGCTGGGGTTGTGCTCAGAGGCAGAGTGCTCGCCTAGCATGAGTGAGGCACTGGATTTGATCCTCAGCACCACATAAAACAAAGTAAAGGTATTGTGTCCACCTATAAGTAAAAAGTCAATATTTTAAAAAAAAAATTCTAAAAAGTGGGGAGCGTTGAGGGCGAGGGTATGGCTCAGTGGTGGAGCACTTGCTGAGCATGTCTAAGGCCTGGGTTCCACCCCTAGCATCACAACAAAATAAGACAAAACAAAGCAAAAATCTAGACATGTAGACCTCTTAGTTAGATATAATTCTCACCAGATGCAAATGGAGATAGTAAGAGCCCCCTCTGCCAGGGTGTGGTGAAGAACCAATTTGACAACACTGCTGAGTTCTCAGAACAGATTAGTTAACAGACTGATACACGAACCATCTAGAAGAGTCCCCTTTCCGGGAGAATGCTTACCCTGCTAGGTCAAGAACATGAATTGCCGGAATTACATTTGTTCCATCTCCAAAAACAGGTAAAGCAGGAACCTCACCCAACCAAGCTATCTAAAAGAAAAACAAAGAACAGCATTTCCCCTGGTTCTATGGGTCTGACTGTTGCAGATCACCAGCTCCAGAAGAGCTGACCACCAGCTGAGAGATCCCCTCCAGGAGAGGCTTCATAAATCAGTCCTCATGAAATTTATCTAGAATTCACTCCTCTCAGGAGGAATAAAGTATAACTTCAGGACATTCTGCTAAGTGAAATAGGCCAGACACAGAAAGATAAGTACCACATGTTCCCTCTTATGCGTGGAAGCTAAAAAAAAAAAAAAAAAAAAAAGTTGATCTGAATGGAGAATTACTAGAGGCTGGGAAGCAGGAGGTGGGTGAAGGGAAGTTGGGTTTGACCAGTACTTGGGAAGCTGGTGAGGGGTGAGGAGGAGGAACTGGGTTCTGATGGTAGTTAGATGTAGAGTGGTCCCATTTTCTGAGGTGGAGCTCTGGAGGGGGAGCAGGTTTGGGGGTGACTGCAGGATTTAGGGCTGGGGATGTGGCTCAGAGGTAGAGTTAACGGACTGAAGGGGGCAGCTGGACCTGTAGAGCTGGAGTGTAAGAGAGAGCCTGGCTGGGGGGCTAGGTCTGGAGGACACTGGTGCCCGTCCTGGGGGAGTGGCCCAGGGAAAGAGCCTAGAGGGGGGAGACAAAAGGGTCGGCAGAGGCCCTGGAAGGCCAACACTCAGCGGTCAGGCAGGGAGGGGCAGCCGAGAGGAAGGGGACAGGACAGGGAGTTTTCTGAGGCTTATCCTCTTCAGCTGTCATATTTATTAAAAAATAGATCCAACCAGCCTTTCAACTACCCTCTTCCCTCTATCTCTCCCCTGTTGTCTCTATCCCTCTTTTACAGCAAAATTCCTCTTCAACTCCTCTCCACCTGCTCCCTGCAGAACCCACTCCTGCGGGACAGTTGTCCTACAGCCTCGCAAAACCCAGTGGCCAACTCTCAGGTCTCATCTGACTTGATTATCTGTGGCATGTGACATGATTTCTTTCCTTCTTTCTCTTTATTGACTCAGCAGTGTGGATTTGAGCTCAGGGCCTCGCGTGCTTTGTGAGCGCTCCTTGACAGAGCTGTCCCCAGCCTTCATTCTTTCTTTTTAGAGACTTTTTTGCTTGGCTCTCTCAGTACTCTTGTCTCTTCTCTTACCTCCGGGCACCCCGGCAGCCTCCGCTTCTCATTCCCTCTCATCTCCCTGGAGCCCCTAAACACTGGAATGTCCGACTCATATCTTCTCCACGTTCCTTCTCCTGGTGAAGTCGTCGGGTCCCACAGATCTGAAACCTTCTCTATGAGGCCGCCTGTGACATGACATGTCAATCCTGATCTCTGATCTCTAACTCTTACGTCCAACCGCCTACTCTGATCTGTGCTTGAAATCAGTCATCTCCAGTCACAGGCCCAGACTGGACTCCTGAATTCCCACTGCATTCGCCCTGCCCTCCTCCAGCGCCGATCCTGCCCATCTCAGTAGCCTGCAGCCCCCATATGTCCACTGCTTACACCCAGATCCTTTTCATGGTCCTCTGCTTTCAGTCCCCTTTGCATTCACAGTCTGAGCAATCCCACTGCCTCTACCTTCCCCACACACCCCGACCGGAACAATTTCCACTCAGGTCTCAGACCCTCCTGGCTGGTCTCCCTCCCTCTCCATTCTGCCTGCCCCACTAGGGCACATCCTCACCTAGCTGCAGAACAGGCGCGATCTTTTAAAACTTCAGATTGTGACTTTTGTGCTCAAAACAGTCCGATGGTCTCCCAGCTCACTTAGGGGAAAAAAGCCAAAGCTCTTACCGTGGCTGGGACCTGGGCTCCGCCTGACTCCCTGAACCTCCTTGGGCCTCCTGGTCTTCCTGCTGTTCCTCAAACACAGCCATCACATTTCAACCTGGGCTCTTTGCATTCAAGTCCCACTGCCTGGAATGTTCTTTCCCCAGAAAGCACCTTAGTGATTTCCCTCGTTGCCTTTCCCTCAGACACCACATCTTTAGAAAGTCTTCCCTGAGCCATCTCCCCGCCTGGCACGCTCCACCTTATTCTGTGCTGCTGGGTTTCGGAGCGTGTTTCAACTTCTGAAATGTTCCATATTTGCTGGCGTCTTTGTTCACATCTTCATCTTCTTTGTTTTTAGCTTACCCCACTAGAAGTAAGCACCACAAGGACAGAGGCTTTAGGATGTTATTGTGTCCCCTGTACCTGTAAGAGTTGGCACATGGTCGGCACTTAATATTTATTTCATCAATGAAAGGAAATCCATCTTTTCCTTTACTGTTCTCAGCGTGTGAACATAAGTGGTTAATAATGGAAACTAAGTGCAGGTGGTAACGGTAGATGCCCAAGTTTTTCCTTATTATGTGGAACTAGCCACCTTCAATCTGCATTTCCTTATTGCAGCACACTTTTTATTTATTATTTATTTGTGGTGCTGGGGATGGAACCCAGAGGCAAAGTGCTCTACCACCGAGCTCCACCCCGAGTCCCGCAAAACACGTTAAAATATCCATAGTCATTGAAAAGTCCTACCTTAAAAAAAGTGTGTAAGATGCCTTCTTCCACCCCATACTGAAGTCCGGCAGCAATAACATAAGTTGCGAATTTTTTGACCTGTTAGTTAAAACAGAACAAAAGCTGAACATAATGTTTAACAATCTTGTTTACTAGATCATTTGAGAAGTTAAAATGAGCACTGAAGGAAGTTTCATTAACTCTTCCAGGCTTCTTAGGTATTGTCTAGGACAGAAATAATGTTCTTTAAATGGGAGAACACACTTCTGCACTATTCAGGAATGTCTTTGACCACAATTAAAATTTAGTTGAATGCTGGTGCAGTGGTGCACACCTGTAATCCCAGCAGCTCAGGAGGCTGAGGCAGGAGGATCACAAGTTTGAGGCCAGCCTCAGCAACTTAGTGAGGCCCTAAGCAACTTAGTGTCTCAAAATAAAAATAAAAAAGGCTGGGGATGAAGGACAGTGGTAAAGCACCCCTGGGTTCAACCCCCTGGTTCAAAAAAATTTTTTTTTTTAGTTGGGAATCCTAATTCAATTAAAGCCAAAGCTATTATTTGTAAAAATGTAATACCTGAAAGTTTTATCCTGGTACTGGGGGAAGGAACCTTTAAAAAGGGACCTTCTGTGAAGTTCTTTAACCACTTAGTAGGGTAGGGGTGGAGCACGAAGCAAGTTGGGGGAGTTTTAGCTGGCATGGATGTTCACTCACCCGACCTGGGGTGGGCCAGGCACTGTGAGACTTTGCCTCAGTGGTGGCACTGGGGATGGAACCTGGGGCTCAGGTAAGTGCTAGGCAAGTGCTCTACCACTGAGCCACACCCCACCCAGCATTTATCTGTGTTTTAATACTCATCACAGTGCCGAGAGTGGCCCAGGGCATATGGCTTTCTGGCATGTTGGAAGCTTAGGGCAGAGAGCGTACCTGGGCACTGATCTTCCTCCTCTGTGCCCTCCCCACTCATATTCTAGTAAATATGTGACCTGGATGGTGCTTAATTAAGAAATCGAGCTGGGAGCAATGGTACTTCTGTCATCCCGGCTACTTGGGAGGCCGGGGAAGGAGGATCATTTGAGTCCAGGAGTTTTTTGAGGCCAACCTGGGCAACACAGTGAAACACTTTCAAAATAAAATAGTAATAAGGATAAAAAAGAAAAAAAAAAACCCAAACAACAAATCAAATTGTTGGCATGATGTTTTTCTGTGTTGCTGATCTAAGGTTCCAGTCTACAAGGAGCAGTGACCTCTAGAGGGCTTGTGGGCAAGTGCTCCAGCCCTTTCCACTCAGCCCTGTCCCCAGCCCTTCCAGGGAACACCCGACTTCCAGACTTCCAGAGGCTGCCTCACTTCAGATCAGAACTTTAAAAACCTTTGGTTAATTAGATTGCTTTATGGTGTGGAAGTGAGGTGTCCCCAACACTCCTGTGTTAATTCAGGAATGATCAGAGGTAATATAACTAGATTACAAGAGCCGAAACCTCATTAGACCATCCTGGTTTGAGTGGGTGGTAGTGCAGGCAGGTGGGCATGGCTAGAGGAGGTGGGTCACTGGGGGTGCCCTGGCAGGTGCATCCCCCCTCCCGCCCCCCGCTTCCTGGCCTCCATGCGCTGATAGCTCTCCTCCATGACTGCTGCCTCCCACCAGGGCCCAGAGCACTGGAGCTGCCGTCTGCACTGAGACCTCTGAATCTGTGGTCCTCATTCCTACCAGTGGAAGAGCTGAGCAAGGTGATCTTGTTCCTGGGTTTCTCCTAAGTGTCCCGGGTAATGTGACAGCAAAAGACTCCCCAAATGAACTTTTTGTCCCCTAACTTGCTCTTGTCAACACATTTGGGTCACAGCCAAGCAAAAGCTAGCTAGAGCAGGTTGGGCAGTCAGCCTCCCTGGAGAGGAGGCCGTGGCTGGGGGCACTGCTCTCTTCAGCTACCCATTACCAACTGAAGTAGCACGGTGGCGCAGCGGGGCTATCGGGCTGCTGTCTTGTCTTCCTTCCTTTCTTTCATTTGTGTGATGCTGGGCATCAAACCCGGGGCCTCCTCATGCTGGAAAGGGCTGCACCACTGAGCCACACCAAGCCCCCACAGTAGAATGAAGTCCTCTCGAGGACTTGCTAGAATTGGAGAGTCAGAGGTTGGTAAATTCAGGGAGGGAACGATGAACTGAGGACGGAGCCCAGCAGGAAAAGCCACAGGGTGGCAGAATCAGGGCCATGGAAGGAGGTTTTGAGGAGCAATTACATCACTGTGCTACAAGGATCTGGAGTGCTCCCCGAAGGCCCATATGTTAGCACCTCAGCCTGGAGCTGTTGGAGGTGCTAGAACCTTCAGGAGGGGGTGCCAAGTGGGAGGTCTTCAGGTCACTGGCGGGGGCGGGGGGATGACCTTGAGGGGATTGTGGGACTCTGTCTCTCCTTCATTCTTCTTCTTCTTCTTCTTTTTTTTCCCTCCAGCTATGAGGTGGCCTCCTCCAACACACACTCCCATCATGATGTATTGTGCCACCACAGGCCAAGACAACAGGGACAGTAAGTCATGGACTGAAACCTCTGAAACAGCGAGTCAAACAAATCTTTCCTCCTATTAGTTTATGATCTCAGGTGTTTTGTTATAGTAATAGAAACCTGGACAACACATGCTATAATTGGTCCTCATTCCTACCAGTGGAATAGCTAAGCAAGGTGATCTTGTTCCCTGTTTTCTCCTAAATGTCCTGGGTAATGTGACAGCAAAAGATTCCCCAAAGGATTTTAAAAGCCTATGTGCATGAGGTAATCCTGCAGGTCCTCTCAAGCCCCAACTAGATGGGCATGCATTTGCTTTCTGGGAAGAAATTAAATAACTGTTGAGGTTTTATGGGGTGGGTGGGAGAGTGCAGCTAAGAATTTAGGGGGTGGAAGACGGCTCAAAACAGAAGGGATAAAATAGAGGAAGATTCTAAACATGGGTGTGGGGGGTAATGCAAGTTTAAAAAATGCTCTTTTGGGGAGGATGTTCTGGGGGGTGATATTGGACAAATCACATTGTCACATTGTGTGCATGTGCAGATATCAACAACAAATCCTACCACTGTGTACAACTCTAATGCACCAACCAAAAATGTGGGAAAAAATGCTCTTTTTTTCACTCATTCTTTCTGATAAAATGTTTAAGGAGGAAATTGGTTTCAGTAAAACATTCTCGTTAGCAGCTTTATTTTAGGATGCTTTGAATCTTTTATGGGTCACTTTGGTCTGAGACTATGGTTTGGGAAAAGGTGCTGGGAACTGAGCAGGCTGAAGTTAGGGTTCAGATGCCCCCCATTGTACTTTAAAAGACACATACCAGTATTTTGCTTGAACTAAGGGCTTGAAGGGGGTCTGCTGGGGAGACAGGACCCTTTAGAGAAGAGAAATAGAAGACTTGAGAGTGGATGGCGTGGAGTACTGGGCCTCAAGCAGATGATGACTCTGAGTACTTCCCTTCCTGTGACTTCAATAGGCAAGGAAGAGTCATAGGGGCTGTGGGGTGTGGCTCAGCAGAGAGACCTGGCCCAGCAGGTGTGAGGCCCTGGGTTCCACCCCAACCCACCCACCCACACACACAATAAAGAAACAACTAAATAAATGGTGGTGGTGGTGGTGTGTGTGGGAGAAACAAGAAAGAAAGAAAGGCTAGCATCATTTTAGGCTGGTATCAGAAAGTCAAAGTCTGGTTGGCTTGTTTGAATTTTGGTGAAACTTTGGGAATCCTATTGGGTTACACGCACCATGTTATAGGAGAGACATTTCATTTTCTTTTCTGTGCTAATGTCATCAAAGAATGCAAAATCGGGAATACACATATTGAACATTCTAGTCAAATCAAGTTTACAAATATTTCTATTTTGCCTTTCTTTTTAAATTTTTTTTAAATTTTAGTTGTCGATGGATCTTTATTTTATTTATATTTATATGAAGTGCTGAGAATCAAACCCAGTACCTCACACGTGCTAGGTGAGTGCTCTACCACTGAGCCACAACCCCAGCCCTATTCTGCCTTTCAGTAGCTATCCTGCACTTGCTTAGAGAGAAAACTCCTAAAATGTACCAATAAGTGATTGATTATAGAAAATACAAATAGAACAAACAAAAAAGCAATTATAATCTTTCATAATCCACAGACACAGGGGCCTTTTCTATGTTAGGTCTTGTGTAACCCAGACAGTGGGAAAACTATTAGCATCAGACATTATTCTACAACATTCTATCAGAACGACAATTCTTGGTGTCGATTCTTCTTCTTTGTTTTGTGTGTGTGCCTTTCAGATTGAGCCCAGGGAATCTTTACTATTGAGCTACATCTCTATTTTTTTTTTTTTTTTTGAGACAGGGTCTCGATAAATTGCTGTCTAGCCTTGAATTTGTGATCCTCCTGCCTCAGCCTGTAAAGCTGCTGGGATTACAGCTGTGTGCCATCATGCCCGCCTTGATTTATGGTATTAATTCTTAATTGATTTTTGAACAATTAGTTGGCAAATGACTGAGATCAAAAATAGTGCATTTATCAAAGATATTAAAAAATTGGGCTTTCGATGTAGATTGGTGGTGGAGTGCTTGATGAGCATGCATAAAGCCCTGGGCTGATCCTTAGCACTGGGAGAAGAAACAAAACAAAACAAAAAACAAAACAAACAACAACAAAAACAGAAGGAAAGAAATAAAGATGGGGATGAAAAGAATAGATTTCATTATTTGAAGGTGTTTGATTTTTATAATAAATATTAATGATAATAAGATGATGATATTTCTTTACTTCAGACAACTAGTTAGTTTTTGCGTATGAGCATTTATTTTAAAATAATGAATTAGACATAAATGATCAACAATCATGAATTTTAACAAAACAATAAAGTTATGGAATTTGGCACTGGAAGAATATCAGAACATCTAATCTAGCCCCTTTGCTTTATTTATTTTAACCCCAGAAATTATGGGGTGGGTATGTGGCTCAGTGGTAGAACGTTGTCTAGCATGTGCAAAGTCCTGGCTTTAATTCCCAACAGTTAGAAAAAAAAAAGACATCATAACCCCAAAATTTTAATGACTTGATAAAGGTCATAAGCTAGTGGACAGAAAAGGGGATTGAATTCCTAATTCATTGCTAATGTCAATGTGATTTTTATAGTCAGCCAGAACTTGAGGACACTTGAACTTCTGTTGTAATATATTCCAAGACCACTAGGTGTCACCTTAGAACTATTATTCCACATCACTTAACTGTGGGTCTTCTAGTGGGAAAAATGTAATGAAATCCTTAAGGGAATCCTTGGGGTTCCATATAAGATAAACAGGGATGATGATAGAAGCACCTACTTCACAGAATTTTGTAAATTACACATGAGATCCTGGAAGCTAAGCCCCTAATGACTTCTTAGCTATTACTACTTCTTCATTACCAGGGTATTCCACCGTTTATGTTGATAAAAGGCAAGAGAAATAAAATAATTTTATGATAGATATATGTAAAAATGATACATTTGTTGCAACGAAGGCTAATAAGCTATTATTATTATTATTATTTATTTGGTAGTGGGGATGGCACCCAGGCCTTGTGTATGTAAGGCAAGTGCTCTACCATGGAATCGCACCCCAGCTCTAATAAGCTCTTATTATTGTTTACATAAACTTCTCAGCCTTCAGTATGTTTTAATAGTGAATGACTGTGGATGTGTCAAGATAAACTCTACTGGATGATAGAGTTTTGGAGTCAGGGGGAAATAATAAAAGCAAATCCACAGGCCTGTTGTCTGATGGGTCTCAGTTTGAATCCCAGCCCCACCACTTTCCCATGGTGTCTGCATCTATGAAGGGGACAGTGGTGTCCATGGACAATACCACTGTTGTAAGGGGTAGATCAGACAAGGCAGAGCAGTGCGCAGGATGGCTTGGCAAATCCTAGTTAACCCCTGGAAGGTGCCATCTCTTTATTTGCAAGATGAAGTTAACATGCACTTTTCAGAATTGTTTTAAGAAACAAATGAGATAGATTCTGGGATCAGAGACAATGTAGTTTCCCTCTTTTCCATTCCAACTGAGTTATCTGCATCTTCTGGACCAGGGACCCTTGGGATGTTCAGACCCCTTGATGGGTGAGGGCTTTACTTCAGTGGGCTAGTTGAGAGCCTGGGCCAGCACCCTAAGGACAGTACATCTTGGGGTGAACCTGAAGCTGAGAGATCTGTGGGTGTAAATACAAGGAAACTAAAACAAAGGTGTTTAAAGAATTGTGATAGTGTGAATAAAGCCAGGAGCATTTCCAGCTGTGCAGACAAGTAAAAATATTACCTTAACCAGGTTGAGTAAATATGAATGAGGAGGAAGAAGCCCAGGTACACTTCCTCAAAAAAACCTTTTTCTACCCTAAATGTTCTATGACTCCATACTTACATTTTTTCCAAATTTGAGAACCATTTTTTCAGCATTGATGTGGTCTGTAAAATTGGGATGATGCTTTCTTCTTCGATAATCCTCTTCAGTAAATGGGACCTCAGAATCATCCTACGAGAGAGAAAAGGTGCAGACCTAGTATATTAGAGCTCCTCTGCAGCCCAGAGATGTGTTTTTTAAGTTCAAATAAAGCTTAAAACTACTGCTCATCAGTAGGGTAACTGTGGTCAACAGCAATTGTATATTTCAGAACAGTAAGTATTTTAACATTCCCAACATAAGTGATAAATGTTTAAAGTGATGGATATTCCAATTACCCTGATCTGATCACATTGTATAGATGTTATTAAAATGTACCCTATAAGTATGTACAATTATTATTGTCAAATTTATAAAACTAAAAATGTATTATTTTAAAACAAACAAAAAAATCCTGCTTTTTAAAATTTTTATTTTTTATTTTTATTTTTTGTGGTGCTGGGAATGGAATCTGGGCTTCATGCATGCCAGGCAAGTACTCTACCACCGAGCCATATCCACAGCCCACTACTGTTTCTTTTAACAGTGATTTCATTTCTTGAGAATGCTTTAGGCCGCAAATTTAATAATTTAAGTTTAATATCAGCAAATTAAAATTTTACATGTCTTTTATTTTGTAGAGACAGTGGCAGGTTGTTACTGTGATTCCATAAAGGTATTCAATCCTTCTCAGTAGTCCATGTAATGTACACCCCCACCACCCATGGTGCTGGGGACAGAACCCAGAATCTTGCACCTGCTGGGAAAGTGCTCCAACTTTGAGCGACATTCCCAGCCCTTATTTTTAACTTAAATCATGTTTTTACTCTCTTGTCCACACGCCTCTCTCCTCTCCGCGGTCAATCACATGTTAATACTAATAAAAACATTACGTGTGCAAAGTTCAGTCTCGGGCTTTATAAACTGCCTCCATCCCATAAGATGAAGTATCAGTTCATCCTGGAACTCATGGATCAGAAAAATCTAACAGTCCACTGTTGAGAGCCACACCTGAAGGGGCCCCAGCAAACTTCCAGCTGCCAGCAAACTTCCAGCTGCCAGCTGATGATTGGCTCACAGCGGCCCCAGCAACTTCTAGCTGCCAACTGATTGGCTCCTCTGCGGTGATGCTCATTGGGCTGTTTCCCCGCCCTTTCAGACCACGGAGCTGCTCATTGGGGGACTTTTTTGGCTCCGCCCACAGGACCCAGCCAATCGGCCTCAAGAGCAGGAGGAGTGGGGGAGGTTGAGAGGCTTGTGGGAAGCCGGTGGTGGCACTTGAGCTCTGAAGGTTTTTCCTGAGGAGCTGTGTGGTTTGGTGTGTGGTTCTAAAAATAAAGTTTGTTTCTTTTGACAAGTGGCTCCTGAATTGTGCCCAGCCAGACTGCGGCAGTCCACTTTAACTGTTCAGCACGTTCAGCCCCTCCACAGTCACCCTCTTCACGGTGCAGACCTCAGAGGGATGCCTCTGAAACCACCGCTTCCTGGGGACTCAAAAGGAACAACTGAGAGTCATGCAACTTCTCAAACATCTGTCCAGACTTCGAGGTCCTTGTTAGGTCGGTGGCAGCGACTTGGTGGCAACTTAGTGGCAACTTAGAACAAAGCAGCCCGCGCTGCTTTGAACATCAATCAGATGCCGGCGGAAACGCCTGTCAATCAGCCAGATCTCCTGACTAACGCCTGTCAATCAGCAGGACCCCCTGGCCAATCCTGGAGTTCAGCCAATTCCCCTGACCAACTCCAAGGGGGCAAGGGACCCTAGAGACACCTTTTTCTGTCTCAAGCCCTTCCCTTCCTGCTGTAAGCCCCATAAAAGTCCAGTCTGGTCGAGCTTCCACGCAGTTTCTCCTCAGACCCTTCCCCTGTCCCCTCTGTGGGTCTGATCGAGTTCCGCCGGGGAGTGATATCTCAATAAAGCCTGTTCAGCGGCCCTTTTAAATCTGCCTCCTTTGGTTGCTGCCTACCCAGCCTGATCTGACAGTCCTCTTTAAAAATACACTGTTCTTTATGATCTTTATGATAGGCCATTGATCTAAATTAGATAACCAATCCAAAGCACGTGAGCCCAGTGCGTATGAGGAATATATCCAAAGGAACATAGGAAACAGGTGACTGCCCTGCTGTAGAAGCCCACTTGCACACCCGTGGGAGAGACGGGAGGAGACTCAGATGGCTAGAGCCGAACTGGGAATTGGCAGAGGATTAAGCAGGCAATAGCCGGATTATCAGGGTTTATGGCCATGTTAGTAGTTTAGGTTTATTCTGAGAGTGACAGAGGATATTGAATGGTTTTAAGCTTTCTCAGCAGGATTGCAACATGATCTAAATTATATTTTAACAAGATCTCTTAGGCTATATCATGGAGAATGGCCCAGAAGAGTCGATGGCAGGCAACAGCCACACAGCAATTTTAAGCTAAGGGCTAAGGCTTGGGCCAGAAAGTTGCCAAGGACACAAAGAGAACTAGATGGCTTTCTGATATAATTTGGATGACGAGTTAATGGCATTTCCTGATGGACTGGCTGAAGGTTGGAAATGAGGTTAGAACACTGATAATGGGGATGCCCTTGGGGGCAGAAAGAGAGACATAGCTTTTGAGAGGAAGATCAAGTTAAACCACCTCAATTCTGTGCACATAGTAGAAATTTGATGAATACATACTGTATGATCAGATGTCCTCTTTTTAAACTTCATTTCTTTTCATTTCATTGTTGTAGTGCTAGGGGTCAAACCCAGAGCCTAAGTCTGCTGGGCAGGTGCTCTATCGCTGAGCCACACCCCCAGCACCAGATTATCCATCCTCTCAAATTGGGTTGCCAGAAAAATACAGAGTATTCAGCTGAATTTGAATTTTACAAAAATGAATGATTTTCTATTGTAAGTAGAAGTAGGTCTTTAATACTTACACTAAAAAAAAAAAAAGACTCATGATAAAAATCACTTGTTGCTTATCTTAAATTCAAATTTAACTGAGTGCCCTTGTTTATATTTTTATTTCCTGACTCTGGCAACCCTACCCACATGGGGTCTGGAAACAGTGTGATCAGCTTTGCCTTGGAGATGAGACCAACTTGGTAGCTCCATAGACCTGGATAACACGACACAGCGGCCAGCCTGCCTGAGGGACTCTCCTCTGCTCCCTGTGACTCTGCCTGTGACACCCCTCCTTGTGGAATTTGACCCACCCTCAGTCCCATGGCTGCAGTTTTATAAGGTGAACTGCAAGGTTCTGAGGCAGGCCCTGTTGGTTTGGGTTTTGTTTTACTGTGCTCTTACATGTCTGCCAGGAAAGTGTTCCTCTGCTAGGCCACATCCCCAGGCCTGGCCATAGGCTTGTATTAAAGAAAAGGGAGATTAATTTCTTTGGGAGGCCGCACTGCAGCCCATAAATTCAAATCAACCAGGACTGTAGATTCTGAGTGGTCATTTCTCTCTTCCTGCTTGTGAGGAGGCCTGGTCGTGCATTTTCAACCTTTGCTACCAGTTGTTGGGTTGGGTTCCTTTGGTCCTTAATGGTCACTGTTATGACAATAACAACAGTACATTTCACTTTTCTTTTTTTAAAAAGAGATGGGATTTTATTATGTGGCATAAGCTAGGGACTTGAGCAATCCTCCCACCTCAGCCTCCAACTAGCTGGGATGACACCCGAGTACCCCGCTTGACAATCTCCTTTCTAAAGGGTGGCTGATTGTGACCACCCGTGTGAGTCACATGCTGGATACTTATCCTAAGTGTCCATTATTTGTGTCAGCCAGAGCCTGTCAGTTTTTCTTACTCTGGACTATTTGGTTCATCAGGGTCACCTCTGGTTTCCTGTTTTCACTCACCCATACAGAAACAAGAACACACAGACTTCAGAAACAGTTATGACAGGGGAAAAAAACAACCCCAGTATATATTGAAATTCTCTTACTTATTGAAATCAATACAAATCAAACATTTTGTCATATTCACCCTTTTGTGTCAAAACTGATTTTATGTAGTTTTGTATTTGCTTGGATGCTTTGGGCTGTAAATCACATACAAGCAAGTTGGAAATGGCCAAAGCACCAGGAAACTCATTTTCTGCCATACATGGGTGACTCTGGGAACCATGGGCTGGCCTGGCTCTGCTTTTCGGTTGCACCCTTGGCTCCATCTCCCTATGGGGGTGGCCATGCCCTGGCAGCAGAAGGGCAGCAGCAGGTCCAAGCTCCACAGGCAGACCTAGAACGTCCGCAGAGGGAGTGTGGGGACAAGTGCATGGAGTACTGTATACATGGCATACGTTAAGGGTGCCTGAGTGACAAACCACTCTCCTTGTGTTGGGCATGTGAGTGGCAAACCGCTTACCCTGTAGGCACAGCCCTGGGTGTGAGGCCACATGTTGTGATCCCATCACTTGTTCCATAATCCGCTCCTCCGTTGGTCACTGCAAGGACAGTTGGCCAGAAATTGCATTGGTGGCTGCCTGTAATCTGCTTACCTACTGCTTAAACATATATACATGGTAATTGCTCAATAAAATCAGACCTGCTTTCTGCTTGGTCTCCTGAGGTCTTGATTTGTGACTTTGCAGCCACTCTCTCCTCTACCCTGTTCTGTGGACCTCCTCGCTGGATGAGAGCGAGCCCATGCAAAGGAGAAGGACTGCATCCTCACCGAGGACTCCGTTAATCAAGGAGCAGCCATACCCAGAGTCTCAGCTGGCTTCCTGTGCTGAGACTGGACCTTGCTGGTCTCCCGGCACATGGCTAGACCACACACCCTGGCTCTCCTGCAGCAGTGTGCTCAGGTGGGTAGGTCGAGGTCACAGGGATTCACAGAAGTGATGAGCACCTTGACCCAGCTTGGTTCATAAAGTTGCCTGTGGCTCTACACAGACTTGGTGTAAATGTGCACACAGCCTGGGAGGCTTCTGGAAGGTGGCTGAGCCAGCTGAAGGAACCCCAGTCCCCAGTCAGAGTTCAAAGGAGAATTAATCATCAGGGGCACCTGTTTTACAAATCACATGTGCAAGAAATGAATTTCCAGCAGGGTGCACTGGTGCCCACCTGTAATCCTGCTGAGGCAGGAGGATTGCAAGGTTGAGGCCAGTCTTGGCAAATTAATGAGAGACTGTCTCAAAAAACAAAATCAAACCAAACCACAAAATAACAGTGTGGGCATTGTAGTTCAGTGGTAGAGCACTTGACTAGCATGGCTGAGATCTAGGGTTCAATCCCCAGTACTGCAAAAACTTCCACCATGTTTAAGCCATTTTGCATTTTGGGGGGTTGGTTTGTTACATCCTCACACTTCAGAATCAAGTTGTTGTCCACCCCTTAAACAGTTGTTGGCAAGAAGAATGGACCATCATGGTGGGTCTGGATCAGCTGGGAGCTGGGGCAGTTTCCCTTCCTTGGGTCTATGGATAGTGTGGACATCTGAACAAATCCAGTCTCTGCTGGCCAGGATGGCATGGCGACTACCTGACAGGAAGCCAGTTACATCCACACAGCCCTGGGTTCCCCCTTCCCTTCCGCGTGGCATGATGCAGTCATGACTTGGCACAGTCCTCTGACTCCAATGAACCACAGTACACCGGTCAGGGTCCTGGCAGGAAAGCATGAACCTTCTCGCATGGGCATCTGAATGCAGTTTAACAACAGGGCTATTAAGGAAGATGTGGGCAGGAGGCAGGGGAAGCCCCATGCCTGCAGCCATGACCACGATGCTCTGTACCACTCCTAAGTCCTAAAGTGTCAAGGAGCAAGTGATTAGAGCCTGGTGACAAAGTTGGGTGCGACAGGAGCAGCAGCCTGACGAGGGACAGCCCATCAGCAGCAACTCTGCAGAAGGGCACTGGGCGAGCAGATACCCTGACTCATTCTTGTTGTCTCTTCCTTCCTCTGGCCAGTGTGTCCCTTGGCCAGACAGAGGTGGGAGCCCAGGACAAGGCTGCCTGCTGCTGTAGGCTTCACAGTCAGAGACAGAGTGCTCTGGAGGGGCAGGTGGACAACATCCAGTGCACAGACCTACCATGGAGTTCCACTTCTCACAACTTGGCATGTCTCACAACCTTTGTCTCCCCAGCACTCCCAGGACAGCTCTGGAGGTATCTGGGCTTTCCAGCACCACCAGAACATTCCAGGCCCATCCAAACATTTACCAACCCACGGCAGGTACTGACTGCCTGCCACAAAATCCCAGAGCTACTAGGCTTGGCCCAGGGAGTCCACGATTACCATCTGTGCACCGGTGATGCCCAGAGGGCTGCTGGGGGCCACTGTGCAGAGTGACAGGGTTGAGGTATCTTCCATAAGCTCATGAGTTTCAATGATTTTTGCAGCTCATCATACTGGTGACTCCTCCTTAGAACCAGCTCCCAAGACTGTTAGATTTTCCTGGGATGATCACAAGGAGACAGAAGCAGAAAAGAGCTGAGGCTTTCTTGAGTTCCCAGACGTCCCCAGTCCCTATCCCCAGTGGCAGCTCTGTCCCTGGGTCGTAAGGCACTGTTCATGTCTTTGCAACGGCTTCCTCTTTCTGTTAAACTGACTCCAGCTGGACTGCCCTAACCGATGGTCCTCCTCAGCTCGTCCTGATTTCAGACAGAAGCCACATCTTCCTCTGCCACCTGCTCTTCTGCTGACTTCGTGGGGACAGACATGCTTGCTTTGTGTAGCCCATGTTTTCCACCTATAACCCACCCCCCGTCCTCATTTCAAAAGCAAAGCTCGGATATAGTATCATTTCATCCATGAACATGTTATCAGTTTTATTGTAGCTAAATTTATTAATTATTCAAATATTTAAATTATTAGGACTTGTTTAAGAAATCCTTCCGTATAAATTCTATAAGTTTTCTTTAAAAACTAAAGTTTTGCTTTTTACTCTAATTATGTGACCCACCTTGAAATGACATTTTGTGCGGAGAGAGGGAGAGTTCAGGAGGGCTGAAGGGAGTGTTCTGTGCCTTAACTGCTGTGAATGTGCGTAATCAGGCGTTTGTCCAAACCCAGTGCTGTGCAGGAACGGGGTCAACTTACTATATGTACGTACACCTTAGTAGACGTGATCTTTAAAATGATCATTAGCCACTAGGAAAATACAACAGAATCCAGTGCAAGGTGGGGGCCAGAGGACTCAGGAGCCAACCTAGGAGCTGTTTCTCCATATTTTCTCTGGGGGATCAATAATTCTTCACTCTTGGTCCTTTTAGTTCAGGGGACTGATCCTCCTGGTCTGCAAGAAGTTATAGGATCCCTGGTCTGGAGATCAGACCACTGTATTCCCCTGGCCACAGTGATAAGTTCAAGGTTAGGCTTGTGACCTAAGACCTGGCCAAAGAGCATATTCCAGTCCTGGCATAAGACATGACCTAAGAGGAGAGTAAACGGAAGCTCAGGAGGCCCACACAGGGGCCGCTGGGAGTCAGAAGGAGCAGGGAGCTGATTGGTGGAGGAAGCCTGCTCTGAGGAGGAAAGAAGCCGTGGAAGAGGGCAAGCTCTGAGCACGTGACTCCAGCCTGGAGGTCCAGCTGTGCCTGCAGTTGCCACTTTGCTGAAGTCAATGGGGACAGTCAGTCAGGAAGACTGCAGGATGGTCAGCCAGTCCAGTGGTCAATGATTGTTTTGTAGGGGACTGCTATAGTTTAGATATGAGGCGACTCCTCCTTAGAACTGGCTCCCAAGACTGTTAGAATTTCCCGGGATGATCACAAGGAGATAGCAGCAGAGAAGAGCAGAGGCTCTGAAAGCATGTGTGACACAATGTAAGAATTTTCAGAGGTAAGACGATTGGGTTATGAGAGTCTTGAGCTAATCTGTGCATTAATCCCCTGATAGGGGTTAACTGGGTGGTGTCTGCAAGCAGGTGTGGCTGGAGGACACAGGTCATGGGCAGAGTGACGCTGGGGTTTGTATTTTGTTCCAGGAGAGCAGAAGCCTCTCTGCTTCCTGATTGCCATGTCCTGAGCTGCTTTCCTCCTCCACACCCTCCATCATGCTAGATCTTGAACAAGTGACCCTTGAGACTCAACATTCACTTTCACATTGGGTAATGAATGACAATCCTTGAATCACTGACACTACCCAGAGCCAGCAGGAATTCACCACTGCAGTGGGGTCTCTCATCATTGCAAACCCTTGGCTTTGGCTGTGATGCCGAGGTGTTGAGGGGGATGCGCTTCTGTGTCTGGCCTCGCTCGGTCCAGGTCCCAGAGGTCCTCCAGGTCAGATACAGGCCCTCCTCCGGTTGTTGCCCACAGTGAAGCAGACCCTTTAATGGCTCCCGTCAGATGGTTCTCCTTCAAGATCAGAGCCGTGGCGAAGCGGGACGTGCCTGACTATGAGCAATGACCATCACTGAGTGTCCACTTGGCAGTCCTTAATCACTTTACATTTTGTTTCCAGGTCCATGACTTGATCTGACCTCTTCCTGTCAACATCAGCGGATTTTTGGTGAACAAAACAATTTGGGATTAAATCAAGAGCTGACAAACGAGATATGTGAGGGCTGCCAGCGTAACAGGGCCTGCTGTTTGACATTGAACCTTTCCTTTTTCAGTAAGGTGGAGGGCACTCTAACAACAAAGTGCTGGGAGCCATTAGCCAAGTAGGTATGACAATTTCTTTGCCAGCGTACCCCATGTTGCTTAGTGGAAGGACTCGTGGAAATAGGACATTTTGCAGTGACATTGCATGTAGGTGACCTTGCTCAAGGACCAGGGCGGATTAGGGTGTTCCCGGTTTAGGATAATCGGGTTTAGGGCGTTCCAGGTTTAAGATTATTCCTGCTGGGAATAGGGCGTATCCTGCTGCCTGAGTTCCCCTTGAGTTCTCACGGGATTCAGACAGTATTTTTGGGGAGACAGAAGCCCAGTGGGGGTGGATTTGGGCAGAGAACGTGGATTTCCCCAGAACGTGTTTGTAGACGGCTGGTGTGAGTTTGGGAATAAAGAGTTGCTGTTTGAATCTACAAGCTGTGTGGTGGCTCGTGATTGTGTGCCCAGCCAGACTGTGGCAGCACAGGAAATGCATAAACCAGTAGCATGGTCTTGATTATCGAGAACCATGCACTAGGTGCTACACTTCTCCACAGCAGGCAGCTCATGAGGTTGGTTGGTCTGCACTGTATCACCCAAACACATGAGCAGCGCCTTGTGTCAGGACCTCAGGAATGTCCTTGCTCCATTACAACTTTATTGGACCACCCTACAGATGTGTCCCTCCATGACCAAACACCGTTATGCAGTGCCTGACCACAGCTGACAAGGTAGCATTTTAGAATCCTCTGTTGTGGGAAGCCATCCTGACACGTGACTGGGCGGCTCCCGTTAAGGGTCTGAGGCTTCTGGCTGTGTTGGAATTTTCCTGGCCCTTTCCTGATGAGAGAACCCGTCCGTGTGGGGGTGTGACTGACCACTGACCCCGGGGGCCCAATCACTGACCCTGACCTTGGAGTGCAGTCCCCCCTCAACCTTCATTGGATGGAATTATCCCCTGAATTTCTTGTTCCCCAATAAAAGGCTACTCCCTGGCGTGTTCTCTCTCTCTCTCTCTCCTGCTAGCCCTGAGTAATCCTTGCTGCCCTGCTGGGCGGTTAGAGGTTGGAGCCAGAGAGGGGAGCCGTCTCGGACCTGGCAATAGAAATAAGGTAACTGAGTCTGTGTGTTTTATTTCGATCTCTTCTAGCTAACTTTTATGCCAAGAACCTCATTGATGAAACCATTGCGCAGGCCTCATGGTGGACTCTGTGTCCTGTAAACCAATGGAGTCCCGCAGAACCAACCAAATGGGCTTAGAAGCACTAGATTCAGCTGCACACCTGCACCAGGAGTAAGAAAGCACAGCTCACTGTACAAAGCTCCTTCCATATGTAGCCAGCAAGGCCTTGGGGTGAAAGGTTACCTAAAGGAAAGCTGAAGTTCTACTTACTGGGTCCAGAGGTTTGGATCGTGCCCAAGTCATCACGGTGGAGAGCAGAATAAATACCTTTCTCTTTTCAAAATGGCTGACTTCTTCACTCAGTGCTGCAGGACCAAAAAGCAGAGCAGTTATTTGGACCCATGCAGAATTTGCTTTAGCAATCACACCTACTATTAGATATTGGGGCGGGGGAGGGCTTGAAGTTTCTTCCTCATCGAGCAATTTAGCTCCAGGGCGGGGGGTCACCTCTGAGGTTTCACCTTTCCATCCCCATCTGTCTTCTCCCCAATCCTCCCTCCCATTGTCTGATCCCTTCTGGGCTCAGCTCAAAAGTTTAACCCCTTCCCAGGACCTGTGTGCTATTAAACCCAAACTCTTGAGACTGAGGTTCTGAAATTGAGGGTTTATTGAACTGTTCCGGGAGCTAGCTGGAACAGATCCTGGGACACGTTCTGCTACTGCAAGCTGAACACTGGGTGGCAGTTGGAAATGTCTCCACCTGACCCAAGAGCCAAGCAAGCGTACTACGGTGAGCATCGGGGGAAGAAAAGCATAAGCTGTTGACACGGAGGCCACACTGGTGCTGGATAAGAGGGGCCAGGAATGCCAGTGGGGATAGGAGGACAGTCCATAAGGAGAACTTGCTCCTCTGGATTGGTTGGGGCTGGTAGTCCAGAAAGTTTATATGTACCCAGGAGGCAGCAGTGGCACCTGAGGTCAGGTCCAGGGGTGGAACATACAGCCAGGAATGTGGAGCAGGTAGCTGCTAACTGACTGCAGTCCCTTCCTCTCTCCCCTGCCCCTCTGCCCTTCGTAATTAAGTTTAGGGATCTCAGAACTGTCTCTCATCAGGGCTTTCCCTTACTTGGGGGAGGGATGGGAATAATCCTGGCTGACATGAATTGGGACAGTTCATAGGTTTATTGGATTCTTACCCTGTGAGACAGGTCCTGATATCATCTCTGTTTTACAGATTCAGGACCCGAGGCCCAGTCTGCCCTGAATCATGGAGGGGAGTGTTGGGGCAGGCGGTGCAATCCAGGCAGTGGCCTGCTGGGCTATGCCCCCACCCCTGCAGATATGGATGGAAGGGTGACTGCTGCCTGCCATGGTTTTGTCACACATTTAGGCACTGCGCCTCCGTGAATGCATCTAGCAAGCGATTCCACTAAAATAGTCTTCATCTTGTAAATTTTCCAGAAAAAAGGTGTAAGCCTTAAAATGAGGTCTACTTGAGTTGTCAGAGGGTCTAGAAGATACAGGTTCAGTCTCATGAGGTGATTCACTAAACAATGAGCTAGGAAAACAAGGACATGGTGACATCCTGAATGGAGAAGGCGTGTGGCTTCCCACCCCAACGTGGGGAAGTATTAATGAATCAAGCTTAAGGACATTGTGTTTCACATATTTATCCCAAGTTCCAATGCTAATTTTAGTTTCTATTTTTATTCTAATAACAAAAAGATTGTCTCTTCAACCTCGTTTTGCTCTTTTGACCTTTCCTCTCGGCTGTGCTTCCGATCGGCCTATTTTGTGAACACTTGACACACTTTGAGGTCCTCTAACTGGGTGGCCCTTTCTATTTATGATATTTACAGCAGGTCTGAAATGATGTGCTTGTTCTCCTTCTGATCACACCATTTATGCAAATATGTAAATGTTTTCTTCTCATTTCTGATAATTTTCCCTGCTCTCCTACGTCCTCTTGCCTGCCTATAGGGGATAGGCGAGGTAGGAGAATTCTGAAAATTTAAAACCCAAGTTAATAAAACATTATTAAGAGTTATATGTATCTATTGTAAGAAAAGCAAAATCTAAGAATGCGCCTGAGTTAAGTGACAAAGTCCCCACTGCTGTTCCCCCAGCCCCACCAACCCCACAGCCCGCAGGCGACTGCCAAGAGAGGAAGGGTCCCTGAGTACACTTTCCTGCACACAGTCACCCTGTGGCTCAAAAACAATGCGATTCAGTCAAAGCTCTTCCTCCAAAAGGAGAAGTAAAATTTTCTTAATTATGTAAATCAGGATGAAGAAGACCCTGTGAAACACACTCCATGATCTACAGCTTATGGCCGGGAGTAGTCTCAAAGTCTGAGAAGTGATTGGATTCCCCTGAGGCTGTGGAGAGGTCCTAAGGGAGGAGGATGCACATCTGTCCCAACGGCTGCTGCTGTTTGGATCTCAAGTGTCCCCCAAAGGCTTAGTGCTGAAGGCTTGGTCCCCAGCTGATGGCACCCTTGGGAGGCAGTGGGAACTCTGGGGGTGGGGGACGGGTGGAAGGGAGCAGTCCCTGAGGGCGTGTCCTTGACAGGGATCTTGGCCCCTCCTCTCTGCTTCCCCATGAGGTGAGCTGCTCCCCTGGCACTACCCACCTTATCACTGGCCTCCTCACAGGCCCAAAGCAACAGGGCCTCCAACCTGGACTGAAACCTCTGAAACTGTGAAGCAAACTAAGCCTTTAAATTGTTTTTCTTAGCTATTTTGCACAGCAATGGAAAACTAAGTAACAAAAGGGCCATCCATACAGGCTGTTTTTTTCCCCCCAGGTGCTGAGAATTGAACCCAGGGCTTTGAGCAGGAAGTCACTTTGGGAAAGTAGGGACAGAGTAGAAAGGAAATGCAGGGAATTGTTGCTTTATTCTAAGCTCTACTGTGCTTTATAGTTCTGAAAACATCTAGATTTTATTTCAGAAAAAAAATGTTAGAAATTTAAAGAAAATTACAAGCATGCATTATAAGAAAAATCAATTTTTCAAACCTAGCACAAAATAAGTGCTCAAAACCATTAGCTCCAATTATTATTTCAGATGGTACAATAATATATCATCTGTAAGTATTTGCTAGGGGACACAATGTAGAGAGGAGGCACAATGCAGAGAGTAGGGCTTAAGCAAGCTCTGTTCCAAAAGATGACAGCGCTCATGTTTTTGATTTATGCCTCACTGAACAAAATCTAGGCACAAAGTTGTAAGTGAGAAATTGAACATTCCAAGCTCCACAAATCCATCATTTTCCTGAATATGTACAGTCATTCCTAGGTTCCATTCTATTTCCTTAATTTAGCCAAAAAATAGTTTTGCTATTGATTGAATTAAGCCGTTGGCAAAGTATTTACTGCCTGTTTTTATAAATAAACTTTTTTGGAACCCAGTCCATTCACGTACATGCTGTTTACAGCTTCTTTTTCCTACACCCACGGAGCAGTTGGCTTACAACTAACTCCACAGACATAGTCAGTAGCACCGATTGCGTACTTTAGGTAAGTCAGTTTTCCCATGGCCCTAATTTATCTAATGTTCATTAGATGACTCTTAGACAAAGAAAGATGCACAAAAATAATGCCCTTTACAACTATAAAGTGTAAATAAGAGACCAGGGACCAGGGGTGGAGCTCAGTGTCAAAGCACTTGCCACGCATTCTTGAGCCCAGGGTTCAATCCGCAGTAGCTCCAAAAAAAAAAAAAAAAAGGTCAATAAAAGATGAGCTGCTGAGGTAAGAGTGCCCCTCACTGACCGGACACTGCCCACACAGCCTCCTCCACTTGCTGCGAGCTCTCAGTGATGTTGTAAATGACCACGTCACACTCCAGCAGGCGCAGGAGAAGGTCTTCTCTGGAGATGGTCTGGAAAGAGAAGTGACAGTCTCTTGCAGAGGGCTAACACGATGACCTTGATATTTAGACAGGATGGCAACTTCCAGATCAGGCTGCCTGGAGGAGTAAGTACCACGGAAACATTTGCAGAAGGATTTGGATGTAACATGAACATTTGGCTCCTTTCTGTGTGGAGTTTTCAAATGACAAAGAAGTCTGAGGAAACAGCCTGGAACAGGTGATTAAAAATGGTGCAATGATCTCGGGTCCTCCCTCTGCATGCCGTTCCCACCCCAGCTCAGACCATGTTGGAGGACCACGAGTGAGCATTGAAAAGCGACTCAAACCCCATGCGAGATTATTTGAGTAGCTACGTATCAGGAATCACTTAAAAGTGCTGTGAGTAATTGGTTTGAATTATTGGGAACCCTCAAGATGGAAAGAATCTGGACGTAAGGTATCTTATTACACTTGATAGTTGGGACTATTTTAAAAACATGGAAACTAGCAGGGCATGGTGGCTTAATCCCAGCTACCTGGGAGGCTGATGCAGGAGGACTGATAGTTTGAGTCCAGCCTCAGCAAATTAGTGAAGCCCCAAGTAACTTAGCAAGATCGTGTCTCAATATAAAATATAAAAAATGTCAGAAAAGGCCCAGTGGCCCGTGGCGGGACAGAGCTTCCAATCACTCCTGCAAGGTAGGCGGGCCTGCGACCCNTTTGATATAAGGAGAGTAACTAAGAACAGAGTAGGGAGGAAGAGCATGAGAAGAAGATTAACATTAAACAGGGATGAGAGGTGGGAGGGAAAGGGAGAGAGAAGGGAAATTGCATGGAAATGGAAGGAAACCCTCATGGGTATACAAAAGTACATACAAGAGGAAGTGAGGGGAAAGGGAAAAAAAAAACAAGGGAGAGAAATGAGTTACAGTAGATGGGGTAGAGAGAGAAGGTGAGAGGGAAGGGGAGGGGAGGGGGGATAGTAGAGGATAGGAAAGGCAGCAGAATACAACAGACACTAGTATGGCAATATGTAAATCAATGGATGTGTAACCGATGTGATGTTGCAATCTGTATACGGGATAAAAACGGGAGTTCATAACCCACTTGAATCAAAGTGTGAAATATGATATGTCAAGAACTATGTAATGTTTTGAATAACCAACAATAAAAATTAAAAAAGAAACTTAGGAATTGCTTATTTGAATCATTTATTTAATATTTCCAGGTGACCACTGACTATGAGTAACTGAAATTGTGAAGGACACAGCTGTGGATAAGGGGGAATTACTATAATTAGACAACTAATTTTTTTTTTATTCTGGCAATATCACTTTTGATTCATTTAGAGCATTTTTATGTAAGGTAACTATTGATATGTTTGAACACTAATCAGCTTGTTCTCTGATACTTTTCTTAGCTTTTGTTTTTTCTATCTTATGTGTTACACATATATTTTAAAACAATTTTGACTTATCCACAATGTTTTTAACAGATTTATTGACACATGATTGATAAACTAGAATGGTACATATTTAAAGCATCCCAAATTAAAGAGTTTGTACATATGCAAACACCATGACACTGCAAACACAATAAAAATAATAGATATCCAGTGACCCTCAATGTTTCTTTTCTCTTTTCTTCATGGTAAGAATGATTAATATAATATCCAATCTTTAATGTTCATAAAACTATATTATTAACAATAAGCACTGTGTTTTACAGTGGATCTCTACAAATTATTCATTTAGAACATCAGAAACCATTGAACAACTCTCCATTTCCCCTCCTCACAGTCCTTTCACTGGTATATAGAATAGCATTATTATGCTTTCACCTTCTATGAGTCTACCTATTTTGAAAGGTTCTTATAATTGGACTCATGAAGAATTGTTTTCTTTTGTGCCTTATCCGTAGTGTTTTGATAGGAACTCTTTGTATTGATTATTCAGTGATTGCTCTACATTAAGTGTACATACCCTATCACCATACACTGGTGCTAACATATTATCAGTTCAAGTATGATATTCTTACCTCTTTTTATGTCCCCCAACCTCCCCCGGTCATAATTGTCTTCAATATTTCATCTACATAATTAGAAAACTACCTTGGAAAAATACAGTTTTTACTTCAGCTATCAATTTCTCAAGCAGAGAAACATCTTCCCCGTATATTTGCTTTTCCTCCTATTTCTTTATCCCTATGGTTTCAAGATTTCTTCTACTCTTTCTCTTCTGCTTAGGAAAATGATTCTGGCCATCCTTTTAGAGTAGACCTGCTAACAACAAATTCTCTTGCTTCATTAATCACATCATGTATTGATTCTGCTTCTTTCCTGGTGGGTATTTTCAGTGGGTATAGAATTCTAGGTTGACAGTTCTTCTCTTTAGCTCTTGAAAGATACTGTGCCCTTCCTTCTGTCTGCTATGGTTTCTGATGAGAAGTCACTGTCATCTGAGTTATTTCGCTCCTGTTGATAATGCCTTTTTTTTTTCCTCTCAGACTGTTTTCAAGATCTTTCTACACAGTTAGAAGTTTGATAATAGTGTGCTTTGGCATACATTTCTGTAGATTGTTTTCTGTTTGCGAGTCAAGTCACATTTTTCAATTTGTAGATAGTCTTTTACCAAATTTGGGAAATATTCAACTATTGTTTTCATGAATAACTTTTCAGCAACATCTACCCCCACCCTTCACATCGTCTGCTTTGCTTTGGAAACTCTGATGAAGAAAAGTTAGACCTCTTATTATAGACTCTATGTGTTCCAAACTTTGTGCATTTATTTATTCAATTTTTTTTCTCTGTGTTGTTTAGGGAAGTGGTAATCTTGGCATTGACATCTGTTGACTAACTTTTCTTATTAAACCTGATATTCTTTTGATTTTGATATGATGAGTGATTTATATTGAAATCTGAGACTTCAGGTTACATTTACATCTTCCATTTGAGCACGACTCCTCTAACACAACTTTGGTAAGGTAAGGGTCACTGCTTCATTACTGCTAGTAAGCCAAGCTCAAATTTGGCATACATTGACAATAGGTGGCAGTAGTCTCTTTACCAATAGGTGGGAATGACAGTTCTGATTTGCCATTAGGAATCTCCTGGTGTCATGTCCACAGGGAGAAAGGTTATCCCATTACTGCCAAATGGTGGTGGAATTCCAGATTTTTTAAGATGTTTCTACTGACACCAGAGAGATTAGTGTCCTTATTACCTCTCAGCAGGGATAGAAGTCCTGGTTCTTCCCTCAGCCTTGCCTCACACTACACAGGTTGGAGTTTAGGGGCTTTCATCTTGATGGACAAGGGTAGATATCTAAGCTTTTCTTTTGACCTTTGCTGAGGCCGTTTTAAATTGGGTCACAGTTTTCTTGGGGATACTTGGCTAGATTAGAGCACTTATTATCAAAATATTTTCTGCCTTGCTATGCTGGCCCTTTGATTAACACAGATTTTCTTGTGTCTTTTTATTGCCAGGATTTGTTTACATTTCCAATTCGCCTACTTCTCCAACACCAAATCTGGACATGTGGAAATGAACTTTCAGAGAACTCACTACTATTTCTTATGTCCTGAGGTTTCCTACCTAATCTTCCTTCACCGCTCCACCTTTCTAAGTCTCAGAACTGTACACAATTTCAGTTATAAGGAAAAGAATGCCTATCTATCTTTTGAAAATCCTAGAGTCCATGTTTACTAACCAGCATTTTCCCTGCTTCTTAGTGCACATTAAATGCTTGTTCAATGTCTGATAATATAAGAATCTCCTAAATCTCACTACCTACGTGTGCAAATTGACATGGAAATATTTATAGCCCAGGATTTCTGTGACTAGTAAATTATATATAGTGAAGAATGATTTTTGCATAGTTCTTGGTATTTAGTAAGTATTCAATATACTTTAGTTATGCTAATAGGAGCTGAACTTCAAAAGATTTCAGCAGAAAAAATCTGGTAAAAAGAATAAGATAAAGATTAATATCATGAATAACAGTAGAATGAAATTAATATTAAACTTTAATAAAGATCCATAAGTGTTTTGAATACAAATTATGTTCCAGAGATTTTATAAGAGTTTAATGTTTAATTCTAAATATCATCTTACAGTGACATAATATTATCATGCCATTTAATGGGTGAGAAATCTCAGGAAAAGAAAGTCCCATTACTCAGCATACATAAAAGTAATATGTAAACAGGATTTTTAACTCTGTCCAAGCAAACACATACTTGAGTCTGTTCCTTTTCTAATCTGAAATATCTGAAAATTTCCATGCTGATATATTTATGGAAAGTATGTGCAATATGACTTTTTGACTCATTTGGACAAAATAATTTGGAGATTTTTTATATTATTTAAAGATAATTATGAATATGCAATCCACCCCCATGCTATAGTTTTTATCTCAGCTACAGAACAGGAGTATAAAATGAATTATTTTCAATACTGGAAAAAATAACTAAAAATAATGGTTTCATGTTTAGAAAAAGATTTGAATACTAGAAAGAATAATAATTCTAATACAAATTAGACAATGCAGCAGTATCTTGCAAAAAATAAAAACTGAAATCACCATCACTCTAGATATCAAGAATAAAGCAATTTAACAGCACTAATGCATTGTTACTTTATAAATCTCTCCCTCCATCATCATGCTAAAACTCAGAGAAATGAGTCTAGAAATGTCCTGTGACTATAATCCTATTCAACTGTGGAGTATGCAATTCTGGATATTGAGGTTGCCTTCATCTGCAAAGTAAAATGATTAGTGTCATAAACTTATTCCATTTGTTCACTTGCTTTTTTAAGGGATTAGAGTAGGAAGGTGTAGAATAGGTATAGTAGGAAGGGAACATGCAGAATGTGTTCAGTTTTACAGAAAATATGTGTGTCCAGTCAATAACAAACGTCAGGTTTTCTGATTTAGAAAATTGCTTATAAGGTGTGACCTAGAAATTTTCTTAACATGCCAATTTTTAGCCTCATTTCAAATCTACATCAAAATTCTAAAGGCAGAGTCCAGAGACCTGTGCTTTAATAATCCCTCCACAAATCTCTTGTAAATGCTAAAGCTTGAAGACCACTTGTGTAGAAGCCACACTCCAGCCTCTTGCTGACTTCATTCCTCTCAGCTGATTCTGCTAACTTCTACATGTTAATCAGTGCAATGGAATTATAAAACCAGTCACAACAAGAACAGAAACGTAAGAGGCAAGCCCTGTAATACATTTTATTGTTTGAAGCTGAAATATGATTTCATTCCAGGAACATTGGACTCCATCTTTCCCATTAACTTAGATCCTGTCAGTGACCCCTACCACCTTTCTCATTTCCTTGATTTTGCAAACTGTTTGGATACATTTGTTTTCTCCATTAACAATTAATCTTCCTTTGAAGTTCACTTCTCTCTTGAAACACTATTCCTTCCTTCCTCGAATCTCAGACTGATTGACTAATACTATGGTTGATAATTTGTCCAGATTCAATCAAGCTTGAAATTTGGGTATATTGCTTTTTTGTTGTTGATATTCTACTCTACTTCAGTGACTGAGATTATGGAGATAAATAAATATTCAAATTTACTATTTTTGTAGAGTACATAACAAATATCAACATAAAATTAATTATGAATGTTCATAGTGGAGAAGTTTATGAAATCGTAGCTTATAATAGGATAATATATTCCAGATTGGAAATTCCCAAAAGACTACCCTGATAAAATTAATTTTCAGTATCCTAGAGCAGATGAACATGAAATAGGTAGATGCAAGACATGACGGGCAGAATATAGAATATGTGTAAAGATCCTAAGGAACCCAAGTTATTCAAGCATCTGAAAGAAGTGAAGTGTAGTTGGCCAAAATTAATGTGGGTATTAGGTATGGAAGGATATATATTTCTATGGTTTTTGGCCAGAGAGTTAGAGACTAAGGGCCTTGCAATCAAGGTAAGTGATATTAAACTGAATGACAAAGACAATACAAAAAATATGTGATTAAAGATGAGTAGCATGAGGACATTACACATTACGAAGTATTGCTCAGAAGACTGCAGATACTGAATTTCAGGAGAACAAAGCAGATGTCTGGAAAAAGCCAGAAGGGTACTGAGGTCACTTGAGGAAGAGATGATAATGCCTTGAAATAGATTCCTCATTGGAATTTTGCAGTGGATTTGCAAAATGACATTACCAGGGACAATCAAATATAAACCTGGAAAATACTATTTATATTGGTAATCCTAGTATATTACTCTTAATTTCAGTATTGCTACAATCAATTTAGTTCTAGAAGTATTTTTCAAATATTTTACAGCATTTGAAATTTTAAAAAATATTCTCTAGGTACCTCATTGAATTTTCTCCAAAATGTATAAAAAGGATTATTCTTGAGAAAGAGTTAAAAATCTTAACAAGTGCCAGTTTCATCATAATAAGTACCCGTTAGTAATATTCTCAATATTGTACACAGTGCTATTTTGGACTTGAAATAAAAATTTTACTTTCTTTAAGTTTACTTTCTTTAAGATACTCAATGTATCACCATGAGGCTGAACAAAAGCACTTGAAATACCAAGTAATTTCTATGATTTTGTCATTTTTTAATGCAGAGTAATACTCCATTGTGTATAAATGCCACATTTTTTTTATCCATTCATCTATTGAAGGGCATCTAGGTTGGTTCCACAGTCTTGCTATTGTGAATTGTGCTGCTATGAACATCGATGTAGCAGTGTCCCTGTAGCATGCTCTTTTTAGGTCTTTAGAGAATAGACCGAGAAGGGGAATAGCTGGGTCAAATGGTGGCTCCATTGCTAGCCAATCCCTAAAAAATAAATGCCAAATGTCTTCTTTGATATAAGGAGAGTAACTAAGAACAGAGTATGGTCGAAGAGCATGAGAAGAAGATTAACATTAAATAGGGATGAGAGATGGGAGGGAAAGGGAAAGAGAAGGGAAATTGCATGGAAATGGAAGGAGACCCTCAGAGTTATACAAAAGTAGATACAAGAGGAAGTGAGGGGAAAGGGAAAAATAATACAAGGGGGACAAATGAATGTCAGTAGAGGGGGCAGAGAGAGAAGAGGCGAGGGGAGGGGAGGGGAGGGGGGATAGTAGAGGATAGGAAAGGCAGCAGGACACAACAGACACTAGTATGGCAATATGTAAATCAATGGATGTGTAACTGATGTGATTCTGCAATCTGTATTTGGGGTAAAAATGGGAGCTCATAACCCACTTGAATCAAAGTGTGAAATATGATATATCAAGAACTATGTAATGTTTTGAACAGCCAACAATAAAAAATTAAAAAAAAATATATAAAAAAGGGCTGCAGATATAGCTCAGACCACTGAGCTATATCCGCAGACCTTTTATATATTTTACATTGAGACAGGATCTTACTAAGCACCCTGGGTTTATCCCCAGTACCAAAGATAAACAAATAAATATGGTCAGACCTATCCAGGATCAAATAGGTACACTTTCAAGAGAGTTGTTGTCCTGACCCACATTCCTGAATCCCTTTGTTCACCTGACAAAGATCTGTGGTTCTGCTTTTGGCCCTAGGATAGAGGCAAAATAATTAATGGTTATAAATGCATATGGTTGCTAATATTAAGGGCATCATGTATGTGCATGTGTGTGTGTGCGTTTTAGGGGAAAGTTTTAGCAAATAAAAGACCTGGACTCAACTAAGCAAATGGCAGCCTGCTCTTGGAATGCTTATAAGAAGGCCTTCATCTGGGGCACAGTGTGGCCAGCAGAACAGGCTGCTTTGCAGCCCCCCCACTCACTCCCTCAGCCAAGCATCATCCTTGTATGGTGCGCAACCTGCATAGCTTCCCGTGGCAATCCTAAGTGTGTGAAAGGGGCTTAGAGGAACATTTGAGATTCAATGAACTTGAGAAAGATGTGATTATGTCTCATAGGAGCTGACATTTGAGTTGGGTTGGAGGGGCAAATATGAGCTCACTGGCAGAGTTTGGAACAGCAGGTGATTTGCCAAATAGAGGCATTTTTTTTTTTTTTTTTGGTACTGGGAATTGAACTCAGGGGCACTTGACTACTGAACACATCCTCAGCCCTGTTTTGTATTTTATTTAAAAACAGGGTCTCACTGAGAGGCTTAGCGCCTCAGTTTTGTTGAGGCTGGCTTTAATATTCTTTTTTTTTTTTTAGTTTTCGGCAGACACAACATCTTTTTTTTTTTTTTGGTATGTAGTGCTGAGGATCGAACCCGGGTCACACGCAAGCCAGGCAAGCGCGCTACCCTTGAGCCACATCCCCAGCCCCTGAGGCTGGCTCTGAACTCACGATCTTCCTGCCTTCCTGCCTCAGCCACCTGAGCTGTGGGGTTACAAGTATGTGCCACAGTGTCCGACCAAATAGAGGCACCTTTCACAACACGGACCAGCTCCACGTTTTCCATGCTCAACTCCCCCTCCCTTCTCTGTCACTCTGCTTCTTCCCACTGGCTCCCCACAACCGGGCACTAGCTATACTGGCTCTTTCTAGTTGAAAGCGCAGGATGTGCTGGGTTGTTTCTTTCCCCCTCATCTGCCTGGCAAGCCTGACTCAGTCTGGAGGCCCAGCCTCATCTCCAGGAGGCTCCTGGATCAGAAGGTCAGGGGGAGTGAGGGGCCTCACTGTCTGGGATCTGAAGCTGCATTTGCCTGTCTGTGGATCAGGCCAGAGCTTGTCCCCTTGACCTTCAAGGTGCTCAGGGTGCTGCTGTGTGTGCCCCTGGTGCACCTAGCTCCTGGTCTGCTGTGGAGCTCCTGCTGGGCTGTGAGCTCTCTATCTATGGACCCCGGGTCTGCTCCGTGCACATTCACTGAGTCAGATCTGGGGGCACACGAGAGCCCTGGGATCTGAATGCATGCGAGTGCCAGCTGGGAGGCTTGGGAGCTCTCAAAGGTGGCCGAGGACCATGCCCAGTGGGCTGTGGGAGGCGAGGTGGGTTAGGAGCCCACAGCGACAGAGGCCTTTAGCTTGTGTGGGAGACCAATCTTACTTGTGACTGAGTCACACTCCCTGGCTGGGTGCTGAGGCGCTCAGTCACAGAAATGTGGCAGAGCTTTCCCCACCCTTCTTGGGTTTGAGGGTTGGTGTCTCAGTGTCGTGCATGGGTGTGTCTTGCTACAGCCCCATGGATGGAGCTACACTCACTTGTTCCTTTGTAATATAACCCCTTGCCCTGTTTAGGATAGAATCTTCCATGGAAGTGCCTTGTGTGTGTCCCCTTCTCTTACTGTGCCCTTGGGTGTGGCCTACCCAGGTGTCAGTCAACCTGCTGACAGTGGACATCATGAAGATAGACTCAGCCCCCTGAAACCTGACCCCTTGCCTCATTTAAATAGCTTCTCCTCAATAAAAGGGGTCAGCACGTGTGTGCTCTCTCTCTCTCTCTTTCTCTCTCTCTCTCTCTCTTCCTGCGGACCCTTAAGGTCAGAGGAGCCGTCACAGCGACCCCAAAGAAAAAGGTATTGTGTCTCTTGTGTGGTTATTTTGTGCAGCCCAGTTAGCCCAGTTCAACTGGAGCGACCCCTGAGCCTCTTAGTCTCGAGAACAGAAACCCGGCAAGCTTGGCTGGAGGGTGAGTATGTGACGGCAGTTACAGTGGTTTTTGTTGTTTTTTTGCCATGCTGGAATCAAATCCAGAGGTACTTCACCCCTGAGCTATGTCCCCATCCCTTTTTATTTTTTATTTTGAGACAGGGTCTTGCTAAGTAAGTTGCCCAGGCTGGCCTTAAACTTGGAATCCTCCTGCCTCAGCATCCCAGGTTGCTGGGATTACAGACATGTGCCACTGTGGCCTGCACAATATTCATTTTTAAGTTTTATTTTTAATTGATACATAATAATTGTACAAGTTTATGGGGTAATGGGTTAAATCTTGAAGGATGACTAGCGCTGGCTGGTTGAAGGAGGAGGAAGGTGGTCTGGGGACAGTGTGCTCAAGGCTGTACGGTAGGGTTCAGGGAGCAGCAGGTGGGACAGGGTGGGAGGGGTCCCCTGGGACCCCTGGGAGAGGAGGCCCCCTTCTCGCCGGCATTCGGATGTCTCGGGTGAGTGCTGTGTAGACTGTGTGCGTGGAGGTGATAGTGTTTCACAGTAAGACACAACACCATGGTCCACGGTTCCTGGGTGGCTTGTTACCAAAGGTCATGCCGCCATGGTTCAGAGTGGTTGTGGGCAGAAGTTAGGTTAAGCACAGCATAAAAAGAATGTTAGGCACCTGAGAGTCCAAATTAGATCCATCCTTTCCAAGAATGTCTAATCTAAATTATTTTTTCAGGCAAAAATTTCAGCCACTTCACGAAAAAGCCCTGCCACCATCGTGCTGCCGCACACCCTGCACCTGCAGCGACAGGGAAGGGGAAGCCCAGAGCAGCCACACTCAAGGAGGCACTGGGAGGGGACCTTCCCTGAGAAACGGAGAAAGCCCCCTGACTCACTGAGTACGTTTCCACCGCAAAGTTGGGCCCCGGGCTCTCGGGCTGGGAGAGCGTGCCCACGATCTGGAACGTGCCCTCCTTCAGCCTGAAAGATGAGGCTTCCCGGGCAGCTGGCCTTTCATCTTCCTCTTCTTCTTCCTCTGTAATTTCTTCCAGGGATGCCCCAACGACGCAGTTAGACAGGTACTGCAGGAAAACACATTCCCAAACTCTGAGTGCACATGAGCGCAAGGAGAGTCCATGCCTGGCAGTTCCAAACACCAGTCTTTCCCATGGGCTTGCTGGGTGCCACCAGGGCCAAGCTGGTGCTCGGCAGACTGTCATCTCAGTGCACTTCCTGCCCACAAAGACCCCGCCTAGGGGTACTGCTGATTGCCCACTTCCTGGATGAGAAGCTTTCTGGCAGAACTGGATAACCCACCCAAGGAACTTCCCTGCATCAGCAATAGCCAGAGCCGACTCTAGTGAAGATGTTTGTCTTGTCCACTTGAAACAGAAATGGGATGTGAGCCATTTAAGGGTTTTTTAGTAGTCACATAAAAAAAAGTAACGAGAGCTAGGGAGGGATGTAGCTGAGAGGTTGAGCACTAACTTGCCTAGCATGTGTGAGGCCCTGGGTTCAAACTCCCAGCACTTAGAAAAAAAAGTAAGATGAAATTAGTTAATTTAATTAATGCTTTATTTAATCCAATAAATCCAAACTACTATCAATTTAATATATAATCAACATAAAACAATTAATGAGACATGTTCTTTTTTTTTTAATACTACGTCTTCAAAACATGGTATGCATTTACACTTTCAATGGTAACACTGAAGTGTAACCTATCTTTGGGATAGCCTATCCAACATTTCAGAGTTCCATATATATATATATATATATATATATATATATATATATATATATCCTGTTAGATGTAGATAATCTTTAATTTACATATTAAACTATGTAAATAATAATGACATTGCTGTACCTGAGGAATGAAAACTAACAACACCAACCCAAGTCCCACCTCATTTATTTTGATAAACACTGCGAGGTGGCATGCCAGGTTGTTAGCTTCAACCTCTTATTGGAAGAGAGTGTCCCAAATACATTTCGATTGTATCTCAAACATACATAATCAATTTTATTATCCCATGTCGCAGATGAGGAAATTGATGCCCAGCAATAAGTAACTTTTCCAAGATGACGGCTCAGGTGCTGAGACTTGAGAGAGGGGTTGTGGGTTGCCAGCTGGGCAAGGGCTCTACCACTAAGCCACATGCCCATCCCTTTTTATTTTGAGGCAAGGCCTTGCCAAATTGCTGAAGCTGTCTTTGAACTTGTGATCCTGGGGCCTCAGCCTCCTGAGCCACTGGGATTACAGGCTGTGCCACTGCACCCAGCCTCCATTTATTTTTTTGTGTTTCATATTTCCATTGCCATGTTGTTTAGTACAGATTAACAGCAATTGCCTGGAATTTGAAAGAGGCCCTGCTTCATTAAGGACTAATCAGAAAATTTTGCTATTGAAAAACTTTTGAAAAAGATCTTTGCATACCACAGAGGTTTTATTATATGTTGTAAAACACAGTCAACATCAAAAGGAATGAACTAAAGGTCAAAGTGCTTTTCTTCCCTCATTCCTAACCTCAGTCATGTGACTTTTTTATACATGCCAGTGGCTTGCCATGGGATTCAGAACACAAACCGAACTGCCGAGCCAGGCCCTGCACATCTAGCCCTCTGTGCCTGAACCTGCTTCACTAGTTTAGGCCACAAATACCTATGAGTGCTGACTGTTCGTCACTCAGGAGCTGATAAGGGCCACATTGTGACTGACTTCTGTGGGACTCTTCCTCCATAAAAATATATTAAATATTATATTTTATGACAGCATGCTATAAAGCTAAACATAATCTCTGGCAATAAAATTTTATTTGTTTTTGGTTTTTATTTGCTGATTTTAAAATAAATTAAAATGCTTTTATGGGCCCAAAGTCTTGTGGGCCCATCTTGAGAAGATGGCACATCAGACACTCTAACTTCATCCCACCAAGGTATTGCCCTCTCTGTGCCCTGTGAGCAGTTCCCTGGCTGGACCCTCATCCGGCCTGGGCGGCTCTCAGGAGAGCTCCCACTAGGTGCTCTTCCCACTCACCGTCATCTCACCTTCTCTTCCTTCAGAGTACTCGGGACACATTGAACTATCTTGTTTACTGAAAATAGTACTTACTATCTTCTTCCAGCAGAGGCAGATGGAAGTAGCCTTTTTTTTTTTTTTTTAAATCTTATTCACTGTCCAGTTCTCTGGGCTCAGCACAGTACCTGGCATTTCATAGGTGCTGATGAATGCATGAATCCCATCCAACAGAAGGGATCATAGTTGAGTTTCTTGTATAGCCTTTGAGACATTTTCTGTGCCTATCTACCTATCCATCCATCCATATTCTCCATATCTATCTTTTTGAAAAACACAAATAAGATTTCTGAGAGAAAAAAAAAGAGAAAGAGAGAGGGAACATGTTTATGTGTGTGCATGTGCACTGGGGATGGAACCTCGGGTATTATGCATGCTAAGCCCTGCTTTAACACTAAGTTATGCCCTCAACTTATATTTGCCTTTTTTTTTTTGAGGTACTAGGGGTTGAATCCAGGGGCATTCTACCCCTAAATTACATCTTCAGCCTTTTCAAATTTTTATTTTTTTATTTGGAGATAGGGTCTTGCTAAGTTGCCAAGGTTAGCCTTCAATTTGTGATCCTCCTGCCTCAGCATCCCAGTTAGCCAAGATTACAGGTATGTGTCACAGCACTCAGCTATATCTGTCCTTTTAATACTCCCCTTCTTTGAAAATTTTTATTGTACTGTTTTAGTTTGCTTGTGTCCTTGCCCCTTATTGCCCCCCTTTGCTGTTAATTTGGAAGATGTATCATGTGTTTTGAATCCCTTATAGTAGGTATATATCATACACATGGTTTACATGTATAATTACATACTATAAAATATGCAAATTTTACATATAAATTATGTAGCTAAATCTCTGTTTTTGACTCATGAATGCAGTAGAATGGTCTTTCCAAATTCCTGTTCTCCTGCAATCTCTAACGTAGTGTACTTTGCAAATAGGGTCTTTGCAGATGTAGTCAAAATAAATCCATACTGGATTAGGATGGACCCTAATGCCATGACTGTTGTCCTTATCAGAAGAAATTAGGGTACAGAGACTCAGAGGACACCATGTGAGAAATGAGGCAGAGATGGGGGCAACGGGTCTGTCAGCTAAGAGATGTCAAGGATTGCAGGCTCCCAGACAATCCAGGAGAGAAAGGTGGCATAGATCCCCTCCCTGCAGAGGTTCTAGAAGCAAGGAGCCCTGCTGACACCTTGATGTTGCACTTCCCTTCAAGAAATGTGAGATGATAGAGTCTCTTGTTTGAAGTCATCTAGTTTGTGGTAATTTGTTATCACAGCCCTAGGAAACCAGTGCAGACACTTGGTACTAGAGCTGCATCCTATTTTAGGCAGTTTTGTCTTGTTTGAATCTGAAATCATTAGCTTTAGAGGTTCCCAGGGTGAGGTTAGATTTCTGTGTCACTCCAGAGGGCACAATTAAGATCAAAGGGTCCTACCAAGGGGAATGACAGATTCATGACTTTCTGGTTTCAGCAACTTAAGATGAAGGGCCCCTAGGTTTTCCTTTTGAATATCTTCATTTTCCAGAACAAAAGATGGAGGTACTCCAGCCCAAAGAGTCCCTGTTACATAACACGCTCACAAAAGAGCCGGACTAATAAAAAATGCTTCATGAACTTAACTTTTCCATCACATGCCTGCTTCAGATGCAGTGGCAGCATAGAGAGACAACCTCGTTAGGAGGGAGGAGACTCGGTCAGGAGGCTAGGTCCTGCCCCGAATTCTCTACATGAACCTGGACAAGTCCATTTCTCCCTCTGAGCCTCAGTTTGTCCTCAGTTCCCAGGGAGGAAGCAGGATTGGACCTGTGATCTCCAAACACTTGTGTTTCCAGCTGGGAGCCCACGTCTAGCTTGGTTGCGAACCGGGGCCCAGGGGTATTGGCGGTGGCCAGGACGTGGGACTTCCTCAGGGGAAGCGGGTGGGGGCCTGGTACCCGGCGGCGTGGGCAGGGGTCCGGCTCTGCGCCGCGGCGGCTCACCTTCCCGATGTTCCTGCTGCTGTAGGTGTCCAGCAGGTTTATAAACACCCTCTGGACCCGGATAACTTTCTCCGGAGGGGCAGCAAATTCGTCTTCAGCCATGGTGGGAGCTTCGCTGGTTGCTAAGGTGAAAGAGTCTCTCGGTTGCTAAGGAGGCGGGTCCCGGGAGGCCGTTCCAGTCGGGCTCTTTGGGGGCGTGGCTTGGGCGGTGGGTGGAGCGTGCTGGCCCGGGGCGTGGCTCTGGCGCTGGGTGGGGCATTTCCGGGAGGGGGCGTATCGCTCAGGCCAGGGTGTCTCGGAGGAGGAGTGGCGTGTCTTGGGCGCTGGGCGGGGCATTTCCTGGAGGAGGCGTGTTCCGAGGGGCGGGGAGTCCCGGGAGGGGGCGGGGCGGGGCGTGGCTCGGGCGCTGGCGGGGGCACGGCGGGAGTGCCGGGTTCCCGCCTCGGGTTTCGGGTGCCCGGTCGGTTTGTGGGCTGCAGTTTGGGGTCCCAAGTGAGCGCTTTCTGGTCTCATTTTACCGTACGACCCACCGCGTGCCCTCTGGCCGAGGCGTCTCCTTTTGGAGCCTCATTCAGCGTCTGTCACACGGGGCCAGGTGATCTCTGTTCCCTTTCATTTCTTTCCACTTGACCAAAAATATTGATATGATGACCCTGACGAAAGGATCATCCCCTGAACCCAGCTGAGCCTCGGGCGTTCCTTCTCCTGTGGAACGGTCTCCGGGGCGACGCGACTAAGTCCTCTACTGGGAAGAGAAGCGGTTGCCTCGGGGCTTGGGGGCCAGGACCCCGGAACTACGGCGTGGGCGGTCTCCTCCGCGCAGCCTCCCGCGGTCTGGTCCACAGGACTCACGGCTTAGGGGTTGTTCCCAGAAGGCTTCTGAGGGTGAGGAGGAGGGCCACTAGAGGCCATGTGGTGCCCAGGGTTCACTCACGTTCACAAACGGATGAAATTTACACGCTTGACCTTCTTTCCAAATGAGATTACCCGTAGAATTTGCTAAATTAAATTAAAAAAAAAAAAAAACTTATTAGTGGACCTCAAAGGTTGTGCTGGACTATGAATATATTCTGTAGTTATTTTAGAACAAATAGCCCGATTGTATCAAAATATTTAAAAACGTTAATTTGTTAAATGTAAGTGTTCCACATATACAGCGTTTTATTTCCCCCTATGGCTGCTGCTTTTTTTTTTTTTTTTTCCCCAGTGCTGAGGATTGAACTTGGCCCCAGGAATGCTAAGCAAGTCCTTTACCACTGAGCTACATACCCATCCCTCCACATTTTTAATACTGATTGCTTTGAAACAAATGGCTGTGGCCCAGAACCTCCAAACAGTTTGGAGACTCTGGGCTGTTAGGGACTCAGGAGATGTTTGAGTTCCAGTGAAGCCATTTGAGGACCATTGGGTCCAATCTTTTAACTTCCCCCAGGTTGTTCAATTGGCTTTTAAACAGGAGTAATACCTCCAGCCTAATAGGACTGTTTGGATTAAATAAGACAACACATTTTCTAAAGTGGTCTCCATAGGTGAAATTACTGCTTGTTTTTGGCAGGCTGAAAACTTTCAGGAATGGAAACCTGTTTCACCTTTTTAGAGTTCTAGTTCAGTGGTACAGCACTTGCCTTAACATGTATGAGGCCCAGGGTTCTATCCCCTGCCCCCAGATAAGTGCATTCCATTTTTGCCTCAAACCCCCCCTTTTTGTGTGAAAACACACACACACACACACACACACACACACATACACACACGGGATTGAACTACGGGGCACTCAACCACTGAGTCACATCCCCAGCACTATTTTGTATCTTATTTAGGGATAGGGTCTTACTGCTTTGCTTAATGCCTCGCCATTGCTGAGGCTGGCTTTAAACCAGCGATCCTCCTGTCTCAGCCTCCCGAGCTGATAGGATTACAGCCTATTTAAAAAAAATATGTGTGAGCCTCATTAAAACTTCTTCTGTTTGAATTTTTGCAAAGTTGGGAACAATTTGCTCAAGGCACAAAAAAGTGCTGTCAATTTAAATGCAAAGGCACTCATGCAAGACTGGTGCCAAAGCTGATGGGGTAGATATGATTCAGCATTCTTTCAAAGGACTTGTTGGCTCGAATATTCTAATGTTCACCTGATTCCTCATTTTCAAGGTGTTCATTTGTCTTTGCTTTCCTTATTGATATAGTTAGGCAGGTAAATACTTTGGAAGTATTTCAGCTAGGTAACTACAATGAAATAACCTAACTTACCTTTGTTTCATTCTTACTGTTTACACTCCAGATAATGGCAAATGAACTAGCTCTGTAGTTACAATGCTGATGGCTTCCAGATTATTTTATATTTATATTGGTAGAAGTCTATTGATTACTTCTGTTATACCAACTGATGTCTTTATTTTTTCCCTCTTTCTAAATCAGCCTACACATAATCACGAAGTTCATGTGATGGCTTTTATGTTACTGTATGAGCAGACCTTTTTTGGGGGGTGGTGAGCTGGGGATTGAACCCAGGAATGCTTCAACACTGAGTCACATCCCAATCCCTTTTAAAATTTTTTTGAAACAGGGTCTCGTTGAGTTGCTTAGGCCCTTATTAAGTTGCTAAGGTTGGTTTTGAACTCAGATCCTCCTGCTTCAGCCTCCTGAGATGCTAAGATTTACAGGTGTGCACCACCATGCTCTGTGTCAGACTTGTTTTGATCTAACTGTAGGCTAGGCTAGGCTGCTGAGCAGGTTCCTCTCAGCTATGCCATTCCTAAAATAAGTGTTTAGAAATTTCTTAAGTCAGTGTGGCACACCTCAGGATCTAAGAGGGAACAGGCTGACAGTACCATTCATTCATTCATTCATTCATGACATTGGGGATTGTACCCAGAGCCTTACCCAGGAGTACTCTACCACTGAGCTACATCTTCAGCTCTGTTACGGAAACAGGATCTCACTAAGTTACTGAGGCTGGCCTTGAACTTGCCATCTAATTGCCTCAACCTCCCAGGTGGCTGAGATTACAAGGGTGCGCCCATGACATTTTGTTTCTGAATGCTGGAGAGAGAATAGCGCAGCGAAACGGAGAAGCCAACAGTCAGTACAGCACTAGCTAATGAGCTGTGTGGGAAGTGTAACAGCTGATTCTGGAACCTAGGCAAAGGCAGGAGCGTCACTACAGAAAATGAGGTGCCACTCTTCCCCATCACACTGCCCCACAGCACATAGAAACCCTGTGCCGGTCGCACGCCTGCCTCTGCTGCCTTTTTATTTTTGGTTTTGGAATTTGAACCCAGGGCCTCATGCATGCTGAACATGTGCTGAAGCACTGACCTCCACCCTGTGTGTCTCCCTTAATGTAGAAAATGAGAAAAGGTATAAAGAGAATGAGAATTACCTAACTTACCACAGAGTGGTGACCATTAACATTTCAGAACATTATTTTAGTATGAAGCTCCTATATTTTAGTGCAACGTAATCTCCCCTTACTGCCATCTTGCATAATTTTAAATCACTGTATTTTTCATCAGAAGGATGTAGCATAACACACTGCTCTTTAGAGTCTTGCCAATTTTTCATTAAACAAACATCATTTGTTGATCATTTCCCCACACCAGATTGCTACAATCAGTTCAAGAGTTAAAATCTGTCAAGTTTTGTTACCAATATTTCATCCACATATTCTCCAAGAGAATGGGATAGAGCCCCAAAGTCCCAGTATTTAAAATCACAAAATTATTAGGTGAAATGGTCGGATTATTTAAAATTTTCCTTTCTGATATTCTTAATTGGTTGAATATCTTTCAGTTTTTTTGTTTTTTAAAATAGTTTTCAAGTGAGAGATGTGTATTTTTTTTGCCCTTTCTTTTTTCTTCTTTTTAAAAAATTCATTCGTTAAGAATTATTTGTCTAGAAGCTACCGACCCCCCCCCCCCCCCATTTTTTTATTTTAGGAGCGACAGACTTCATGTCTGCCTAAATCCTTTAAACTGTTTTGTTTTGTACTGGAAATGGAACTGCTTTATCGCTAAGCTACATCCCCACCTGTTTTTATTTTTTGAGACAGGGTCTAAGTTGCCGAGGCTGGCCTGAATTTGTAATCCTCCTGCCAAATTCCTGGGATTACAGGTGTATACCATTGTGCCTGTTTTAAGATGGGGTCTTGCTCTGTTGCACAGGCTGAATTTGAACTTGTAAGTAATTCTCCTGCCTTTACCTTCTGAGAGGGTGGGATTATAAGCATGTGCCACCATACCCAGCAAAATGAAGGTTTTAATGTCTAGGTTCTCATGTAGATCTGTGTAGTTTTACTAATATCCTCTCTTGGTGTTCCTCTTTCATGGTAATTAAAAAAGGCAACTCATTTAACTCACTTCAAATCAAAAGTACATACATAGAATATAACAATGTAGAATTGAAAAATGGAAACAGAAGCTTTTGGAATCAATCATTTATCACAAAATGAACAATTTCAATTTTTAAACACAATTGCTTTTCTTCATAGTTAACTCAAAAAATGATAAACAGAATTTTATTCAAACTTTACAAATATCATTTACATTTAGCCTGAGATTAAGCATGAGAAAGTTCAACCTGAAGTTAGACTTTACTGCCCAGTTAAGCGTCTGAAAATAAAGTCGAGAGTGAACATACGTTATCCATCACATGCATTTCAGTGAGCTCTGACAGGGATGATGACAGAAAACTGAACTTTAATTTGCTCTGGTCCAGTGATCCTTTTTCTTCCTTTTTTGGTGCTGGGGATTGAACCCCAGGACCTCACATATGCTAGGCAAGTACTGCTCTAGCACTGAGATACACCCATAGCCCTCATGTGATCTTTGGAACCTAGAAATGCCTATTTTTCAAATAATGACCAGAAAAAAAATCTGCAAATGACAAATTCATGAAGGTGTGTCTGGAAACAGAATTTTAGTTCAATATTTCTATAGCAGCTGCTTTAGGTGACTATTAAAAAAATTCCTCAATCCTTATTGTTCGACATGTACTTGAAAACATGCAGCAGCATTGGACATTTTATTAAGTTTATAAATTTTAGTACCTGTAGTAAAATATAAAATACAGAGTATCTCTTTTTCAAATATTAAGTCTCTGAATGCTTCATTCATCCTTTGGTTTCAAACCCATACAATGCACTCACATTACACTGTACATTTAGCACTGAGATAGAACACTGTCCATCTACTGGGGAGGAGGGGTGCCATGGGAATACCAAAGCACTACGTTATAGAAAGTAAATGTTGAAGCAAAAATACTTTCTGAATATATACTGTACATTATGTAAACAAACATTCAGAATAAGAATTAACACAGGCCAAAATATTGTCTTCTAGGAAACCAGAATCTTCTTTTCAATCACACACATTGAGGATGCTTTTTGTTGGGAATGAAGCCTGTTCCTATATTTGCTTATGTGCTTAGATGTCTTGGAAACAAGTAGTTATTACATTCATTTGCTAACGGTTCATCTTCTGCTTAGCTGGCTGGCTGCTGCAAACAAGGAGCACAAGCACGACTTCGGTCCCTGTTTTTATTTAATACTAGCTAGAACATATAAGTCATTCATCTTTTCAAACCATATTAGCAATATAAATAGATTAAGTGAAGCAGTGAATCTCAAAATTTGTGCAGGGGAAACTAGTCAATAGTTTTGTTTCCAATAAGGCCAGTAGCAAAATAATCACTACAAAGTCAGTCCAAGCTAGTAGTAAACCCCTGATTTAGCAGGCTGAATCCATGTTTGAAGTTAGGTAATTCTAATTCCTATTATTACTGTGCAAATCTAGAATTTCATATGTAAAAGAGAGTGCTGGCAGCATCAAAGCCCTGTAATAAGAGAATGAAATACTGATTAGGTTCTGAGATGCAGAGAAATTATATGAAGAAATCTTATGTCCTATGATGGTGTCATAGCAATGGCCTCAGAATTCCCTTAATGAATCAGAAACTAAGACAACTGATTAGGTCACTGATGTTCTAAGCCAAAAGCCTAAATCTGAAGCAAATGATAAACACACAGAACTGAAGAAGCATTTTCAATTATGACCATGTGCAAAAACTTCAAGTTTCACGTGGACATTCTGTACCAGAAGCAGCCCCATCTGACAGGAAACAACTTAGTCAAGACTGTCCGTCCCTTTTCAAAGCTTCTAGTCTCTGAAGCAGCGCATTTCCAAACGCCTCCCGATAGGCAGGGCTGAGTGTGTCTAGCAGAGAATAGACGGTTTCGTGGTAGGGAGTCTGCAAGTGATCCTCCACCTGGTCAAAAGCGTAACCTACCACCTACAAGAGAAATATACCCATGAATTACATAATTCCTTTCCACCTTGGTTCAGGAAATGAAAACTGAGTGTTTAAACAGGTTGTTCTCTAATACAACCTTTAGTATTTAAGGAACTTATATAAACAACCCTAGAAAAATATTTCCTATGGAATTCTTTTTTTTTGATATTTAAAAGGTTTGATTTACCCACTTCTGCTCCTAAAAGGAATATAGAGAAAGAATTTAAAAAGTTACATACATAAAAATTTCATTTTCATATATCAAAATATGCTTTTTATACCTATTTAATTCCACATATACTGAGGGTCCACTACATTAAGGTGTTATAATAGATAATATCAGTTCATATTTTATTATTATTTATTTAGGTTAGACTTTTTAAATAAAGTATCCCAAAATTATTCCTATAGATGGTTTAATTTAAATAATGAATTAGCTTTATCAGCTTTTTATTTTAATACTTGTTTTAATAACAACTTGGCTTTAGTAATTAGTAATGTGAAAGGTCACTTTCACCTAATACATTACTTATCTGATGGTCTGACAGGGAACAAATTTATGAGATAAATGGAAATGTTATTCTATGTGATTTTTTCACCTTTAAACATAGCTAAGCTTTTCTGACAAGAAAATAAGATATATCATGTTTTACCAGCACATAAAGATAAAAGTAAGTTTTTGTTCATTAAAGCTTATAAAACCCCCATATAAACTCTATATTTTGTTGCATATAGTTAAGCCAGAGAAGACATTTAAGCCATAGAAGTTTATGTTAGAAACCGAAGTTGAGTAATTTATAGTTAAAATAAAACCAGAGGCAGACACCTGAGGAAGATGAACCACACCTCTTCAGGTCCACATTTCTATGTCACTCTCTGCTGTGTGGGACACTTCGTCTGCCTCTCTCTTATCCCTGCTAGACTGTGACCTTCCAAAGGTCAGGGGTCACATCTTTTTGATTTGATTTCTAAGCGCTGGCGCAGGACAGTTGCTCAATAACTATTAGACAAAAAAAAAAAAATCTGAAAACAGACTGACATCATGCCCATTCTTATGATTGATTCAGATCTTTCTGCATCATTTAGTCATATAATAGTGCTTACAGTTCATTTTAGTTCTTAATTTTTAGGTAATAGACAAAGAAGCAGGAGTTCACAGTAGACCAACTCAACCAAAATCACTCACATTTACGATTTCTGAGTCTCCCTGAGAACTGCTTCTACTTAGCTGTGTGCTGTGGTGCATGCTTGTAATCCCAGAGACTTGGGAGGCTGAGGCAGAATCATCACAAGTTTGAGGCCAATCTAGACAGTTTAGCAAGGCCCTGTCTTAAAATAAAAGCTAAACTGAAAAGGGTTGGGGGTGTAGCTTGGTGTAGACTGCCCTGGGTTCAATCCCCAGTAGCACAGAGGAAAAAGAACCCCTTTGACCTTACTACAGCCACTTTAGAATTAGCCAAAACCAAGACAGAATTTACCCTGGGCATTTATCTCTAAACCTGATTTGGCTATTTTTGTCTTTACATTTTGTGGAGGGTACTGGGGATTGATTGAACTCTGGGGCACTTGGCCACTGAGCCACATTCCCAGCTCTATTTTGTATTTTTATTTAGAGGCAGGGTCTTACTGAGTTGCCTAGCATCTCGCTTTTGCTGAGGCTAGCTTTGAACTCTTGATCCTCCTGCCTCTGATTCCTGAGCCTGTTTGTACTTAAGATCCACTACAGTTTTCAGTGCAAATTATGAAATTTTGAAAGGGGTGCATAAAAATTGGTGGATGCAGGGCTGGGGAAGCAGCTCAGCGGTAGAGCGCTTGCCTAGTGTGCTCAAGGCCTGGGTTTGGTCCTTAGGTGAATGCAGGTACTACTACTAAAGCAGCTATCTATGTGGCAGTTATGAGGAAACTGAGAGCAGTGGAGATGCTGGCCTTGCTTCACCTCTCAAGGAACATACAGTACCTATAAGTCATCTGAAGGAAACCAGAACTGGGGATTAAACCCAAGGCCTCATACATGCTAGGCAAGCCCCATGCCAACATCCCCAACCCTTTTATATTTTAAGACAGTGTTTCACTAAGTTACCTCGGTTGACCTCAAACTTGCCATCCTCCTGTCTCAGCCTCCCGAGTTGCTTGGATTACTGGTATGTGGTACTCCATCTTTTCTGTTGTACAGCTGCTGTCAGTTGATGTTTTCTGTTATTCTAAATTTATGATTCTGGTTAAAGATGTGGAAAGGTCAATCTGTCTGGAAGATTTTATAACAGATTCTTATAATAAGGGAACAATAGGAGACTCGTGGAAATCTGGACGTACAATGTCATTCTCTGATTTTTTGGTACCAGAAATAGAATTCAGAAGCGTTTAACCCCTGAGCCACATCCTCAGCCCTTTTTAGTTTTTACTTGGACACAAGGTCAAGCTAAGTTGCTTAGGGCCTTGCTATGTTGCTGAGGCTGGTTTTGAACTTGTGATCTTCCTGCCTCAGCCTTCTTAGTTGCTGGGATTACACACTTGTGACACCACTCCCAGCTCTCTCTGATTCAATTTTGATCTAAGAGCTGGAAAACAGAAGAGTCAAAAACTTTGTTTTAATAGGAAAGACATTTATAAGAAGTGCACAAAGATCCTTTCAATATATAGACTGCAAAACTCACTCACTGCAGAGTATGAATAGTTTTGGTGGACACATTTAGCCCCATGAAAAATAAATTACTGTGGGGGTAATGACATAATACCTTGCAAGTAAAATTTTGTCTTTTTCAAAAAATTAAATTTCTCATGATCAAAGACTTTTAAGGTTTTCTTTAAGAGTTTTGGAAGTTACTGAATGTCTAATTTTGACAGTGAACACCACTCCCATCCTTACTCCCCTCTACTTTTATCAAAAAATGGTAAAGATATACTTTTGGGTGAGTGTGCGAAGAAAACCGAGTTACCCTGAGTCCTGCTTCAGTGAGCTCCAGGCAGTATCTGTTCCTTTCCTTTGTTTCCACATTGATATAGGCCACGTCATCTGCACAGCGTAGGCTTTTCGAGACAAACATGTTGTTCACAGCAAAGAGAACGTCGTTCACAACTGCTTCAGCTTCCAGCCTCATGTCTTTCATGTCAGTTCCTTCAAAGCCATTAAGCTCTGAGCCTTCCTCGAACCCTGACATACTGCTTAGCTCCATGGGATTGCAGTCTGTTTCCATTCTGCAAAAAAGTACATATGATTTTTTTTTTTTAACAGAAAGACATTTAAAATATTGTTGATTGAAATAGCTTGGCATGAAACACTAAGTAGCTAACAATTTTTAGGGAGAATACATTCTAAAATCATTTCCAGTAGTTTTTTACAGTAAAATTACAGATATCTATGGATCAAAAAAAGGGTCTTGGGGCTGGTGTTGTGGCTTATTGGTAGAGCGCTTGCCTGGCACATGCGGGGCCCTGGGTTCAATCCTCAGCACCACATATAAATCAATAAAATAAAGGTTTTTTTTTAAAAAAAGGGTCTTTCTTCCCCACTTATCCCTAAAAGATTAATTCCCATATTGATTAGCATATATTAGTTTTGAGCTCTTCTGAATAATGGTTCAGTGAAAAGACTATGCACACTTATGAATGTGTGATTAGGAGAGAGATTTAGAACTGGAATTGCAGAGTCAAAGGACACGCTCATTTTAACTCTCAACAGACATTGCACTTCACGCTTCAAGGAGGCAGTGCTGATTATATATCCACCAACAGAACAGGGGCATCTGTTCTCTTTTTCAACATACTCTTTCCAATCCTTTCTAATTTTTGCCAACGTGAGAGGCGAAGAATGAGAGTTCATTGTTTTAGTATGTATTTCCCTAAGTAAACACTTTTTGACTGTTTAGATTGTATTTTAGTTCTAAGATCAAAAGGGCAGATATGCAGTGGAACCCAGGCCATCTGATGTCCAGTTCAAGTCCTTATCCATGACAACACTCTGCCTCCTACTGGTTCCTTTCAGACTTCTGGGTTGGACTGTGTCAGAAGGCCTTCCCCACCCCCATGATTACATCTACAAAATCTCTAGCAGTCTTCTAAATTCTCATATTCATATTTAACTCTTTAGTTAGCCCGGGATGTATTTTCTGTAGCTTTATTTTACAAATGGACAGCCTATAATCCTAAGAGTTTCCGAGTAACTCATCTTTTCACTACTTATTTGAACTGGTCCAAATATTAAAAAAAAAAAAAATGACATTTCTCAGGCCAACTTGATCCAATATTACTGCTGGGCTGTTATGCAGTTCTAGTGTTTCTTCTGTGACTAGGGTTAAAAAGGATTTTCCTGGCAGTGAATTTTATTAAATTTTGAAATGTAGGAATGAGAAAAGTTGATATATGTGAAAATGTGTAGGACTGTAAAAAAGGTTTTAGAGAATAAGATCCTGAACTTTCTTTTTACCTGGCAGGTTTTAAAAGTTAAGGCTTTCATTTCTCTGACAGGGATTAAGCACTGCTCTGCTGAATGCAGGTGCCTCTCGCCCATCCACACTCGCTCAGCATTCTCTTCCTGTCTACTGTGCACGCTGTGCTCCCCTCTACTGTGCTGGAGAGCCTACATGAGTGATGATCTCATTTCCTAACAGAAGCCTTAATAACCTTTTTTCCTGACAACGCTGTATGAACATTCTGGTTTATGCCATTTGTCTATTACATTGTGTATTCCATCTCTTTTTCTAAAGTTACTCACTTGTGCCCTTTCTATGATATCCAAAATGTTTTAAGTTGGTACTTCTCAGCCTCTGCAGCTCACTAGAACTGCCTGGGAGAGCGCATAAAAACGGATGACCTGGCCCCAGCCAGGAACCCAAACCTCTGGAAGATGGGTGTTTTTCCAGAGCTCCTGAGTGATTCTGCTGTGCAGCTACTGCTCTGAGTTATCAGCAAAAAGCTTAAGGAGGCAGAGTTCCTATAGCTGCATGTCATCTGCACATTATTTAAGCCAAAACTATTTGCTAAAGACAACTTGTGGAAAACTATGTAAAGCTATGTTAAAAAATAAAAGCAAATGGATAAAAAAATGTACTCCTCCATTCTTTTTTTTAAAAAAAATATTTATTTTTTAGTTGTAGTTGGATACAATACCTTTATTTATTTATTTACTTATTTATGTGGTGTTGAGGATTGAACCCAGGGCCTTGAACATGCTAGGCAAATGCTCTGCCGCTGAGCCACAACCCCAGCCCTGTACTCCTCCGTTCTATCTCAACTAACGACACTTTTAAGAATCCTTTGTCTCCTATTCCACTTTATAGAACTAGCCACTCATTGCTGACAACACAATTACAAAATGATCAATTACTATTGAAACAATCTGTCAGGTAACTAAAATCTGATTTACTATATATATGAAAATAAAAATATTTGATTTTCTAAAAATTTCAACCTTCTTAATATAATCAATATGTTGCTTAATATCATACTTGGTTTTATATATAAGCTCTGGAGCACATTTTATATTTTGCAAATTTAGTTTTGAAGATTTTGAAATTGCCTACCTACTATAAATCTCTGAACATCATGAATGTTGTTTTTATTTTGCTTAAGTGACTGAGTGCCTCAATTATAGATGTAATAAATAATATTCATTATTTGCAAAAGATGTATACATGAGAAAGCCTGACAGTTTACAAAGTTTTCTTTTAGCAGGAGTGTAATTCAGTGTGATTAGGGCCTTAATGATGGGGAATGATGAAGAATCTGGTGCTAGAATGGAAGAAATCCTCACAGGTCTGTAAAGTAGGTCATCAAATTGTTGCTGTGTGATTATTAGCACTAAGCTGGAAAAGAGAAAGACCTTCTCTGAGACTGTGACAACTCTGAGAAGCCTTTCTCCAAAATGCCTTTTGAATGAAAGTGTAACATTCAGAAAGAAGGTTTGCTGTTGCAGTGGTACTGAGGATGGAAAGCTGAGCTAGGTGTGGGCGAGGCAAACACTCTACCGCTGAGTCACAACCCCAGCCTTTTTCCTTTTTTGATTTTGAGACAGGGTCTTGCTAAGTTTCCCAGGCTGGCTTTGAACTTGCTATCCTCCAGTCTCAGCCTTCCAAGTTACTAAGAATACAGGTATGTGCCACTTCACCTGGTAATATTCAGAAATTTTCATGATATAGGTTAAAATATTTTAGTATTAAAGCATTATACAAATAAAAACATTTTAAACTATGATTACAACTTATTTTTCCTAACAGGCTAAATAGACTTGTTTATCAATATCCTTTCTTGAGTTACTACCACCCAGACTTTCTGAGAGGGTAGGGAGGGAAAGTCATGAGCTCTGGGACAAGTGGGCACTAAGGTCCTCAGAGCTCTTGTTGGGGGTCTTGACGGGTCTCTGCAGCTGCTCCCCGGCTAGTTGCTTTGGTTTCAGTTTGGCTATTTCATATAATATGCCCCAGGCCTGCTTGTAGAATCAGTACCTCTTTGCTAGTGTAACCCCCTTTGCCACTGCCCAGGACGTCTAGGTATGCGCCAAATCACTCTCCCACTGGGGAGGCAAACATTTCCAAGCTGTTTCAAGTGTAGAATTTTAATGTTCTGATGAGGTAAACCCTTCACCCTGTAGTGCTTCCTTTGCCCACTAACACAGATCAACTGTCGATAGCCCCTAAGCAAACTGTGGGTGGTAAGGGATCACCTCCCAGCACTGTCAGACTTAATTCTGTCTTTCTTCTACTTTGTTTGAAAGCCTGACAATTTCTTCTTTGCCATGTGCATCACTATAGTGATTCTGAAGGACCAGCAGCACAACACAAAGCCATGTGGATAAACTGTCAGGTTGGCAAAGCCGCTGTTATGGGCGTTTGTTGCAAAACAGCCATGGTCCTGCCAGGTGAGCACCAATGCCATCATCCCCTGCTCCAGGACATCAAAGTGTCCTGGAGGCCTTTTAGAACAGTCTTGTCATCAGCTTGGCACCAAGGACAGAGCTGAGTGTACTTGCCCTGCTCTTGCTGGAGTAAGGCCAGGCAGGGGCCACGCCTGGGGTGGAGGCTCCGGGGGGGCTGGGAGCTGCAGCCTGGCCCACCTTTTCAAGGTTTAACAACGTTCAGCCTCACCACACTGTAGACCAAGCTCTAGCATGTGAACCTTTGAGGTTATTAAACCATATCCAAGCTTCAGTGGCTGGAGAAGCAGCAGAGCACTGAGCATCAGAGAAGCAGTTTCCACATTTTTGATTCCATACAGCAGTGGGTCAAAGCACTCTGAGCAGACACCTAGTTATTTGTACTTATGTACATATTCTACCACAGTTAAAACACTGAAAACATGCAAATAAGCCAAATGTGTATTAAGCTGGAGAAGGTAAAAAGAAAATATAGATATGTTTTCTTCCTTCTTCTTATATTAAAATTGTAGTTTTACTGAGGTTTCATTTTACCATGTGTGTCAGGGATCGAGCCCACAGGAAAGAGTGAAGCCTAGGGGCAATTAAAGATGCCTACTGGTAGCTTATGGTCTAATTTAGGAAATAAAACAGAATGAGGAATATTTGTACAAATATTACAGCTACAAGCCAAACACATCATTATTACAACCAAAGAAATGTACTTTATTGTGAATGGCTGAGAATCACAGAAAACGATGATATGCTTTTGGACCTACTATGACCTTTACCATTACACTTGTGTGAACTTGGAATTTGGCCACATAATCTCATTGGGCTCATGCTATTCTCATATAAAATAAAACGGACAGAAAAATCTACTGTTTTAAGAGCCCTGATATTGTATGGTCTACGATATATCAGTTAGTTATGATGAGGTTCAACTCATGAACATGTCAAAATTGGTCTGGAATGAGCCTACCTACAGTTATGGACAGCAGAGTGGTCTTCAGAGTCTGTTCATGGGGAACAGAGGATAAGCACAGCTTTGTGTAGGATATGGCAAGATTTGTAAGGAGACTAGCCTAGATGACATACAAAGAGACTGTTAAGGGCGTGATGGATGGGCAAGAATGGCTATTCAACAGGGTGCTGACACCTAGATGGGAGGAATTTGATTTTGAAATAAGAAGTTGTTTTAAGGTCTTGAGAATGGAAATAACAGTCTTTATTTGAAGTCTGTATACTGTCGGCACATAGTTTGGCCCAGTTTTTTAAATCCTATTTGGCAACCTTTACATTATAATTGGGGTTGTTTAACCATTTACAATTAGTATGGTTACCGTAAATACCAGTATTATTGAGTTTAAATTTACTATCTTGCTATTTGTTTTGTTTCATCTGTATTTTACTTCCTTTTCTTTATCTTTCTGCTTATGTTTGGACTAGGCACTTTTAGGATTCTCTCTTTCGGTGGCTTATTAAATATAATTTTCTGTGGTATGTTTTTGGTGGTTGCTTTAGCTTACGGTATACCTCTTTAATTTATCACAATGTGCCTGCAATAGATATCATTTTGTGTATAAGAACCTTACAAGAGTATACTATACCATTTTGTATATAAGAACTTTACAAGAGTATACTACATATTATTTGCTATTTTTGTAATATATCTTCAATATATGTTAAAAACTTCATATAAACTTTTATTCTTAATCACGCAGTTACTATTTCTGATGCTACTTATTCCTTTGTGTTACCTATATCTATATATATGATCTGTGTACTTTTTGCTAGAAGGACTTCCTTCAACATTTCCTGTAGTGTACATTTGCTGTTTATGAATTCTTTCAGCTTTGGTGTGTCTGAACAAATCTTCCTTTCATCTTTGAGAGAGATTTTGCTGCATATAGAATCTGAGATTGACAGTTGTCTTTCAAATCTATTTTGTGTGTGTGTGTGTGTGGTGCTGAGGATGAATCCAGGGCCTTGTACATGCAAAGCAAGCACTCTACCAACTGAGCTATATCCCCAGTCCATTCATTGTCTTTCAAATCTTTAAAGATGTTTTTCAACTCTCCTGTTGCTGGCAGTTTCCCATGAGAAATCTGGTAACACAGTTATCACTGTACTTCTTGGTATACTTTTTCCATGCTTCTTTGGCTTGGGTTTTTTGAGATCCTTGGGTTTATAGTCTTCAACTAATTTGGAAAAAATTTGGCAGCCATCATTTCAAACTTTTTATCTGTCCTTCTCTTCTTGGAGACTCTAATTTTGTGTATTAGACTGAGGGTGCTCTATTCCTCACAGCTTTGTTCAGTTTTTCAGTCTCTTGTGTGTTTCTTTCTTTTTAAAAAATTTTTTTTAGATATTGATGGATCTTTATTTTATTCATTTATTTATATATGATGCTGAGAATTGAACCCAGTGCCTTGCACATTCTAGGCAAGTGCTCTACCACGGAGCCACAACCCCAGCCCCTCTTGTGGGTTTCATACTGAATGATGTCTACCGCTATATCTTCGAGTTTTTTCTTCTACAATATCTATTTTTTCTAAAAAAACCTTTTTCTGAGTACTCTACCAAATGCCTTGTGAATTTCGTGCAAGAGGAACAGGAACTCTCTCTGGTCCCGCTTTAGTTCAGAAAATTGTTTTTTCTAGTTCTTTCAGGTAGTTCTTTTCTCACCTTTGGATGGTGTCCTCATAGCAATATGCTGATCAATACTCAGCTATAGGCTCAAGGTGGGGCTCTCTGTTATCTCCACAGCCCTTGCTCTGTGAAGCTCTCTGCTTTCTAACCCTCTGTCCTAGCTCCATGTCCTCTATTTAGGTAGACCACCAGACTTCACCTGAGTTTTTCTCCCAAGTGCCATGTCTAACATCTCTCCAGGCAATAAATTAGGACCACAGGCTCATCTCATTTATGTCTTGCTTCTTAGGGATCACTATCCATTGCTGATGCCCCAAATACTGCTTCATGTATTTTTGCCCAAATTTTGTTGTTTAAGGTGAGAGGGTCCCTATTACTCTACCTTGGCTAGAAGTAGAAATCCCACCAGTCAATTTTGCAACCCTATTTCATCAGTTTTTCTTTCACTGACTTTGGTCTTGCCTATACTACTCTGAATCAACCTTACCATCTTGTGGATTCCTTCATTAATGAATGTTGCAAGTACTCTACGATTGAGCTGCATCTCCAGCTCTAGATTCCTGTTTTTAACTTTATAAAATATATTTTGACACTACTTTGAAGATCTACAATCCTTCAAAATTCAACTCGGACATCTTTCACAGTTCTGTGTCCGAGTGTAAGAGAGATCACCATATCCCCTACAAAGCACCTCTGCATGGTACTACTGTACTTATTGTACCTCATTACCAACAGTTTTTGTGTCTGTTACTACATATTCATGAAGATGGGGGCGTATGATGTCTACTATCACCCGCAGTGTCTGCATAAAGATTTTTGAATGAATAAGCCACAGAAAAATTCTCAAGTGGTGGTACTCAGCTCTGTGAAGAAGGTTTTTTTTTTATACAAAGTCACAGGACATATATGGTAATGTTCTTAGAGAATAAATATCACTCTTTTTTTTAAAAAAAGATTTTTGTAGTTGTGTATGGACAGAATGCCTTTATTTGTTTGTTTTTATATGGTGCTGAGGATCAAACCCAGTGCCTCACACATGCTAGGCAAGCTCTCTACCACCGAGCTACAACACCAGCCCTGCATATCACTCTTATAGTATCAATATTATGGAAAAATGATGTAAAACTGACTTGAATTAAAAAAAGAACAAAAATGTTTGGAAGTCTCAAGCCATGTCCTCTTTAGGTTATATCCCTATACCTCTGGGTTTTCCTTTGCCCTCTGATAGGAATATTTGAGTGAAACAATCTGAGAAATACTGCCCTATCCTAAGAAATTAAAAGCTAGAAGGACTTCTTTCAACATTTCCTGTTGTACATTTGCTATGTACACTACAGGAAATGTGTCTGACAGTAGGAAGTTGACAGGCAGAGGCAGGAGCTGTACGAGGGTGGCAGGTTGGCACTGAGCTCGGCATTCTCTAAGTTCTCACGACTCTTTCCACTTCACTTACACTGATGTTTTTTGTTCAAAGTGAAGGTAGCCCCGTGTGGTGGCTTATGCCTTGATTCCCAGCTACCTGGGAGGCTGAAGCAGAAGAATCACAAGTTCAAGGCCTGCCTTAGCAACCTAGGGAGGTCTTGTGCAACTTTGAGAAACCCTGCCTCAAAATAAAAAATAAAAAGGATTGGGGATGTATTTCAGTGGTAAAGCACCCCTGGGCTCAATCTGGGTGGGAGGGGGGAAAGAAAGAAGGTAATTATTGGTAGTTTTAACCTTTTACCTTTGTAGTTTTTCTATGGTAAAATGAAAATGTATTATATTTGCAGTAAGAAAAATAAATAAGATTTGTGATATATTGGAAAGTACAGGTATGGAATCTGGAATCTGAAATAGTTTCTTAGAAAAACTAGACTATTATTAAGATGAAGTAATTTGGAGCATCTATTTCACATGAAGTTTGAGCTTATAATATTTCAAACATTAATCTGAAAGTAAAGAGGAATAAAGTTGGTTATAATTGGTTTCATTTAGAATTTAGGAAAAGTCACCTAATTTAGCTTTTATTTTCTGAAACATAACATTCACATCTGTTTTCAATAACTCATATATACTTTTCAAATTAAAATTTTTAAATCAATCATTTGCAAATCATTTGTAAAAAATGGCTATTTTCCATTTATGCACTGATCTGTAAAATGACTATGCATCCACCTTTCAGCAATGAGAGAGACACATTACCTAGGTGCAAATTAAGCCAAGAGAATCTGATTGTGGAGGGAGCTCTGGGGTGGAGAAACACCTTGTGCTGATTTGAGGAGTTTTAAAACTATAAATAAACAGCAACACTGTGCCTCTGTAAACTTTTCTTCAAAACCAGAAATTGTAAACTTGGTCCTAAAAAAAGACTCAAACACTGAATGCTTAAAAAAATCTAGAAATTAATTAGTTTCTTATTACTATATACTCCTCTAGGAAATAAGGATGACTTGGCACTATATTTAAATAAAGCACTTTCTAACCAATATAAAACAAATCAATAAAGAGATAAAATAGAAAACCTCACTGCTTCCCATTTAAACCCTACACTGGTTCTCTACCAGAGTCTGGGCAGTATTCTGTTGCCAATAAAATCTTTAAAAATTGGAATTCATTATAATTGCTCTCAATCATTCTGGTAGATTGCATCACCTAGTTTTTATAAAGTTTCCAAAAATGATTCCTTAAAACATCACGCATAAATTATTTAGGGTTCAGCTCTTTCTCCATCTGTTGGTATAATTTTGGGGCTGTTCTAAATAAGTGTTTTTATGTCTTTGGAGGATTCACAAAATTGGTTAGCAAGATACTGATTACTACTAAATCCCTTATTCTCCACTTAATTTACTTGTCTTAATTTTGTTTCACTACAAATTCAAAGCATCAAAGACCTGGAAAAAAATCGTAGAGGTGAGCTTTGTCCTTAATGACAAGAGAGTGGGCAGAGTGACAGTTACCTAATGCCTGGCAAAAGATTTCAAGAGCAGTACAAAGGTTACAAATACTCACTTTGAAACAAAGTTTGACTTTTCAGCTGACATTACAACAGTCAGCTGAGGAGTGGGATGTGGCATCTTAATTGCCATCACTTTTTCTCCAATACTACAATCTGGAAAATCCTCCTAATGCTAACTAGAAGTGATCAGCATGATGTGGTTGATGCTCTCAAGCTGGCTGATGGGGCTGACTCTCAGCTCTAGCAGTTAATCTGTGACTCAGGGCAAGATGTCTTAGTCTCTCAGTAATACATCCCTCCTCTCTAATATGAAGCTAATAGTAATATCTATCTTAAAGTGATATTGATAGAATTAAGTGAGAAAATATATAGAAAGTGCTTAGAGGCTTAGAGGGGCTGGAGATGTAGTGCAATTGGTGGAGTGCTTGCTTTGTATGCACAAGACCCTGGGTTCAATCCCCAGCACCACCAAAAAAAAAAAAAAAAAAAAAAAAGGGCTTAGAATGGTGCTGTGGGGGCTGGCGCTGGGGCTCAAGTGGTAGCATGCTTGCCTGGCATGCGTGAGGCACTGGGTTTGATCCTCAGATATTGTGTCCATCTAAAACTAAAAAAAATAAAAAATAAAAAAAATAGAATGGTGCTGTGTACTTGCTAAGTTCAAGAAATATTATCTGTTAATTATATTAAACCAATTTTAGAGAATAAAGTGCTGGCTTTGAAACTCCAGGCGTCTGAATCTTTACATTATAGGGTGACAGCTGCTACTGCTGTTTTGTAGAACTTCTTCAAAGAGACCTGGGAAATGGTAGTCTTGACATCAGATTCCTGTTCCTCAGGAGCGAGTATTAAAAAGGTCCATAACATCTTACTAGCTTCTTTTATTTCACCTGTTATCATGGATTTCTTTGAAGAATGATTATTTTGAGATGACCTATTTAGTCTGTGATATATGTGGTTTCCAACCTGTCTCTTCAAACCCCTTTATGTAATTCCTGAAAATCTCACAATATTTAGTTGGGTAATTATTTTCATCTTCCTCAATTATTCCTAGGTATTAACATTTTGTGGTAGTAGTTCTTTGATAAAACACAAAATAGCATTGTGACATGGGAAGAGTTTATATTCTATTGGAGCTAACCATATGACAAGGACATTTAACATTTATGCTGAATTTCTCCTAGAAACTATAAAATGTATAAGACAACCCACTTAACACTTTGAGTGTTTATTGAAAAATCTTTGGTTTTAATTTTCCTTTCCTTTCCTGTCTGATAGTTGAAATTATAGGCATTCTATGGATAGCTTGAATGTAATTCCACATTGCAAAAGAAACCACTTATTAACAGTTACTGAAAAAAGTTTCATCCATTTGTCAAAATTCCAGTCCAAACCTTCCAAGGCCTATTTCACTGCCAGATGAGATCCCCACCTTGGACTGTTCACACCACTTTGTTAATACCCCTTTTATGGCAAGGGTTATAATTATTACTCACAAACACGTCTTAATATCTACACACACACACCACACAGTGAGAGAGAGAGAGAGAGAGAGAGAGAGAGAGAGAGAGAGAGAAAACGAACATCCAGCTGCTTCTAACTATCTTCTCTGTCCCAATGTCCTGTTTGGATTGCAGTATGGATTACTGCAATGGATCCTTCTAACTGGTCTTGCTGTGTTCATGCCAGACCCTTCAACCCCCATATCAGGCTATTTTCAACACAGTAGTTAGCATGACCTTATAAAAACAGTCTAGATTATGTCACTTTTCTCGTTAGACCTGCTTTACCCAGAGCAAAAATCCTAATAATTGTCTGCAAGGCTCTGTATGACCTGTTCCCAACTCCATGTGCCTTGCTTCCTAGCTTTCTCCAAGTCTGCTAAAAAGTAATAGTTTGAGAGGCCTTCTCAATAGCATTCTTTAGTTTTTGTAAAGGCAAATTCCTCCCCTCATTTCTAGATCAAATTCCTTTACATTTCTTTTTTTTTCCCTATAGCATTTAACACATGACACATTATTCAATTGATTTGTTCATTTCCCCTTCCTTCAGTAAAATGTAAGCTCCATGAAAGTAGGAACAATCTGTTTACTGATGTAGCCCCAGAGCTTAGAACAGTCCCTGACATACAGCAGGCAATTAATAAACACTAAATACACGAATGGCCCTTCTACTTCAGAACATAAGGTCCTTGAAGGTTCTGTCTGATTCAGTCACTCACTCTCTTTTTGGTGTAGGAGAATGAACCCAGGGCCACCCGTATGCTTACCACAGCTCTGCCACTGAGGTGCACGCCTGATTCTGCTTTACACTTTTGGGGGCCCAGGTCATTTCATTTAAATGACCCTTAACAGATATATTTTCAAAATAACTTTATTTTTTAACATGGTGCTAAGGATTAAACCCAGTGCCTCACATGTGCTAGGCAAATGCTCCACCACTGAGCCACAACCCAAGCCCTTAACAAATATTTTTAAATGAAGGAATAGCTTGGGAATTGAAGTTATTGGGAATACTTGAGATACGTCTACACAGAATGAGGGGCATCAACTATCAAAGCCACTACGTATACTGGAGAGCAGCACGCTGGTTCTAAAATGTAAAGGACAACCAGATTTTTTTTGTATCCATCAACATTTCCGGTCTATGCTAATATTCATGAAATAATTACGAAGACAGTAAATATTTAACTCCTTAAACTGGTCATCTTAATTCACTATCCTTAATTAACCAGCTTTATGTTTCAGGACTCTGTTTTCGCTTCGTGCCCAACTAACATCATTTACTCTTCCTAGCAATCCTTGGAGGTAAGATATTAATACTCTCGCACTTGGCAAAGAGTCAAGGTAGGCTCAGAGAGGGCAGTGGCCGGTGCAAGGTGGTTCCGCCACTGAGTGTCAGTGTCAGAATTCTAATCCAGGACAGCTGACTTCCGGGCCACCGGCACCGGGTTGACTAACTTGAACCGGCTCCGCCTCTGCAGGAGTAGCCTCCTAGAGGGCAGAAGCACGATTGCGCAGATGCTCAGGACAGCACGAATTCTTCACCCAGGTCCCCGAGGGGTCGGGAGCCTTCGGCATTTATCCGAGAAAACAGTTTTGCCACAGATGCCTCGAGAGCCCAAGTTTCCTGGTCGTCGGTATAGCACCCCCAGGGTGGACTAAGAGTGTACGACAGGCGCTTTGCAAACTGCAAGCCACTAGAACAAGAGTAACCCAGAGGAAGCTTCGAAAACAATGCCCGCAGGAGGCACCGGACCCATAACTTGCTGACAATGACACCGGTCGGGATTCCTGCGGCGGGCGGGATGCCGACGGTCACCCGTTCTTGCAGTGGAAGGGGCGGCGCCGGGAGCAGCGGTTCCCAGGGGCCCAGGATCTGAGCGACCCGGCCAGCCCAGGCCGGACCCGCCCCCAGACCCCACTCAACGCGAACACCCGGGCCCGCTGTCCGTCGCCCTCACCACCCGGCCGACGGGCCTCGCAGGGGGCTACGCAGGGCCCCGCCCTGCCCCCAGCCATGCCGGCGGCACCCGCCCGCAGACCGCAGCCTGGCAGCGCGACTGCTCACC
>NW_025999900.1:60498459-60536468 GCF_001458135.2 Marmota marmota marmota | reverse complement strand
GCCTGGAGCGACCGCCGGCGACTCCTCACGCGCCTGGTCCCGCCGGGCCTAGCGCGAGCGGTGCGGCGCGGGTGATGGGGTCGCCCTGAGGGACGGTGGCGCCGAGCGGGCATGCAGGAGCCGTCCAGCGCTTCAGACCCGCCGCGGCCTGGGCCCGCCGGCTGCGATCCGAGGTGCCGCCGGCCTCGGAGCCGGAGCCTGGGCGCGAGGCCGGAGCCGCCGCCCGCAGCCCCCGCGGCCAGCTGCCAGCCCTCACCATGCCGTGGCCGTTTTCGGAGTCCATCAAGAAGAGGGCCTGTCGGTACCTCCTGCAGAGGTACCTGGGCCACTTCCTGCAGGAGAAGCTGAGCCTGGAGCAGCTCAGCCTGGACCTCTACCAGGGCACCGGCTCCCTCGCCCAGGTCCCTCTGGACAAATGGGTAAGCGCGGCCCGCCGGGCGGGACTCGCTCCCGGTCCTCGGGCGACTGGACGAGCGTCCTCGGGGTTGGCACGTCGCTCCCTGCTTGGGGCTGTTTGGACCCAGGTGTGGCGGGGCTCGGGGGAATTGTGTCAAGTGTGGTGGTTAGTCTGTTGGCTGCGAGATCCGTCCCCAGAATCACGTGTTCCAGAAACTTAACAGCTGTCAAGGCGTCTACACCGTGGGACTCGCGAATCCGGGCCGTGGGGGCCCTGGGGCAGGCCGGGGCCCGGGAGCGAGGTGGCCAGCCCTGGCTGTGGGGTGGAGGGCCCGTGGCCGACCGACCTGTCGTTGGGTGACATTCCGGAATGATGAAAGATGAAGGGACCGTTGGGATGTCGGGACCCCGGTTGGTTATTTGGGGGTGGCTGCGTGCACGCCGCGCTTGCCTGGTTTTCTCCGAAGCCTTTGCCATTTGGAAGAAAGTCGGGTGGAGGCTTCCTGTGCCGCTTTGCCTGCGTCGCTTGATTACGTGTTTTCAAGGCCAGCGTGTGTAGCCAGGTGGTGAGTGGCCGAGTGACCCTGGTAGTGCCACAGTTGTTACGCCTGTGGACTTCACGTCGCAAACGTAAAAGCAGGCGTTGCGAAAGCGCTGAAGTTGCGATTCAGACATTTTTATAGTCTGATTTACACTTGTCGCCCAGAGGCTGTGAGTTGACTCATTATGCCTTAAGGCTTTTCAGGTGTATCCGACTCACCACCTGCCGTTGTGTGGGCACCTGTGGGTGGGACGCGTAGTATTTTACATAAAAAGTCTGTTTGGCCTTCAGTTGGACAAGGTTAGAGTGGCTTCTCCCCTTTGCCATAGAAAAGCTTCAATTATGGTAACAGCTTATTAGGACTCTATTATTAATTTGTGCTAAGGAGTATGAGTAAGCATATAATTGTATCAGTAAGTAGGTGACTTAAGCTAGAGTCTTAAATTAGTTTAAAGAGCCCTAGTTTGAGTAGCAAAAAGACTTAGTCCTACACCAGGGTTGTCCAGGTTGCCAAAATTAGCCAAGTGATAGTGGAGGTAGAATTTACCTGAGGTCAATACGTCATATTGTACTTCTATAGTATAAATGCAATTCTTACCAAAAGGTAGAAATTCTGATAGTTATTTTTGAATTCAGCAACCCATCATTCTATATTTTTGGTACATTTGGAATGGAGAATCTTGAAGGAGGAGGGTTGGGCATTTTATTTTAGTGTGTTGGGATCAACCCAGGGCCTCTCACATGCTAGGTAAGTTTTCTACAAGTGAACTTTATCCCCAGTCCTGGACATTTATCACATGTCTTTAGTAAGAGGAGTGACTAATATGCATTATTCTTTAATGTCTTCATATCCAAAAGATAGGTATTATTTCCATTTTATAGAAGGAGTTAAATAATTTGCTCAAGTCACATAGCTAGCAGGTGTTACAGTGAGAATTAAAATCTAGTTCCTAAGCCTATGCTTTTTTTTAATTTTATTACATCACATAGTTTATGAGGAATCCAGTTAACAAGGGAGCTGAACAGGTGCTTCACAGAAGAAATACGAATCGTCACAAATATATGAAAACTGTTCAACTTCTCTAGCAATTCGAGAAACACAAAACTACACTGAGATTCCATCTCACTCCACTCCATCTCACTTTTTGTATTATCAAGAATACAAATAACAATAAATGTTAGCGAGGATGTCGGGGTGGGGGGGGAAGGTACACTCATACATTAATGGTGGGAGTGCAATTGATGCAACCACTCTAGAAAGCAATATGAAGATTCCTCAGAAAACTTGTAATGGAACCACCATTTGACCCAGTTATTCCACTCCTTGGAATATACCCAGAGGACTTCAAATTAGCGTACTACAGTAATGCAGCCACATCCATGTTTATAGCAGCTCAATTCACAATAGCCAAGCTATGGAATCAACCTAGATGCCCTTCAGCAGGTGAATGGATAAATAAAATATGATATATATACACAATGGAATATTATTTAGCCATAAAGAAGAATGAAATGATGGCATTTGCCACTAAATGGATGGAAATGGAGACTATCATGCTAAGTGAAATAAGCCAGTTCCAAAAAACCAAAGGCTGAATGTTCTGTCTGATTTGTGGATGTTAACGCACAATAAGGGGGAGGGGTGGAATGGAAGAATAGAAGTTCACTGGATTAGATAAAAGGGAATGAAGGGAAGGGTGGGGAAATAGAAAGAAAGACAGTAGAATGATTCGGACTTAACTTTCCTATGTTTTTATAAGAGTACATGACCAGTGAAACTCCACATCATGTACAACCACAATAATGGGAAGTTATACTCCATGTATGCATAATATGTCAAAATATATTGTCATGCACATCTAAAAAGAACAAATAAAAAAGGAAGCCAATTAATGTTTATTGAGCACCTATTTATGTCAGGCAGTGTTCTAGGCTTTTTCATTTCTGTGGTTTTATTTTATCCTTATGGGAAATCAAATGATGATATTTGAATTTTATACATTGACTTCAGGATCATTGGCAAAATAATTTATGACTAGACTTAATTTGAGGATTGTTGTGTTCTTGTAAGGGTTATGCCAACTAAAATGCTACTGTCAAAGTTTCCAGTAATATTTGCTGCTGTTTATTTATTTTAGTGTGATACTTAGCTATAACTATTCAAAATTCTGTTTACAAATTCAGTTGCTTTTGATACTTGCTTTTACTGACTTTTATAACTGAAAAAATGATACCTACAAAGATTCAAAAATCCTAATGGAAGAATGCATCATTGGCTACATTATTATTATTTTTTTTTTTTAAATACTAGGAATTCAACTCCAGGGCACTTTACTACATCCCCAGTCCTTTTGTTTTTATTTGGGATAGGGTCTCATTAAGTTGCTCAGGGTCTCAGTAAGTTGCTGAAGCTGGCCTTGAACTTTTGATCTGCCTCAGCCTGTGGAGTCCCAGGGATTACAGGTGTGTGCATGATGCCCGGCTAATGGTTCAATTCTTCTTTTTTTTTTTTTTAATGTTTTAATTCTTAACTAATTTATGCATAGAATTTTGTTGAGATTGGCAGTGACAGTCCCTTCTTCCCTGATCTTGATTAGTTATTCTTGTTAATTCATTGGAAAGTGCTGCAGAATAAAAAATTAGATTTTTTTTTTCTCCCTAAACTTTTTGTTCAGAAGACTTTTAGGTTGGTTGGGATAGTCTTTCCATATTTTTAAACCTTTTGTAACCTGTGTAGATAATGTCTTCTAAAAACAGACTGTGTTTAAATAGACAGTGTTTTTAAAAAGTCATTGTTTTCAACAATAAAATCATGGAACAATGGAAACATTTCCAAATATAGTTTTAAGAAGTATACCCTCTTTATAGTATAGGTATCCTTTGAAAAGGCGTTATTTTCTTTTTCACTATTAAAATATTTTTTTTATTTTCAAAAGACAGATTAAATATATTGTATTTTTGGGACCTGAAGGTAGCATGTACTAACGGTAGCTGTTTATCATCATATAAATGTTTGGCATATTTAGAACTACTTACACTGTGGAAAAGGGAACTGCTTATTGCAAAACTCAGCTTTTAAGAACTTGATGAAAAGAAAAATCAGGAAACCAGAAAGTTATTTTCACACACTCTCTCTTTACAAAGATTCCACCATTTAAAGATCTGTTTTTAGTATATAGAATGTAAGCCTAAGTAAGTTTCAGTATGCTGAAATGGAATGTTCACTTGAGGACACTGCTCTTAACTCTTCTCTGTTGTGGAACTGCTGGTCAGCTCTGTACAGATCTGAATAAGAGTACTAATGCCTATTTATATATTAACTTGTAGTACAACTTTGTAATATAACCATTGAGACATTTAATGTAGAATATCTGATTTTCTTCTTACATCCCTATGAATCATCTTTTACACTTCCATATATATATATACCCCACTTTGGAGAGAAGTACTTTAAACAGTTCCTGGTGGGAGGGGGAAGAAGAGCAAGGGGTTTGGAATGGCTCCGTAGTTGGAATGGGCTGTTTGATAGTTTCATGAGTTCCTTGTCTCTAGAAGAGGGCAAAACATAGAGGAAATCTGCTTGGTAGGAGGTTGGATTTAAGACTCCCACTCCAAACCCTTTAAGAATATGACTTTAATTTTTTAAATGGAAGTTCTTCCATGAATGAATTAAATGCATCTGCTATTGTGAGAGGCTTAGAGATCTAATAGTGAACTAAACGAAGACCCTTTTCTCATAGGAATTCAGTGTGGTACAAGTAGATAGATATTAGCAACTCAGTACACCAAAGTCTTTTAAGTTCAATTTAATAATTTGTTTGCTTTGATATTTATGTCTTATTGGTATATATAATAAAATTGTTTTCAGTTCTAGAAATATTATTACCATTATTTGCCAAATGCTATAGTAGAAACTGGAGTGTGGCCTTTTTAAAAAAAAATATATGCATGAAACTCATTGATGATAACAGAAAGCAAAATGGCTTTAAACAGAAGAGCCTTAAGGAAATCTACAGGAGGGCATTTATTTGCTGAGAATTTCAGGTGGTTCTACTTTTACTTTAAGAATTTTTGAATCACATGGAAGTACTTTAGTGAACTAATGGGGAAAATGTCACCAGACTACACAACAAGGGGTCAATTTGACCAAGTTAGGTTTAGAAGTTTGTTCTGTTCATAGTGTAGAGTAAACTTTGGATTTGTATAGGTTGAATTTCAAAGTACCTTATGAAACAAGACAGACATAAGGGATTTTTGCCCAAGTGCACATAAGACTGTAAGTGCAACCTATTTAAACATGTAACTAGGCAAATTGCAGCTAGGTAGTACAGTGTAAATTCTTGAACTACTTTGTTAACATCTGACACATTTTCTTTTTAGTATTATTCTTCAGTGTTGTAATAAAATTTTCTGAAGCATTATATTAGAAATTTTAAGTAGCCACAAAATTGGGACAGAAATTTTGGTTTGTACTGAGAAAAGAATTCCTCAAATCCATTTTCTTAAATGGTTGTCTAATGTTGACAGATTCCCATTTGCAAAGGCTAAGTCACTGTTTATGTACACTTAAAATGTTTGATGTATTTTTAATTGTTCATTTTAATTATAACACTAATATGTTTATTGTAAAGAAAAAAACAGAAAAGAAATATATAAAGTATGAAGTAATAGTACCTAATCCTATCTCTTCCAGAGAGAACAATATGGCATACAAATTTCAAATTTTTAATTATGGAAATAATATATGAAACAAGCAGTTTTGAACTTAGTTTTTTTGTCTTACATGGGGGTGGGGAATGAAGGAGGAACTTGAGATTGGAGTAAGTTTAAGTTTTACCATGAAGAATTTTGAGGGGGCTTTGAAATATTCAAGTAGAGATGACAGGAGGCATAGAGGAAAATTGGAGTTGATAAAGACTGGAGCACCAGAGGGAGTCAGTAGTCACTGAAACTGGAAATAGATGCAAAGTAGGTGCATTAGGTTGAGAGATATGGCTGAAGATAAAATACCAACATTTTAAGTGGCAAAGGGTTGGAAAAAAGACAGAGTGAAGTGTCACGGAAGCCAAAGGAAGTTATAATTCCAAAATGGGAATAGAGGTGTACCTGTTACGGTAATGTATCCTTATGCTTAGTGTACACCATTGGCTGAACTATCTATAGCCTCATGCTTAGATAACCTTCAAAATGAATATGGATGGGTTGTTTCTCCCTATACTCTAATTAATTCATGTATCCTTAGTCGAATACACTTAAACCTAGAATTCAGTACGCCCCAGCATAAATTTCATTCTAAATTTTAAAATAGATATAAACTTGAGAAATACTGATATAGTAAATAAGAATTGAGGAATTTTACAGTAGCAATATAATTTAGTTTTTGGAGTTACTGGGATTGTCGTGTCAAAATAAATAAAAGCATAAGATAGGAAAGACCAGAAAATACATTACTGGCCCTGCTTCTACATACAGTTGCCTCTGCGTGTGTTACTTTGCTGGTTAACTTTGAGCCTCTGGTCTCAGCTTAAAAATCAAACTTTCTCTGGAGGCCTGCTGTTAGTTAGCTCCAGGTTAGCTTCTGTCATGTGCTTAAAAGAGCCATCTATTTCCTCTGTCATGCAACTCCTCATTCTTTAACAAAGTCTCTTGGGTGTTGTGTACATCTTAATGAAAACCAAATCACCTTTTAACTTGGTCTCTGCTTTCTTTTCTGTGCTTATTCACAGGTATGGGCATATTCATATCTTTGAAAAAGTTAATTTTATGTTCTTTGTGTGATTTCAAAATGAATTTGGTTTTTCTCTTTAGTGTCTCAATGAAATCCTGGAGTCAGCAGATGCACCTTTAGAAGTCACCGAAGGATTTATTCAGTCGATTTCTCTGTCAGTTCCGTGGGGCTCCTTGCTACAGGACAATTGTGCACTGGAAGTAAAAGGGTTAGAAATGGTCTTCCGACCTAGACCTCGTCTAGGTAGGTTGTTATGTGTTCCTGTTTTATTTGCTTCTATTTTTACCCTACAGAGATTGAGAAAGTAGCCTGATTGATTTATTGATTTTCTTTGATTTTGTAAAAATTTCAGTTGATAAAATATTAGGATTTGGTTCTTTGTAGGATGTGTGTGATGAAAATTCTAAGAGTTGTTTCTTTCCCTGTTTACTCACAGAAACTTCAGTGTACATATACTTTGGTTTATGTAATTATTTGTTACTTATTATCTAAAGTTTTAAAGATTCAAAGTATTGCCACTTAACAAGGAAGAGTACTCAAAGCTATTCTGATATAAATAAGGTGAGCAGGGAGAAGGGAATGCTCTTCTTGAGAATGTCTACTTATAAATGTAGAAAAAAAATAGGATTGATAAATTTAGAGGAAAAGTATGCAGTGATAAAAATTTTAATCCTATACTGTATGAAACTCCAAAGTTTAAATTTTGCTTAGTAGAATTATAGTGACCTGTATTTTGAAAATTGATAGTATAATCATGTATATCCTCTTTAATAATCTGATAGTTAATTTATCAGAATATTCTCTATTTTAACTATGATGGGTATATATAATACTTCCCTATGAAAAGTCAAACTTTAAAATATTTTTTCCTTTTAAAATATTCCATTAAGAGGACTTGTAAATTCCATTTTGGAAAGCAGTAATTTTTCTAGTAATCTTCATTTATTTTGAATACCTAAGGAGGTATGATGGAATTTTCTTAGGAGGGAAAATCTGGAAAGAATATTTTACAGTTCATTTGTTTCCTCCGCAAAAGATGTTCCTTTGTGTTACCTACACTTATGCTAATTTCCAAAGTTATATCATCTGCCACCTCTGCCAGATTTCCTGTTGATCCCCTCAGCTAGGAGATGATTCTTCTCTTGGCTTTTATGATGTTTTCATTTGACTCTTAGTAGTCTTCTATTAATTCTTCTTAGCCATGCTGTATTTCTTCTACTACTTGTAAGCATTCCGAGGGCAATTCGTAATTCATTTTTCTATGCTCTATAGCAGGTTAGCAAACTCTGGCCTACAAGATAAATCAAGCCTGTTACCTTTTTTTTTTGGTACTGGGGATTGAACTCGGGGACACTTGACCACTGAGCCACATCCCCAGCCCTATTTTTGTATTTTATTTAGAGACAGGGTCTCACTGAGTTGCTTAGCACCTCTCCGTTGCTTAGGCTGGCTTTGAACTTGCAATTCTCCTGTCTCAGCCTCCGGAGCCACTGGGAAAACAGGTGTGCACCACTGATCCCAGCTTGTTAACTGTTTTTATAAATAAAATTTTATGGAAACACAGCCATGCCTTTTTTATTTACTTTCTACTTTAGCACTATTGTAGGAGAGTTGTGATAGAGAACATATTGCCCACAAAGCCTAAAATATTCAATATCTCACCCTTTATAGAAAATTAATTGCCTCTCGATGGGTGTAGTGGTACACACCTGTAATTCCAGCACTAGGAAGCTCAGGCAGAAGAGGCCAGCCTCAGCAACTTGAGACCCTATCTCAAATAAAATCTAAATCACCCCCAGTAATCTCCAGAAACAAAAAAAAAAAAAAGAAAAGAGAAAGTTCATTGAACCCTGCTGTGTAGTATTTAGAACAGTAACATACATGTACAAGAATAATTCTTGTTGAATGAGTGTATGAATTAATATTTTCTAAAAGTAAAATATATAGTGAAATCACATATCGCTGGAATTTTTCATGTGATCTGCTTTTGTAAGGTGGTATTTAAATCTCAAGAGTAATTTCTAGAATATTGTTTCCCTGTGTAACACCCTAGTGTTAAAAATCTATTTGAGTTGAGGCTACAATAACAGATCTGCACAATACATCGGAACTAGAAAAAAATGATTGTTTTTTCAAAGCCTCCCTGAACTCATTAATTGACTTTAAAATAAGTGTCATAAATGCAAACTTAATAACTATATATTAATAATAAATCTACTTGAAATATGTTAATTTTAAGAAATGGGGGAGGGGGAAGTATTAGGGTAGTATGACATTGATCAAATTGTATTGTTACACTGTATGCATGTACAAATATGTAGCAACAAATCTCATCATTATGTACAACTATAATGCAGCAATAAAAAAGTGGAAAATTCAAAGAAATGGCATTGTTGAAATTTTGAGAAATTATGGATTAATCTTTATTTTCTGTAGCAACTGGTTCTGAGCCTATGTATTGGTCAAGTTTCATGACCAGCAGTATGCAACTGGCAAAAGAATGTCTTAGCCAAAAATTAACAGATGAACAAGGAGAAGGATCCCAGCCTTTTGAAGGGCTTGAAAAATTTGCTGAAACCATCGAAACAGGTTTGACATTATTGATCATCTCTAAAAATTCAAATTTTATTTAGCAATTTAGTACCTTAATAACTTAAGTCTTGTGTAAGGCAGCCCTCTTGGAGTGTTTTTTAAAAGAATTAATGTTCTCATTTCAGAACTTTACAATTGGGGTTATTTCATTTAATTGCAATTATTTCCCTAGTCTCTCATTTGTTTGATTTATTACATTTGCAAAATGATGTGATTGGAGTTCAACAGACAGTGTTAGTGACTGTTCTAAGTATCTATTGAACAGTAGCTTGGGTACGTGTTCAGTAAGTGTAATATCTATTTTAAAACTCAGAATTTGGGACTTTTAATGGAAAGAAATCTGGCTTTTTTATTTTGTAAGTTGTTATCAAACAAGTATTTTTTCTTTTATTAGAACTTTTTATTTAGTAGATATATGGTTCTTCCATTAATGATTAATTGTTTATTCTAGTACTAAGAAGAGTAAAAGTCACTTTTATAGACACTGTTTTGAGAATTGAACATGTGCCAGAAAATTCCAAAACTGGAACAGCCCTTGAAATTCGAATAGAAAGGTAAGAATTTTTAAGAATTTGAAAATAACTGTATTCTAACTCTCACATTACATTTCAAAATGCTGGGCTGGGAATGTGACTCAGTGGAAGAGAGCTTATCTAGCATGTGTGAGTCCCTTGGTTCAATTCCTAATACTGCAAAAATTAAAAAAATAAATTCAGGATGCTTTTGGAGACTAGAGGTGATGATATTAAATTAAAATACTACATAACATTGGAGTAAAGTGCTGTTCTCCAAGTTAGATTCTAATTCCATTATTGAAATTACTATGTTAAATTTAAAGCAAGTAGTTTTCTTTTAGTTATCAAATCAAAGCTACAAGTATTGGAGTGCTACTAAATTTCAGGCTGTCTTGTGAGTTTGCGTTTTTTTTTGTGGAGCAATGCAATATGTAGGTGGGTTTCATTAATGTGAAGGACTGGCTTTGCTGTGCTTAATCTTAGTGCTGCTTGATTGAGAGAGGGGGAAGGAAGGCACTGTTTCTTTGGAGAATTCTATAAGCATTAGTTTCAGGCAAATATCTATAATATTGATTTACTTAAAAAGATATAAACATGCTGCTTTTAATTTTCTGTGTACCCACTTGGTAGCACCCCATAAAAGCTTGAAAGCAAATTTATTTACGTATGTACATCTGAGTGTTGATGTGAAGTCATATCTTCACCAGTGTTGGTGCTGTACAACTTGCTAAGAGAAATGAGCAGGATGAGGTATGTACACCAAGCCCCAAAGACACTTTTTTTTTTGTACTGGGGATTGAACTCAGGTAACTTAACTACTGAGCCATATCCCCAGCTCCTTTTATGTTTTATTTAGAGACAGGGCCTCGTTGATTTGCTTAGGGCTTCACTAAGTTGTTGAGGTTGGCTTTGAACTCTATCCTCCTGCCTCAGCCTCCTGAGCCACTGGAATTACAGGTGTGTGCCAAGACTCCTGGCCCCAAAGACCCTTTGTATATTTATCTATTGGGGTCCTTTTCCAGGGTTTAAAGAGATGTACTATGGTTTCTGTTTTTCTCAAAAATACATCTGTTGTTAAACAATTATTGTTAATGATCTTTGAAAATAGGGGGCATTGCCTTAGGTGGCATATTAAAACTGTTTGTAATATCTCATGCATTTGGAACCACATACTTTATCTTCTTTAAAATGAAGATTGGTCACACAAGAATTCAAGAAATGTCATTTTCAGACTTGTGACTTGAAGCCAAATGCTGTCTCACTGTTACCAAGAGATATTTTGGGAAGGAGTACAGGAATTGTTTTCCTTGAAGCTAACTTTAGGAAGTTATTAATTTTTTCCTTCAATTTAAGAGTCTTATAAAGTTATTTTTCTTGGAGTTTAAGGTCTCTGGGAAATATTTACTGAAGTGTGATCATTCTGACCTATTTTATAGGCATTATTATAGGTACATTCTAAGAAATGCTAACACCTGAAAAGTCTCTTTAACTTAAAAGCTCTCCATTTTTTTATTATTGCAAATAAGTTGTCCCAGGAGTTTTGTTCAAATAATCTTTTTGTTTTTAATTTTTAGAACTGTATACTGCGATGAAACTGCTGACGAATCCTCAGGAATTAATGTACATCAGCCCACAGCTTTTGCTCACAAGTTACTTCAGCTCTCTGGAGTGTCTCTCTTTTGGGATGAGTTTTCTGCATCAGCAAAATCTTCCCCGGTGTGTTCGACTGCACCAGTGGTAAGAGAAACAGAACAATCCTAAACTTGATCATAGATTTCTCAAAGGTTTAAATGAGGACTGTTAAATTTTTCTAGGATGTATAGTATGGGCTAAGTCTTCATCTGATTTGCAAGTTAACACAAATATTCAATATGGCAATATGTATTTCAGATATTTAAATATACTTGTACTTTTAATTAATGCCCTCCCCACTTTTTTTAAGCTAGTTTGCTATGTGTTAGTTTGACAGAGAAATGTTGGCAGAATTATTGGGGCAGAATGGCTCATTAGTATATAATCCTTTTACAATATAAACTGGAAATTAAGCAATATTCAAATTTATCTCACAGAATGAACATATTGCTGAAAATATTAGTCATTCCATTATTTACCCTTTACATTATTTCCCAAATTGGGTATTCTTAATTATAGTGTCTGTTAGGTTTTTCTTTCTAAATTGAGCAGATATTATGCTTTCTTCATGAAGTCCTTTCCATGTTGTGTTTTCATTACTAGCCCAATGTAGTACTGTTTTATTTTAGCTACCAGATATAGTTTATCCATTGTAACAATATAGTTTTGCATGCCAAATATTTTATTCTTAAGTTGACATTTATTTTTTGCATTCCAGTTTATTTACACTAAGCTTTTTAAATAGTTCCTTTATTCTTATTGCGTTATTTTAGGAAAATGAGCCAAAGCTGTCACCTAGCTGGAACCCCAAAATTGTTTATGAGCCACACCCACAACTAACTAGAAATTTACCAGAGATAGCGCCCTCTGACCCAGTGCAGATTGGTGGATTAATTGGTAGGTTGGAGTTGAGTCTCACGTTGAAACAGAATGAAGTACTTCCTGGAGCTAAGGTCAGTGTTTATTTTCTCTAATAAAATTAAAAGTATTCTTTAATCTATACACTGAGCCTCTGGTTGGTTACTGTAGATTACCCTGTAACAAAGGTATCTGCAGTTTGGGAATCAGCATTTTATTCTCACTTGGACCTGGTGTTTGGGGTCACAAAATTAAAGTGAGGACTGACTTGGCCTTACTCTTATGCAAGTCAGGTTTTATGAAGAGTTGCCTCCTACACTCACTCTTCCTGTTCTAACAGTCCAAAACCAAAAGCATGGTTTCATTGATTAAGATAACTAGATTTAATTATATAATAGTGTCTTTCTATTGTCATAAAATTAAGATGTTAAAAAGGAAAAGAGATTTGAAAAGCAAGTTGACTGTAGAAATGTCCATCCATATTTTGAATGGAATGACTTTTTATAGTTGTGCAATATTTGTGCAATATTTATGAAAAGATATTCACTTATTATTTTTTGTAGCTTTTTGAAGACTTTGTATAAAGACAATGAAAGATACATTAAGGGGTATGGATATTACTATGGGAATATAGAAGAGGGACACACTGAATGCTTGTAAATATACATAGAAAAATTTTCAGTGTATTGAGGAATCCTCAAATCTTTTCTTGGATTGGGATGTTTGACTCATGTTGGAGGAGGAAATCTAGAATTAGAATGAAGACAGTTCTATTTCTGATTATTGTTCTCTTCCTCGTTTACTGACTTGTCCTACCTCAAGATGGTGTAAAATTCTTTCACTAGGTCTTCAACTGTCTTCCTGAAATAACATGAGAGGCTCCTTAGGGAGTGGATAATTGTAGGTGTGTGTAAGCCCCATGGGAGCTCCCCTGCTGTGGCAATATCCTTGGGATACCAGCACATCAGTGTCTTTAGGGAATGTATTTATCATTTCTTTAAGAAGGAAAAACTATAACAATAACTTTTATAGTTCAATTTTGATCAAATATATATCATTCTCAATATTTATGTTTTTGATCTTTGTACACACCCAAAGTTTTTAATATTATGTATTGATATGTATAAGTTTTTGTCATATGATACTTTTAGAGTTTGTGTATTAGGTGACAAATGGACACCTGGAAATTTTGTGTGGCAGCATTGTGTACCAGCAAATATTTGGTATTAGAGATACTATAATCCTTGTCTCTTTAATAACTTTTGTGTAATAAGTTGGGTACGTGAAATACATTTTGTGTTTATTTAATGAAAATGAGTGCTAAATGGGAAAAAAAGAGTTCTGGAAATTAGCATTGAGAAGCATAGATCTTATAACCTTAATACAGAGTAGACAAGGCGTAGCTTTACAAGATGTGCTCAAAGTGTTAGGTCTTTAGTCTCTTTCCAGTGTTCATTAAACTTTTTTTTTTTTTTTAAAGAGAGAGTGAGAGAGAGAGAATGAGAAAGAAAGAATTTTCTTTTAATATTTATTTTTTAGTTTTCGGCGGACACAACATCTCTGTTTGTATGTGGTGCTGAGGATCGAACCTGGGCCGCACGCACTCGAGGCGAACACGCTACCGCTTGAGCCACATCCCCAGCCCTAAACTTAAACTTTTTAACTGTGCATTCAAAATGTTAAGAAAGGTTTCATGGGTTGGGGTTGTGGCTCAGTGTTGGGGCACTTGCCTAGTATTTGTGAGTCACAGGGTTCAATTTTCAGTACCACATATAAATAAAATAAAGGTCCATTGACAACTAAAAGAAATTAATCACACAAAAAGAAAGGTTTCATGCTATTTTTTTTAGTTCTGCAAGAATAGTATACACTCAAGTAGTAAGTCTGATATTTCATATTTCCAATCTTAGTGTATGTTTTCAGCAATGCATTATATATGAAAGTAGAGGACTGCCTGGATTGATTTAGAGAGATTTTGTTTTAGCCTACTGTGTTACACTGTGTTGAAAAATTTTTTGGTTATTTTATATTTCCAAAAGTAATAAGTACTTTGTCTTTTGTATGCCAAATTCAGAATCTATTTTTTTTTGTTAAAATACCTTTGTTTATTTTTATGTGGTGCTGAGGATCAAACCCAGTGCTTCATATATGTGAGGCAAGCGCTCTACCGCTGAGCCACAACCCCAGCCCCCAGAATCTATTAATAACAAAATATTTTTATAAAAATTAGAATCACAACTCTTGATTATCTATTCTAATAAAGATCAGAGATTATACTTTCAATGCAAAGAAAATATTAAAAAACCATTAAAGAATTTGGCCTATAATCAGAAGTATGTTTTGCCACTCTCCCCAGCCTTAATCAAGGGCATGGCTTAGAGTATCAACGGTCAGTAAGGAGCCCCCTAAAACAGTCTGTGTGTATCAGGGGGAGTCATGCTATGAAAGGAGAGAGGGCTCTTTATCTGGGTCAGCCTCCATTAAAATCTTGCTCTGCAAGTCACTTAATCTTGTGAACCTGTTTCCTCCTCTGTAATACAAACAGTAGTAAGTAGAGAAAATATATACAAAGGCACCAATGCTCAAAATAAATGATAATGATAATTATTGTTTTTAAGGAATATATTATATTCTTAGATCATGGAAACTTATCAGAGTCAATAGTAATTTATTTTTTGTTTGTGCAATTAGAAGAAGTTTGTTTTTCTCTTGACAAAAAGCCATTTTCCAAATGTAAATGTGTTTTATTAATTGTATTATTTATCAATTGCAAAATGGTATACAAATACCAGAAGCTATTTATTAGCTTATTCAAACTAAGAAGAGATGAATGAAAAATAAGGTGGGATATTTAACTTTTTAGAAGGCTGTGTAGAGAATAGAGTGATTGCTTTTGTTGAGTATTCTCCAGGATCAGGAAGAGTGTGATGGAACTTTTGTTTTCAGAAAGAATAGTGAGCCAAGAATTGGAAGGAGAAAGGAAGGCCATGTAAGCACTGTCTTCTGTTTACATGCCTTCAGTGGCTTCCACTCATGTCCAAGAGAGGATGGATGTTGGAACACAGTAGACATCTATCTGAGAGGCACACTGCTTGGTGGCTTTGAGGTCTTTTCCTTTAGGTTTGTGTGAATTAGTAGAGAGACTCTTAGGTAAAGGAATTCAAGATTAGCAGTAAATATTTCTCTCAGTGCTTCAAATATACTGAAATTTATGGTGATGAGGTTTTGAAAGAGTATTCATCCTGAATGGTTTGTTTGTTTATTTTTTTAAGTTGGATGTTGATGGACAGATAGACTCTATTCATCTATTCCTGTCACCAAGACAGGTACACTTGCTTTTGGATATGTTAGCAGCTATTGCTGGACCAGGCAAGTATAATTCTGTTGTTATTATTTTTAGTTCTCTGAAACTTTTAAATTGAAATATATAACATACACCTAAGAAAGTTTATTATTTTGAATATATGAAATTTAACATATATTGTAAATTAAAGATGTATCATGTCCTAAAGAGTTAATTCGATTGTGTCTTTTTGAATTGTGCCACCATGGCATATATTTGCATTCAGAATGTGTCACATTCTTGTTTCAAAATTGTTCTGATTTCTTTGGTTGGGATAGTACTTCATACAAAGAAGAAAATGTAATTCTTGAACACAGTAAGTAGCATACATGTTAAAATATTTTTAGTAACTAATATATACTAGAGGTAAGATTTTTTGATTCCTGGTTAGTTGCCTACAACTTTTATTTAGATTTCTGATTAATATTGAATAGTGGTGTTTTGCACTGCCTTATGGTCTTAAGTTGCCATTGGTATTGGATAAATGGGATTTGGGAGAGAAATGCTTTAAATAACTTAACCTTGAATTTAATTACTATTCTGCTTTCCTTTTGTATACTTGTAGAAAATTCTAGCAAAATAGGGTTAGCTAATAAAGATAGGAAAAACCGACCCATGCAGCAGGAAGACGAGTATCGAATTCAGATGGAATTAAACCGGTATTATTTGAGAAAAGATTCCCTTTCTGTGGGTGTATCTTCAGAGCAAAGCTTTTATGAGACAGAAACGGCTCGTACACCTTCTAGCCGTGGTAAGCAACTCAGTTGACACCAGAATCATACTTAATCATCATAGGTAAAATTAAACTTAATTTTGGCTTTTGTGAAAGGAGTTTAGCAGTGAAATAACAAAAGACCCATATCATTAAGAAATTTTAATTTTTAAGTTTATCTAACCATAGTATTAATAGTGATGTGCCAGCACATGGTTGCTATTTTTTTATTTTGATTTTGTCTTGTAAATGATGTTTTTGAGTAAAGTCAGTTTATAAAAGTGTAGATTTACACAAAAGATAAATTGGGAGTAATTAAACATTTTGTCAAATTATGTGCTCACATAATGATATACAGTAGATTTCTTTAAATAGGAAACTTTATTAATCTTTCCATTAATTATATCTAAGTATCATCATTACCCAGTTTACTTTACATTTACAGGTGTTTTAGAATATATGAGCACTAATACCATAAATAGTAATAATTAATAAAGTATGGAATGTTGAACCGAATAAAAAATTAAAGCCTTCTTAAATTTTGGCCATAACTACCTTTATTTGCGTAAGGGTACAACAATCTCCAAAATATGGAAGTGAAACATAAATAGAAGTCTCAATAATATATTTGATTCTTTTTTTTTTAAAAGGAAATAGCTATATGCATATGAAAAGAGAGAAGGCAATATATTTGTACTATTTATTTATGTTGGAGATTGAACCCAGGGTCTTGTGTATGCTAATGACATTTTAACATGTAGATTTTTTTTTAACTTCTAAATTGTCATATGTTTTAAAAATATACCTTGTAAAATACTGGGTATTAAAAACAACAAAACAAACAAAACAAAGCTTCACAAAACCACTCAGTAGGAAAGCATAACCTTTCGTTAATTAATATTCAATTGAGTTTTTGCTATGCCATTAATAACTTGGATTCAAATACCCCATTGGAAGTAATATACATTTTGGAGCATCACTGTATCTCAATATTTCAGAAGAAGATTATATTAATGTATATTAGCCCACTTTAAAGTATACAAAGTGGGTGAAATTGTGCTATAAGTGATGAAGTTTAATTCTCTCCAGAAGAAGAAGTTTTCTTCTCCATGGCTGATATGGACATGTCCCATAGTCTCTCTTCTCTTCCACCCCTTGGGGATCCCCCAAATATGGACCTGGAGTTATCACTAACTAGTACATACACTAATACCCCAGCAGGATCTCCATTAAGTGCTACTGTGGTAAAGTATTTATTTTATTATTTTATTCTTAAAAAGTTACTTCTAAAATTTTGGACTTTATTCATATTCTTTAAAAAAATATCTTTCATAGCTTCAGCCAACATGGGGAGAGTTCCTTGATCATCATAAAGAACAGCCAGTGAGGGGGTCAGCATTTCCATCCAACCTGGTTCACCAGACATCTTTGCAGAAGGCTGGTGAGTGGAAGAGAGTTAATCTTTGTTTCCAATGGAACCTTTTTTTTTAGTTGTAAATAGACACATATCTTTATTTTTATTTATTTTTATATGGTGCTGAGGATCAAACCCAGGGCCTCAAGTGTGCAAGGCAAGCATTCTACCACTGAGCTACAACCCCAGCCCTCCTGGAATTTTTGAAATATTAAAAATTACAAAATTCTTTTTAGTCATTCTACTTTATTTTTTTTTAAATGTCAATTTTATTTAAAAAAAATTTTTGGTGCTGGATTTGAACTCAGAGCCTTGTATATGTTAAGCATGTACTCTACTTACATCTGTCTTTTGGTTTTTTTTTTTTTTTTTTTTTTGGGGGTCCTTTTTTGGTTTAGGCCATTTAACAAAGTTTAGAAAGAAAATGAATTGTTGAACAATTCCCTGTGAAGTGTTTTAGAATAGTTGCTCATTCATCATAGCTTTTGTGTATTTAAATACTTGGATATTGTTAGTGAAAAGTATCACGTAAGTTTCATATTATTATTAAAGTTTAGGATCCTCAACCATCTGATTATTATATATTTATTTTTGGTGTCAAGGATCTAACCCAGGGCCTCACAATGCCAGGCAAACACTCTACCATTGAGCCATGTCACCAGCCTCCTAATTTTTCTTTCACTGTTTATATATTCCTTGAAATAAAACCTCAAGTTTTTACTCTGCAAATATCAAAATTTTTTTGTGGTGCTGGAGATGAAGGTTAGGGTCCCATGCATGGTAGTCCAGTGCTCTACCACCGACCTGTACACCTCTACCTTTATTCTGCAAAATTTAATTGAAATAAACACAAACCTCAAAAGAAAATTTGGTTAGCAGCTTTTGATTAATTTTGATTTTTCCAGTATACTTTCAATAACGAAAAAGCATTTTTCATACATTTACTATTTTAATGGACTCTTTTCTACTTCAAATATCAAGTATACTAGATGTAAGACATAGGAAGTTAGCAGTTTATTGTACCTTAATTATTTAATGTCATTCTAGCTATTGTATGGTCAGCTGTTTTTTAAACCTAATATATGAGTAAATGTTTTATAGTTTTGATATGTGAATTTAAGTATTAAAATTTATGTGTATAATTTCAACACATGTATTTCAGCTCTCCCATCTAGATCTGTTTCAATGGATGAATCCAGGCCTGAGCTTATTTTTAGACTAGCTGTTGGAACTTTTTCAGTCTCTGTGCTTCACATTGATCCTTTATCTCCACCTGAAACGTCATTGAGCCTCAACCCATTGACACCTATGGCTATAGCTTTCTTTACTTGTATAGAAAAGATTGATCCAGCAAGATTTTCATCTGATGATTTTAAGTCTTTCCGAACAGTATTTGCAGAAGCTTGCTCACATGATCACCTCAGGTAAACTTTGTCATGTTTATTAATGATCTTTGAGTAAGAACCAAGTGTGGACTTTTATATCCAGCTATCTGTATTTGTTTTAAAAATTTATTTGTAAAAGAGTAGAATGAGTACTTTTCTTGCAATGCTATGAAGATGTTTAAAAATAGAATTTTTCATTCAGGTTGTGTGGCATGCAGAACTATGGAGATAATCTGGAATTTGCTAAAACATCTCTGTAGTTCCAAATTTCTTTGCTCGTATTTTGCCATCATCCCTGTTGACTGTATTACAATCATTGGCATTAACAGCTGACGGTAATGTGAGAACTAATGAGAGAGGCACGCTAAAATGCTGCATGTTCACTGGCCAGGAATGGGAAGTTGTACGAGGGTTGGTCCTTAACTTGGGTGCTACATTTCCATCCTTACCTTAAAAAACAAAACAAACCCAAACTGTCCAAATTGACACTGATCCTTTATAAATTGAGTCCTAATAGATGAATTGAATTTGTTAGTATTATTAAAATGCAAATACTGTTTATGACCTGAGTGATATTATTTTGATAAATAGTTTAGGCAAATATAATTAATTTTTTAGAAAAATACCTTTGGGTTTTATTTTAACATAACTATTTTAAAGTTAATATGTAAAGTAGTTTTGATCCCTACCTAAAGATAACCTACAAATTAGGACCATAGTATTTATAGAGATGTAGAGATGCTTTTTCTCTAATTTTGACACGTTTTCAAATATCAGAAAATATAGCAGAACCCACAGAAATTAGAGATAGGCTTCATTTGAGCCCCACCAACTGAAGTTTTAGAATATTTCATGATCCTTTTAGATAATTTTCAGAGACTATTTCATGTATTTTTTAGATCTGAAAGATTTTATCTACTGCAGTGTAAATTTTAAATGTATGGAGAAGGAAGGGCAGTGTTGGGAAATGAACATACCCTGGACGATTTTCCGTCAGTTAAATTTATTTTTTTGTCAGGGAATGGGAAATTGAAAGCAGACTTGGTTAATAATCTTAGGAGTATTACTATTGTTAACTTGAATTTGTCAGAATTAAGTGGGTAATTAGTCTGTTATTAACATTTGTTTATGGTTCCCTGACTACTTGTGATATGTCATTTAATCTAGAAGTATATAGAGGCCTTTAAATGCTGCATTTTTTTTAATAATAGATTTATAGGTACTGGCATCAAAGTAGCCTATGAACAAAGACAAAGATCAGCTTCCCGGTATTTTAGTACTGATACTTCCATTGGACAAATGGAGCTTTTGGAGTGTCTGTTTCCAACCGACTGCCATTCTGTTCCACCTCACTACACAGAGGTAAATGATGGTCACTTTCTTTGCATTACACTTTAAATCTGTCTTGCTTTTAAGGAATTGTATGATCATAAATAGTTTTCTCAAAAAATGAACAGGAATGCATAGAGAAATTCACTCACTTTCAATCATTCTTCATTTCAGAAGACTTTTTTATTGAACAAATACCAAAGTGTACTATTCAAGTTGAGCATAATGTTTTGTGTTCTTTTACCATTAATATGATTTTTCCAAACATCTAAGTATGTTGGCAAAAATAATATTTATTGCTGTTATTTTGCCCTTATATGTTTATTTTCAGAGCTCTTTCTTGAGTATTAATTCATTTGAATTCTCACCTGCATTCTGCAAATAAGACACTGTCTCAGAAGTTAACTTACTGAAGCCCGAGTGGTGGGGAAGGCCAGTAGTCCTGAAATTCAGGAGACTGAAGCAGCAATGCAAGTCATGGGCTGCTGTAGGCAATTTAGTGAGACCTTCAGAGACTTAGCAAGACCCTGTCTCAAAACAAGAAAATTTAACTAACTGGACTAAGATTTACATTGCTAGTGAGTGATGAAAGTGAAAAGTAAGGCCAGCATTTCTGACTTCAGATAGCTCTTCCCACTAGTATATTGGCACCTCTGAATTCCTGTGAGAAATTATAGCTTAACATCTAATATTTAATTTATCTTCTTTGTTTTTAAGCTTTTAACATTTCATTCTAAAGAAGGAACTGATGCCCACCCCCCTGTGTGTCTTCAACTTCATTATAAGCATTCTGAGAATAGAGGACCCCAGGTAAGAAATCTTTTTGTTTAAGTGCTGCATGTAAAATTTTGGGGTATATATTTTCTCACAATTTTGAGGTCTTAACCTAATCTTTTAGTATTATTAGTGATTGTAGTAATGCTCCTCCCTCCCCCCTTTTAAGGGCAGTCAAGCAAGACTTAGTTCAGTTCCTCAGAAGGCGGACTTACAAATTAAATTAAATCCAGTATGTTGTGAACTGGATATAAGTATTGTGGACCGGTTAAATTCCTTGCTTCAACCACAGAAACTTACTACAGTAGAGATGATGGCCTCTCACATGTATACTTCATATAATAAGCATATCAGTCTGGTAAGTATTCAAAATGTTGTAAATAATCATAATTTAATTAGCTAATAGGCTTATTGGGATAATTTCTGAGCTAAGCATTCTCTGTAGATTATATAGCATTCGTTAAAGTATCAGTATAAATTGATGCTCAGGAAAAAGAATTAATAGAATCCAGGTGTGGGGATGCATACTTGTAATCTTGGTTACTTTGGAGGCTGAGGGGTCATAAGTTTGAGGCAGCTTTGGCAATTTAGTGAGATCCTGTCTTAAAAACAAAGGGTGGGGGTTAGGATTCCTGGGAATATAGCACAGTGGTAGGGCACTCAGATTCAATCACTAATACCAAAAAAAAAAAAAAAAGAAAGAAAGAAAAGAAAATAATAGAAGTTATGGCATTTGATAGCATTTGATTCTGTTGTAGGACTTAGATTTCCTTTCCTGTGCTTGTAATATTATAAAGTTTTACCTGTTCACACTTTAAACAAACATCTAAAAAGTGTAGCCCAAGTAATATAGAATATACTTTTGAAACTGGGAAAATAATCTCTTGAGCATCACATTATATTCCTTAGATCTGGTGTATAGATTCTTTCATAAGCAAATCAAGGAAGTCAGATTTGTAAGAAATCTATTTGGAATTTGGGGGCTGTAGGACTAGGACCAACATAGACAACTGTAGTTAAAAAGAAAATGGACAAAATATTCTATTTTCCTATTTATTTTTCCTTAGTGGTGAGTATTCACATTGAATCATTTTTTTATTGTCACCAGTTGCTAGTTATTTTAAGTTCTTTGGACTAGTCTCTATATTTTCTGTTAGTCATAGATATATTGGGATGATGGTTTAATATCTTGGATTACTTTTGCCTTGGAGTGAGAGATAGTATGAGAAAGTCAAATAGAAGAGAGAAAGTGTAGGTTTGTTAAAAATCAATGTGTAATATAAGAAGGGAACTTTCTAGTCTTAAGACTTTAGAGACTGATTCAAGAAATAGTGGACTGTTCCACGTACAGTGGACTAAACCTTTATTGCTTTTAATACATTTTAGAGAAAAGTTAGAAGTGGACCTTTATGTGCATTGCACATTCTTTGACCCTTTTGTTTCATGGTTTGGGGCATGTGGTACATTTGTTTGTTTTCCAGTAGCCATTTCATGGGATTATACTCTTAGATTGTATAGGAACTCAGGGTGAGTCATTTAGTGGATATTTATTTGGAACCTAGTATGTGCTAGGCTCTGGACTTAGTCCTAGAAATACAAAGATGAGTCAGAGACTGGTCTTGTATTTGGCATAATTCATCTGTGTTCACACTGAATTTTTTTTTTTTGGGGGTGGTGGTGCTGGGGATTGAACCCAGGGTCTTGTACATGCTAGGCAAGCATTCTACCAACTCAGCTATATCCCCAGCCCCTCACACTGAATTTTTAAAGTAGTATGTTGGTAGGTAAATCCTTCAGATTGAATGTTGGATACTGTAATGATTTTTAACTACATTTGATTTGTTGACAGGCTAATTTACACTTTTTTATTTTTAGTTTATAATAAAATATGTATAAATGTACCTATTGTGTCTTTGTCTTCTCTTTAGTTCAGTTTTTATTTTGATTGATTTATTTTTATATCAGGGTGTAACTGTTGCCAATAGTTCTAACTTTTGCCAATAATTGTTACATTATAAAATTTCATTATACTAAATTACTATGGTAGTGAATTTGATTTGAATGGTAATTCATTACACTGGGGAATTAGTTATTGTACATATTGAAATGTTGAATGCTAATGTAATTTACTTAATTTAATTTTTTGGCATTTTTTTTGATGTTTTGTGTTTTAGCACAAGGCTTTCACTGAAGTATTTCTAGATGATTCACACAATCCTGCAAATTGTCGAGTATCAGTTCAAGTTGCTACTCCAGCATTAAATCTTTCTGTTCGTTTCCCAATACCTGATCTTCGGTCAGATCAAGAAAGAGGACCATGGTTTAAGAAGTCACTTCAGAAGGAGATCCTTCATTTAGCATTCACAGATCTAGAATTTAAGACGGAGTTTATAGGAGGCTCAACCCCAGAACAAATTAAATTGGAACTTACCTTTAGAGAACTAGCTGGTAAGATTGAAAGTGCTTTAGGAGACAAGATACAAATAACTGCTACTAATTTTATATCATAAAAGTATGTGAGAGCTCCAAAATATAATAGAATTGAAGAATATTATGTTAGATACAGTAGCAGTAGCTTTTCCCATCAAGATTGTTTGCAAATATGTAATATGTTAGATTAAAAAAAATGACCAAGCATGATGATTTAATCACTTTATTCAAGTACTGATTTTCTACAGAGGAAAATAAAAGTGGCCTTTAACCTACTTTTTTGTAATCACCTACCACTTATTAGCCCATATACAGAGTGCCAGTGTATGGTTAGGTACTGTGCTAAGCACTTCATACATATTATCTTGTTTCCTTTAATCATCATAATCACCATATGCTTATTTTTTCCAGTTTTTATAAGTTAATAGTTGAGGGAATCTGCATGTAGAAGGAGGTATCTTTCAAGATCATGTAGTAAATGGCAGGATTAAGATTCAAACCCAAATCTTGACATAAGAACTTGAATTTTCAATCATTATATGAACTAATTTCTAGTAATTTTTCTTTGTTAAGCCTGTTTTGAGTTTTTCTATATTGCTCTGTTTTTGTCACCTAATGAATAGACTCTAGGTAAACTTAGAGTGAACCAGCCTATGAAGAGCTCTGTAAGGGCTTTGAGCCTGTGGTTCCTGGACTGCTGCTTCTGCTACAACCACCCCTGCTTGCTGGGAAGAGGCTGCAAAAGTTTCCTTCCCTGTTCTTACTAGTTTTCTGTATCTGTGGAGATATTTAAAATTAACATTTATCCATTAAGGCCTCACTAGAGGACCTTTAAAAGTTACTAATCATCCTTTATCGTCAGTGGCAAGAAACTATTTTGGAAGAAAGCCATTCTTCAGGTGTAAAATCAAATGAAAAAGCATAAACAATATAGAGTTATTTTGAACAGAGGTAATTCTTACCGTGCTTGGAACAAATTTTCATTTAAGAAATATGCTTATTTTTATTTGGTAGTGGTAGATTAGTTATATAGACTTATGAAGAAATAATAGCATCCAGTAAGTGGTATTAACAGTTTACTATAGTTACATATAAGTAATACATAAAATATATAACATTTACTGTTAATATATATGGTAATATATTTACTGTGTCATGATATATACCTTATACATCAAATATTGGAACCCAAGAATTTTAGTCTGAATACAAAACAGCACCAAAAATTTATCTGCTCAGTCCCTTATGTTGTATGTCACATGAATGTGGGAACAAATGAATAAATGCTATAGAAGTTAATAGTGCATTATTAAAGGTCTTTTAGCACTTGAGAATGAATGCGTTCTAGTATAACAGTCTTATTTTATTAGGGTCATTCCAGGAGGAGAAAGGGGAGCCATCTGTTAAATTTTTCCATGTATCTGGTGGAGTAGATGGAGACACAGCATCGTCAGATGACTTTGACTGGCCACGGTAAGGAAGTGTATAGGTGTAATGTATTTCCATTCAAAATTAAAATAGGATAGTCCTTTTAACCAACATTTTGGCTATAAATTTTGCTAAAAATGGTTAATGAGAGAACCTAGAGCAAGATGGATAAATAATAAAATATTGAGCACCACTCTGTGAAATTTATATTTTAGATATTATTCAAAATAGAAGGTACAGGTGTTTCTTCGGTCTCTAGTTGCCTAGTTTAATTACATCTTAAAAATACTTCAAGGATACAGAAGAGAAATCCTGAGTCATCTTTTGAGTAGTTGTCAAATGAATTTTATAGTCAGTGGTTGCTTTTGCAGTGTTTTATGGGTCACTTTTACCCAAATCCTACTGATTCTTGGGCTCTAACCTGAGATTCTGGGGTAGGCCTGGCATCATTGTGTTTTTAAAATTTACATCAGATGATTCAAATATGCACCTGTACTTGGAGAACCATTGCTTCTAGAAAGATAGATTTATTTATTTTACAGTATAGTGGATTGTAGATATTTTGCTAGTGACCAACAATGAGTTATATACCGAGCCCTTTTTTGAGGCAGGGTCTTGCTAATTTACCCAGTCTGGCCTTGAACTTGAGATCCTCCTGCCTCCATCTTCCAAGTCTCTGGGATTTTAGGTGTGCACCACCATTCCTGGTTCCAAGATTTCTTAGGCAGGAGAAATCATTTCTTAAGTTACCCTGAAAAGTGAGCCTGGATCATGTTACAAAGAACTTAGTTTACTTGAAATAACAATCCATTATTGTATGAAAACTGAATATTTGAGGGTTCAGAGTAAATTGATTTTTTTGTGCCATTTTATCCCTGCCTTTTTCACCTTCCCTGCTATATATTAGCCTATTTTCAGGACAGGCATTATCAATACATTTCTGATAATGAATGTAAGTTTTCATCAGAAGAATTGAATCTGCTTCAGTTAAGTAATTTGGAAGCACAATTTACATTCGGATATCCATAAATTAAGAAATGGTTTGTGATAGTTTACTAGAACCAAATAGGAACACCTTCTTAGGGCCAAAACAAAACAAAACAAAAAAACCCAAACGTCACTTAGGTAGAAAGAATAACACAGCTATTTTGTTTGAGGACTTCATGACTCATCATAATAATGGTTTGATATGGTGTTAAAAAAGGACCCTAAAAGCTTGTGCTAGTGATGTTCTGTAGAAGACGAGGAAAGGAATGGGATTATACTCTGAAGTCAAAGCTCAATGGCATTTGCAGTCAAAGGCTGCATTAAGGCCATGAGGTTTAGAGTTTGTAGATACATACAATAGTCACACAAGTCCTTTACTATTGAAATTCCTGGTAGAAAAACTTTGTTCTTGCAGTTTTCAAACTATTTCCTAATCGACTTTTTTTTTCCATTTGAACCATTTATATAACACGAGGTTTCTTAGGTAGGTAAGTGTTCCATTCTAGCAGAATAGAATGTATATGAGAGGATTTGGTTTCATGATAATAACTCAAATTATTAGGTAAAATTTGCTTCCTATTAATGATACTTGAAATGACCTTTTTGTCCTCATAAGGTTAGACTGTCATGTTTATGGCCTTTGTTTATTTGCTTTTTCAGTTCTACATTTACAGTATATTTAAGTTTATAATGTATTTATAAGTGGGTTACTAGACATAGACTTTGTAAAGAAGTCTAATACTTTCATTAATCAGAGCTTTTTAGTATTAATATGCACAAAAGTTAAAGTCTTCTTATTTATACTTAAATCTTGATTTTCTAAAAAAGTTATCTTTGCTATCAGAATGGTACTGAAAATAAACCCACCAGCCATGCATTCCATTTTGGAGAGAATAGCAGCTGAAGAGGAGGAAGAAAACGATGGTCACTACCAGGAAGAGGAGGAAGGAGGTGCTCATTCTCTGAAAGATGTCTGTGACCTAAGGAGACCAGCCCCATCTCCTTTTTCTTCTCGTAGAGTAATGTTTGAAAATGAACAGGTAAAATAACAGTGTGAGCAAGCAATATCAAAATATTATCTTTAGTCATGTAGTAATGATTTTAATTATTTTTTAAAAAATGCTTTCTTTTTTCCCCTTTTTATTGGTGCATTATAATTATATGTAACAGTTGGATTTGTTATAATATATTCATACATGTACACAATAAAACAGTATAATTTGATCAATTTTATTCCCCAGCACCTCCCCTTTCTCTCCCCTCCCTCCCCCTGATCCCCTTCTTCTATTCTACTGGTCTCCTTTCTATTTTTTTTTTGTTCTAATTAGTTGTATATGATAGTAGAATGCATTTTGAAACATTGTACACAAATGGAGCACAACTTCTCATTCCTCTGGCTGTCCATATTGCTGAGTCACACCAGTAGTGTAATCATCCATGTATATAAGGCAGTAATGTCTATCTCATTCTACCGTCTTTCCCATCCCCACAACCCCACCCCTCTCCTCACTTCCCTCTGCACAATCCAAAGTTCCTTCATTCTTTCCTACCACCCCCAAACCCCACATGGATCAGCATCTGCTTATCAGAGAAAACATTCTTTTTGTTTTTTTTGTGATCGGCTTATTTCACTTAGCATGATGTTCCAAAATGACCAGGAATACAAATCATATCTCAATAATAACTCTGAATGTCAAATGGCCTAAACTCACCAATCAAAAGATATAGACTGGTGGATTGGATTTAAAAAAAAAAAAAAAGGACTCAATAATATGCTGTCTTCAAGAGACTCACCTCCTAGGAAAAGACATCCAGAGACTAAAGATGAAAAGTTGGGGAAAAATACATCACTCACATGGCTTTATAAATAAGCAGGGTTTTCTGTCTTTATATCAGATAAAGTAGACTTCAAACCAAAGTTAGAAGGGAATAAAGAAGGACATTTCATATTGCTTAAGGGAATCATACATCAACAAGCTATAACAATAATAAACATTTATGCCCTAAACAATGGAGGATCTTTGTACATCAAACAAACCCTTCTCAATATCAAGAATCAAATAGAACACAACACAATAATACTGGTGACTTTATCACACTTTTCTCACCACCGGATAGATCTTCCAAGCAAAAACTAAACAAACTATAGAGCTAAGTAATATAATAAATGATTTAGATTTAATAGACATATATAGAGTATTTCATCCATTATCAAGCAAATACTCCTTTCCAGCAACACATGGATCTTTCCCTAAAATAGACCATGTAGTATGCCACAAAGCAACTCTCAGCAAATACAAAAAAAGGATACTACCCTGTATTCTATCAGATCATAATAGAATGAAATTAGAAATCAGTGATAATAAATAATAGAAGCTACTCTAATACCTGGAGGCCAAATAATATATTATTGAATCAACATTGGATAGCAGAAGACATCAGGGAGGAGATAAAAAATTATTAGAGGTAAATGAGAACACTGATACAACGTATCAAAATCTCTGGGACACTGAAGGCAGTGCTAAGAGGAATGTTCATTGCATTGAACTCATTTATTAAAAGAACAAAAAAAATACTTTGAATACTTTTTTTAAAATTAGGTTTTTAACTCCAACATCGTCTTGTTTTTCCTTCTCCCCTGTTATGTTTGTTTATTGCTCATATACTAAATGCTATGATACGTTAAGAAGATGTTACAACTATTTTAAACGTAAAATAGTTATTTGCTTTTTTGTATGTGTGTGTAAAATTATTATGTTTTAGATGGTGATGCCAGGAGACCCTGTAGAAATGGTGGAGTTTCAGGATAAAGCAATCAGCAATTCTCACTATGTGTTGGAACTAATGTTACCGAATATTCATGTAACATTACCTAATAAGAGCTTTTATGAGAGACTTTATAATAGGTGAGTTTAAAAACATATTTAGTTTGATCCTTGGAATCAGATTGTTTGCCTAACTGCTCCTGTTTCTCCCTTTCCTTTTTTTTTTCCTTTAATATTATTTGCCATCCCAGTGTACATTGTATGTGTTTATGGTGACTGTAGAACTGTTACTATTATGATGTGCTGTTGTCATAGCTGATTTTCCCAGTTAGTGGTTCTGGTGTCTGGGCTGCTGGTATGTTAGATGCTGATTCTCTCAGCCCTCAGGTAGACTGGTTGCCCCTGTCAGCTTACTGCAAATGCTGAGCAAATGCTACGTTTTTCTACATGTACAGGGATGTAAAAAGTGTTAAGAGATTCTTTTGTCAAGGGACAATGGATATGGACATAGAATCAGAATTCTGAAGCATGTCTTCTCAAAATTCAAAAAGGCATTTGATTTTAAGTGCACAGCAATTTATTTTTATTGTATTTAAATGCTCCTCAATATACATACTAGGCAAATATTTTGAAATAAGTGGAATTCTAGGTTACAGACTCTAATGACTTTGAACAATTTGCCCAGCTTTCATAAGCCTCAATTTCTCCATCTGTGAAGTGGAGATGATGCTACATACTTGCTTGACCCAAAGGCTATGTAGGGGATTAAGTGATGTAATACTTGGATTCTGAGAATAGTGTCTGAGACATGGTAAGCACTTAGTAGTAGTGGTCTAATTCCTACCCACAGAAGGGCTTTCTTGTATAACATAACTGAAAGGTGGTCGTGTGATTCTTGAAAAAGAAGCTCTTGGTGCTTATAATTAGTAGCTTCCCACATGTACTAAACAATTTATTGTGATTTCCGTGAATCTTCAGAAGCTCCCAGTTGTTGTTTCTGCTGTAGGTTTACTTGGCATCAGATATCTTGGCCCTTTTTTTCTTAACTGAGAATAATAAACTCTAGGTATTTTTACTGATTGTTATTAGCTGTTGTCTTAGAATCATATAGTTAGTCCCGGAATGGGTCCATGTTAGTTCAGTGGTCTTGACAGAGTCACAGGACAGTCCACAGGAATATAGGAAGAAAAGGTTAGCACTTTGTTTAATTCTGAAAACAACTCACTGAGCACATTCCTGTAATCCCAGCTGCTAGGGAGGCTGAGACAGGAGGATTACAAATTCTAGGCTAGCCTGGGAAACTTAGCAAGACCTTGTCTCAAAATAAAATAAAAAAAGGGGCTAGGGATGTAGTTCAGTGGTAAAGAACTTGCCTAGCATGTAGGAGGCCCTGAATTCAATCCCTGGCATACCCCTATTTCTAAAAACTACTTTTCAAATTTATATTTTTTATATTTGTTTTGTAATATACATTAGAAATAGCAGCACATGGTTGGTGTTGTGGCTTAGTGATAGAGTGCTTGCCTAGCACATGTGAGTCCCTGGGTTTGATCGTTAACACCACATAAGAAGATATTAGGGGCTGGGGTTGTGGCTCAGTGGTAGAGCACTCGACTAGCATGTGCAGGGCCCTGGGTTCAATCCTCAGCCCCATGTTAAAATAAATAAGTAAAACAAAGGTATTATGTCCAACTACAATTAAAAAATAAATATTTTAAAAAAGAAAAGATAAATAAAGGTATCATGTCCTCTACAACTAAAACTATTTTAAAAATAGCATGTAATTTATAAATTCATGTTAGAGGAGGAGTTTGATTACCTATAATCTGAAGTTTGGAAACCATGATCTCTAGGCTCCTCCCTTTAGATATAGTTGAGGGATATCTGCTTGTCATGGATACATGCATATGGCTGAGACTAAGGGTCTTGAACAACTTGTTCAAGGCTCATTGGGAAGACAGAGGGCTTGACCCTGCACTCTCTGCATTGATTGAGCGGATTATTGTCAATTAAACCAGGAGATTTAGAATAGTAATGCATACTATAAAAGTGCAATTTATAAGTGTATATGTATTTACTCCTTCTTGAGAAGTGAGTATCACTAGGTTGCTCAGGATGGCTCTGAACTCCTGGGTTCAAGTGATCCTGTTGCCTTGGTCTCCCAATTAGCTGAGACTATAGGCAAGGGCCACTGTGTGTGGCTCTGTTTCCTTTTGAAATATAGAACAAGGTTTTTTCTTTGAATATGAGTCACTGATTACAGTTCCACCTTATCTTTTTTGCTTAAAATATACCCAGAAGGCATTGTATACAGTTTTTAGTTCTAATTTGTGTGTGTGTGTATGTGGGGGGGGGGTGCTGGGGATTGAACCCGGAGTGCTTTACCACTGAGCAGCTACATCCCTAGCCCATTTAAAAAAATATCTTATATTTGAGAAAGGGCCTTAATAAGTTGCCCAGGCTGGCCTTGAACTTGTGATCCTTCTGTGTTTCAGGTCCCTGAGTAGCTGGGATCATAGGTTTGTGTCACTGCACCCAGCTAGTTCTTCTTTCTTTAGAGTGGAAAAAAATATTTTCAAGGTCAACTAAATGCAGAATCCTTATAGATTTTTAAGACTTTTTTCTCCTCAAAATGTTACTTGAAATTAATCATTTAGCATGTAGTGTTAAACTGTGCTTATGGTAACAAATATAAACAGATTTGAGGCCAGATGCAGTTGACCCAATGCCGCAGTCTGGCTGGGCACAATTCAGGAGCCACTTGTCAAAAGAAACGAACTTTATTTTTAGAACCACACATGCCAAACAAAACAGCTCCTCAGGAAAAACCTTCAGAACCCAAACTGCCACTGGGGTCTTCCCACCAGCCTCTCAACCTCCCCCACTCCTCCTGCTCTTGAGGCCGATTGGCTGGGTCGTGTGGGCGGAGCCAAAAAAGTCCCCCAATGAGCAGCTCCAGTCTGAAAGGGTGGGGAAACAGCCCAATGAGCATCACCGCAGAGGAGCCAATCAGCTAGAAGTTGCTGGGGCCGCTGTGAGCCAATCATCAGCTGGCAGTCTGAAAGTTTGCTGGGGCCCCTTCAGCTGTGGCTCTCAACAACCCTAGATGAATATATGTAAAATACATAACTTTATTGATGGCAAGCAGCAGTTCTCTGCTGCCATCAGTGAAAGTTGACTGCTTAAGTCAAAGAACTAGAGCCTCTTGTTAATCAGGGTTGTGAACTAAATGGGCCTGCAGAGGAGAGTGTCTGTTCTTTCTTATTCTGCCTACTCGCTCTCTCAGGTCCCTGGAATCACGTGAATGCTGAAATGCCCCCCTCTCTCTGTACATCATGTAATATCATGTCTAATTTCCTCAAGGTGTTAATTCTTTGACCCTTAATTGGCTTTGTATTTTCAAAGTAGTATAATTTAAAATTTTTTCAAATGTTCTCAGACTGACAGTTTGCAATACAGCACAAATTGCTTCCTCTTCCCTCACCATTTAAGAGTAAGTTGTTGACTAATTCCCCTTTAGCCTTGAGTACTTGAATATAAACTTACCACAAACAAGGACATTTTACATGTCACAACTCATGCATCTAAACCAGGAAGTTGATATTTATACACACTGCCATCTCATTTTCATCAAGTTTTATTAAATGTTTCAATAATACCTTTCTATTTTTTATAAAGAAATATATTGTTTTTTGAGCAGGGATTATAACCAGTAACCAACTCTGCCTTTATTTTATTCATTTAAAATATTAAAATATTGTTTATTCCTTTTGGGTCTTAGTTGAATGACTCTTTGAAGATAGTTTTGGTTATAGTATTTTTTCTATGTAAAAAATCCTTTGAATAGAAAATAAAAAAATAAGTATGACTGGTTTCATTAAATCAAATATTGAGTATCTGTTATATTTCAAGCTCACAGACACAGAAATGTGGTGGTTATATCCTTAAATATCTTAAGCATTCTTTTCTTTCTTTATATTAGAAGCATCATCCAATGTTTTATAGTATTAATGGTGTCAAGACTGTTTAGATCCAAATATAAATAAGGAAAACAGTAAAATATGCAACTTACTTGTATAGGGTGTATGCCACAGACTCCAGGTTTTATTTAAAGTAATAGTTTCCATGTAGCCTACCAATAGAAAGAATGCTTGTAAGCAGTAAGGTAAAGGGAGAGCATTTCCTGGGAAAATTCTTCATTTTATAATTTCATCATTCATGTGCATAGGAATTCAGACCAAAATCTGGATTTATAAACCTTTGTTTCTTTGTCCTGTAATATGCCCCAGAATAAGTAAGCCACATTTGTATACAGTGTTTTGAGGCATAGCTGTCAGTGACTGAGATGTGACATCCTTCTGTCCTGTATACCTGGTATCTTTAACAGTGATGCTTCAGGTTTTTCAGGTGGGGAAAGAGTCACAGTGCTCAGTCCTGCTTTATACTTCTAGGGCTCTACAAGCTCAGCCATTGGCCTGGGAAGAGTCTTCTCACTGGAAGGGCAGGGCCACCTCATCGCTTGGCACCTTGCTTTACGATGAGTCTGTGCTTTGGCAGTCCTTCCATATGAGCTGTCTAGTTGTCCTTTCCTCCTCAGTTGTTGCAGCCTGCTGCATGATGCCACTGTGCTAGGCACAGGCAGAGATGATTAGATGCAAGTCCCTCTAGCAGGGCAGGCTAGCAGTCTAGGGTAGGGAAAAGGAGAGTGTGAAAGGTTGGGATTGAAATAGGTATGCATGGAGGTTGTGCTCTGGGTCCAAATCTCACATAGACTTCTTGGAGAACTTTGTAAAGTTTGAGTTTTCTTGAAAGCTTAGAGAGTGAGGGGTAGAGTCTAGGACAGAGGGCATCTGAGTAGTGACCAGTATTTCTTTGGAAAGATAGGATACGAGGGTAGCCCAGCTGTGACCCATGGGTCAGTATTTGGTTGGGCTCTTCTGGCTAGCCAGTAACATTTTCCTCTCCTCCCTGATACATGTGGTCTTCATCTCATATGTTCTTTCTAGTGAAGTTACGTACGTACATACATACATACATACATACATACACATACTGGGAGTTGGAAGAAATCTGGACCGTCGTTCCAGTTCTTCCACCAAGTGGCTATGTGACTTTGCAGGTCACATACCCTGGTGAGGCAATTTCCTCAGTTGTGAAGTAAGAATAGCAGTTCTCCCTGGCTGCTCCCCAGGATAGTTGGGATCAAATGAGACTGCACGAGTGGGTAGTTTACAAAGTGCTCTCATGTGGAAGCTGTTTTCGTTTTGTTCTTTGTGGGCTTTTATTTTTAATTAGGTTTCATCTTTAAAGTACATTTAAATGTATGAGTTTGTAATTTGAGTATATAACACAGGTAAAGCTAGGCACCTAGCTAATTAGGTATCTACTGTGTAAATTCCTTTCTCACTGTCCAGCATGGTAGCCATAGCAGTTGTTTTCCCATCGAACATAAATGTTTAAAAAATTCTTTCATAGGATCAAATTTCCATTTCACCATTTTAAAAATTATTGATCATGTGATATATATCTTAAAGGAATATTCTTTAGTTTGTCTTCCGTTAAATTAGGAGTTATATATTTATTTTTCAACTTTTGTCTTTTTAGGATCTTTAATGACTTGCTACTGTGGGAGCCCACAGCTCCTTCACCAGTGGAGACATTTGAAAATATTTCCTATGGTATTGGGCTTTCAGTAGCCAGTCAACTGATTAACACCTTCAACAAAGATAGTTTTAGTCCATTTAAATCTACAGTTCACTATGGTAATATATTTTAAATTTGTTCTGAATTAAAATACTTAGTTTATAATTAACAAAATAGTAGTTTTTAGATTGTGGATTTAAAAATGTTTCTTTGTGTTTATATTAGTACTGTATTATAATTTCTTTAGTAATTTATAAGAATATTTCCCCATTTCTGATCTATATATTGAATATTATGATCACTTGAATATATTTTCTTTAGAGGAATAGTATACACATTGAAGTTCAGAGTTAAAGAGAAAAACATAGAAGATAGTATTTTATTTCAATTCTATATTTTTTGTAAAAAATAAATAGGTTATAAATACAAAATCTTCCTGTGATAAGTTGTTATTTTTATTTTAATAAGCTGTTAGAACCATGTAACAGTATTTTTTCCCCCTCATAGATGAAGAAAGTGGATCTGAAGAAGAGACTTTGCAGTATTTTTCTACTGTTGATCCCAACTATCGTTCTCGTAGGAAAAAAAAATTAGACTCTCAGAACAAGAATTCTCAGAGTTTTCTCTCAGTTCTTCTGAATATTAATCATGGATTAATGGCAGTGTTCACAGATGTAAAGGTATGGTTTATAAATACAAAGTGTTTTTTCAAATGTGTCTTATTTTAAAGAAATCTAACATGATATATACCCAGTGATTCAGATGGGTTGAAGTGGCTTCAGTGCCTGAGGAGTCCAGTATTCTGAGGTATACCATGGGGACAGCACCTTTTAGTTTGGAATTTAGCTTTCATTGCTGACCAAACTTTGGCTAATTCTGCTCCCAAGAGTGGTAACTGATCTGTTTTAAAGAAGGGTGAAGTACAGAGATTTATTTGGCAGAAGAGGTCGTACCTAGGAGTATTTAAATCATTCAGGTGTTAATACCACCACACTTAATGGTTCAAGAATTAGATTACTACAGTGTGGGAAATTTTCCTGAGCTGAATTAAGAAAGAGTATCCTGAGGGATATTCTGACTTTTCCACATTTAAATAATGACTTTTAGGGGTGGGGCATGTAGCTCCAGTGGTGAGCATGTGCCTAGCATGTGTGAGGTCGTGGGTCTGCTCTTCAGCACTGAAATAAAATAATAACTTCTGTGCTTTTGTGATCTTTTTATTAGCAAGATAATGGAGACCTATTGGAAAACCAGCATGGTGAATTTTGGTTAGAGTTCAATAATGGCTCATTATTTTGTGTAACAAAATATGAAGGTTTTGATGACAAGCACTACATTTGCCTTCATTCTAGCAGTTTCAGTCTGTACCACAAAGGTAGGATAATTGTGTGTTTTGTTCATTTCTGTTTGAACATGTTTGAATTTCTCATTTAAAAGAAAATCAATTGGGAATAGAACTTTGCTATTAGAAATTATTTTCTGTGTGGAATTCAGATTCCACTGTTAAAGTAATACTTATTATAAATTAGAAGGTTTTTTAAAAAAGTTTTGTTAAGTTATAATTCACATATCATATAGTTCATTTAAAGTGCACATATCCGTGATTTTTAGTATCTCACAGAGTTGGGCAGTCAATCACCAGACTTAAGTTTTTGGAACATTTTCATCACCCTAAATAGAAATGCCAGCTGGGTGTGGTGGCACATGCCTGTAATCCCAGTGACTTGGAGGGCTGAGCCACAAGGGATCACAAGTCGGAGGCCAATTTTAGCAACATAGGGAGACCTTGTTTCAAAATAAAAAGGGCTGGAGGTGTAATTCAGTGGTAAAACACTCCTGCTTCAATCCTTAGTACCAAAAAAAAAAAAAAAAAAATCCATATACTTTAGTTATGACCCTCACTTGTACTGCCCCCAAACAACCATTAATCTATTCTCTCTTTCCATAGATTTGCATATTCTGAGAGTTTTTTTTGTGAACAGAAGAGTAAAATATTTAGTCTTTTTTCATTTGACATGATGTTTTCAAGGGTTATCTAGGTCATATCATTTCTTCATTCCTTTTTATTGCTGAGTAATATTCCATTATATGAGTATACCACATCTTATTTGTGTGTTTATCAGTTGATAGGATTTTATATTCTTTATTTCCTTTTGGTTTCAGATAAAAATACTTAACCACTTTTCGAGCAGTGTCCTGTGAATAGACATGAGCTACTTGCATATTTTTGATGTTTATGAGATTTTCCTATTTATATTTTCTTAGCATTTTTGAATCTAGGTTTGTTTATTTTTTAAAATATTTGTAGTTGTGCACTGTCAGACATAACAATATAAATAAAGAGCAATGGATTATTAATGCCAAGCTGTTTTGTGGTTGTTGTGCTACCAGGATTGTGTTACATTCAGTGGAAGTATAGGTTGAGCATTTCTAATCTGAAAACTCTAAATTTGAAATGCTCCAAAGTCTGAAACTGTTTTAGTGCTCATCTGATACCACAGTGGCAAATTATACCCTGAACTCATGGTGGATCACAGTCAAAATGCATGCAGACTAAAAATGTATAAAATTACTTTCAGGCTGTTTGTTTGAGGTTGTAAATGAATTTCACTTTCAGGCTTTGATCCTCTCCCCAAGATAATCTCATTAGGTATATACAGATATTCCAAAATCCAAAAAATTCTGAACTCCAAAACACTTTTTTGGTTCCAGGCATTTTAGAAAAGGGATATTTGGCTGTACATGGATTTTGTTTTGAGTTATGGGAGTCAAAATAGTTATAGAAAAAATTAATTTTTAATTGTTTTCTTAATGTTTTCACCTCAATGGGGATCTAGGCATAGTAGATGGAACAGTTCTTCCTACAGAAACACGACTTCCCTGTTCAACTCGCCCTCATTGGTTGGAGCCTACTATTTATTCTTCTGAAGAAGATGGCCTCAGTAGAGCTGCTTCAGATGGTGTTGGAGGAGACAATTTGAATATGCTCTCGGTTGCAGTTAAAATATTGTCTGATAAATCAGAGTCTAATACAAAGGTGTGTGTTTTCTGTTTTTATACCAACAAAGAATGATTATGTAAAAGGCAACACATTTATTTTCTTGGAAAAATTTTTGAACTATAATAGGATTCTATAAGCAGTACATGTGATTCTTTGTATTGTTCTGTGTAGGAATTTCTCATTGCTGTAGGACTAAAAGGAGCCACTCTGCAGCACAGAATGCTTCCTTCTGGGCTTAGCTGGCATGAGCAGGTAAGAGAACTATTGTGCATCAGTTTATTTTAACATTTATATGATATATACTGCACATATGGAAAAGTTCACAAGAGAGAAACGTGCAGCTCAGTAGTTATCATGAAGCAGACATTATGAAATGGGACATCATCAGCTGGGCCTGGTGCTGCATGCCTGTAAGCTCAGCTACTCAGGAGCTGAGGCAGGAGGATTTTGGTGAAAGGGCCCAATTTTTAGACTGAGCTAGAGATAACTAATTAAGGAAAGAGATCCTCCTTCAACAATGAGTTGTACAGAACCAA